>NC_089722.1:2500-351250 GCF_035083965.1 Branchiostoma lanceolatum | reverse complement strand
ACGATTAGAAGACCCATAGAACCCCCTGTTCTATTCAGCCCACCTCCGTCAAGAACAGCGCTAGTTGGACAGAGATGGCACGTGTAAAGCAGGGTACGTATATCTGGGATAGGCTTTCCATTGTATTGGTTGAATGCAGGCCCAGAACAAAAACGAATTTAAAAAGAAAATAGATCGGGCACTCAAGGAGAGGAAGCTTGTACCACATGCTGACTACTACAAAGTCCGCTAGCGCAAAGTTTCGTATCTTCAGTTACTGGTGTGTGAAACTGTTTAACTTGAAAGTGAACAGGGAAGTAAAAGGATGCATTTTAATTCTTAGTTACTAGATACCATGCAGCTGTTATGCATGCAGTCAATACAGTGGGAACCCTGTCACAGATATATGAACCCTGTTTTACACGTGCATCGGCTGCTTGTCAGAAAC
This sequence comes from Branchiostoma lanceolatum, assembly GCF_035083965.1. Classification (NCBI taxonomy): domain Eukaryota; kingdom Metazoa; phylum Chordata; class Leptocardii; order Amphioxiformes; family Branchiostomatidae; genus Branchiostoma; species Branchiostoma lanceolatum. Next base: position 350,823 of record NC_089722.1, on the reverse strand, counting down.
TGGGCACTGATGCCCACCGACAAAGGAAAGCTATGCGGCGCATACCGCTTTAACACTGACCAAAAACATTACGCTCTCACCGCAACTACACCTACCCCCTCCTTAAACAACTCTACCCGGTGGATACACCCCTCAACAAAGAAGACATAGCATTCTTATTTGGCCCGCTCTGAAAGACTTTCAGTGCCACAAAAGCTAAACCAAAGACAGGGGCATTATTTTCAATTTAGCCGCGGCGGCCATGTTTGGTCCGTCAACCCCTGTTTTTGACGGAGGTGTTCGAAATCGAACAGGGGGCGTGGCTTTGGGATCGGTCTATTTTGTACAGACGGCGGTGTGGCAATTTTGTACAGACGGCGGTGTGGCAATTTTGTACAGACGGCGGTGTGGCAATTTTGTACAGACGGCGGTGTGGCAGTTTTGTACAGACGGCGGTGTGGCAGTTTTGTACAGACGGCGGTGTGGCAATTTTGTGCCAATCTGCAGTGAATGTAGCAGTCTGCATAGATGACTTTATTCCTGTTTTGGAAAAACGTTTATTCGACCATAAAAGCAGCATTTGTGAGCAAATTGATGAATGTCTCCATCGGTCACGTCACAGATATTTTCTAACCATTAGCCCTACTGACGTTGACCTCAACGCCGCCTAGTTTCCGCGGTAAGAACTGCAGTATGCTGTTTTAAGATGCTGATCACATCCAAACGCGAAAGCAAAATCGCTCAATCAATAACTAGCAATATTCGCCAACCTTTTCTGTCATCAATACCTACCTGCTGGGCTCGAATAAAGTTCTAAACGGGAACTATACGCGGCTACAGCCTCTTTCTGAAGATGTGGTGTGAGTGTGTACGGTTGGTTTGAGGTTGCCCACTACTACTGCCTATTGAATTTCCACATTGGAGTCGACTTCGCCGGTGAATCGCTCTGGAGCTCCGGACCCAGAGGAGATCCTGTACACCAGCCCAAGAACCTTCATCAAGAGAAGATGCTGGAAGAACATCCGCCGCCAGAAGAGCACAAGCAGACTGCCCCACCATCACAGTCCAAGACTGCCACAGCGAGAGAAGAGAGTCTGAAGACGCCGCCACTGTTGCCCAAAGCCTGCAGCGCAGATACGCCAGAGCTTCCTACGACGCCAGCGCCAGAGACAGCCGTTGCAAAGGCAGAGACAGGCTAGAAGCTACACGGACTCTATTCTTTGTTTACATGTATTGACCTTTGTGACAATTGTAATTGTTCTAGAACAATAGATGAAGTCATACTGATAGAGGTCAAGTGAGGTCATGTAGTCAGTGCATTTAGAACTGTAGAAAAACAGAGTGCACTACCAAGATATTCGCTGTAATGTGATTGGTTAAGCCACCTAGGGCATCTTGCACTAATGGCCTATTAAAGCCAGAACACACTGTACTTGTGCTCATTCGAGCTCTGATCCTTGAGAAAGCCACACACAGGCGAAACATGTCGGTGTGGGCTCGAATAAAGTTCTAAACGGGAACTATACGCGGCTACAGCCTCTTTTCTGAAGATGTGGTGTGAGTGTGTACGGTTGGTTTGAGGTTGCCCACTACTACTGCCTATCAATACCTACCTGCTGTTACATAAGAATTTGATTATGTTACTGAAATAGGACGTTTGACGATTCTGTAAGCGCAAAACCGGTCTGGTGCAAATGTTTGTTTGACACCAGTCTTCACATCATACATACATCGTCTTACATCATATCTCCTTTCGGAAAAATATGACATTTTCATCGTTTAGATACGAAATATATTCAATTTAAAAACCCAATTTGCGCGCTTCAAGAGTCGAAGTCCTTCGGGTGGGACATGAAGCCGGAGATCCAGGTTTAAACTGAGCACCCCGAGCACGTTAAAGAACCCACCACACTTAACGATAAAGATATATGCTAGCCCGAAACCTTTCCCACCTGAACCCCAAAAGTTCCCCTTAACAACAGCTCGCTAGCTGGGCAGCCTCGGCTGCGTGTCAGTCTATTAACCAGATGGACTTAAGATATTTCTTATGAGCCCATTCCAAGGTTACCCTTTGATCTGTGCGTAATTTGGCCGCTCAGATCCGGCTTAAACCAGTTCTGATCCGCCACCGCCTCAGTTCTTATTTAAAATCGATATTTTGTCTCCGCCATGATAAACACGTCGCTTTATAGTGACTTACACAGGTTGAACTTTACTGTGGCGCTGGGCGAGTAATAAGCTAACCAAGGAAGAGATATCGGGTGGCCTCCGGTGAGTCGATTTTCGTTGAGTTGGAGAACTGTTTAATTTCCCACCATCCCGTGGATTCATTTATCCCGGTGCTCCTGATTTTAACCTATCATATCAATATGTTGACGACGCTTTTATTTAGTGGCAACTAAATACTAAAACCAATGTTACGACTTATAGAAAAAAACAACTTAATACCCATCAATCATATGTTTTGGTTTTTTCAATAAGTTTATTTGAGGATACACTTGTATTTGTGTGGTCCTTACTTTTTGGACGGTCGCTTCAGAGCGACTTCCGGTGTTGCAGACCGTTAAGATTTCTTCGGTTCCTCCAAGGATTTTTCTTGAGCTGTTTAAGATGCGGAGAGAGCAAAGACGTCTTAACGTGTCCTGTCGACCATGAATCACTTCTTAAGGTTGCTTGCGGACATACGGTACTCTTAAGGATGCTGGCTGAGGATAAGGTTCCAGCACTCTAATAGGAATCCTCTGCGGAAAAGGATTCGGCACGGAGATGTGAACACGGACCTTCGGCCGCTCCCTACACCTCACAAGGAAGGGATATCGGACACGCCGAGACTTCTTTAATCTGGGAGAGAAAGTATCCTGTCTTCTTACTTTCTCAAGTCATCCATCAAACGTAAGTCTCCTTTGATTGCTCCCTAAGACCCCGGAGTCTGGTTCGTATCAGGGCAGACTCTCCTCGGGTTACCCCGAGGTGCAGCATGGGAATAACCTCCCGGTTACTGACCCGGTTACTAACTTTACTTTATCCCAGGGTTGGGGGGGGGGGGGGGGGGGGGGGGCTCGGTATAACCTTCATCAACGTATCAAGGAGGGTTGGGTTCGGCATGTCTGTTTGCTTGTTTGTCCTTCTGTGTGTTCGCCGTCTGTTTGTCTGTCAATTTGTTCTGAAGTTGATACTAATTAGGAAAAAGCAGAAGCGATTTTGGCAACATACGTTTAGAGAAATACAATTTTAATTCCTCACGTTGCTATGACAGACGTAATGCTCAAACCATTTATATGTACGTCAATGATTTCATCAGGTTGGACAATGACTGAATAGCAAAGTTATTTTATTCACAGCTAAGTATATACATGACCCAACGTTTCGATGACTGCCTGGCATCTTCGTCCGTGCACAGTGAACCAGCAGTATTGCCCTGATGAAGAAGACAGGCAGTCATTGAAACATCGAAAAATGAATAATTGATTGTGAATAAAAGAACTTTGCTATATCACTTATTCATATGACATAGCTACGACACGTTCAATGCGATCCTACTAATTAAACACTAGAGGAGTTGTTTATTCATGGATGGAAAACTATGATGAGTTGATCTTACATTGAGCCTTTTTTCTCGTCAAGTCACTCAAAATGAGGAAGCGCTATATAAGATTTGAGCATCTGTCAAAACGCATCGGAAGGATGCAAAAGAGACTTTGGAAACAAACTTGTAGATACGTGTAGGACCATTCCTCCCATGGTTATCATAGTGACATATGTGATTCATTCGCAGCTCGGGGATAATGACAGCGCTGAGATGGAATTCGATCGGTTTCCACTTTCTTCATCTTCATCGATAATGACAGATGACATAGTGACAGATGTAGTTGTGGTGGTCTTTACAAATTTATTACGTTGTATACGATTGGAGCATCTGTCAAAAGTAACCAGATGGAAGCAAAAGGGACATGTCATTGGAAAAGCAGTTTTAGATAAATGGAGCATTACTTCCTCAGACTATTATGACAAGCGCTGTTCCGCTGTTATGTAACACTTAAACATTTGAAGTTGATAGAAGACATACTTTCAGTACTTTCCGATAAATGCAGGATCATCCCTCACATGGTTATGATAATGACAAGTGTAGTTTTTCCACTTGAACTGCGGTCTGCCAAATACCTTATGATGAAATAACGTTATATAAGACTTCAGCATCCGTCAAAAGTTATCAGGTGGAAGCAAAAGGGACATGTCGTTAGAAAAGCAGTTTAAGATTAATAGAGCATTACTTCCTCGGACTATTATGACAAGCGCTGTTCCACTTGAGCTCTCATGAGTTCCACTCCAGTCGGTAGAAACTGATTCCGCCCGCTGAGCGCTAATGGAGCCATTATTCCATTAGCGCGGTAATTGATGAGTCCCGGAAGCGGTTTTAAGAGGGTTTATCCTAATCACCGCGCCCTGACTGATCCCTATAACGGCACAAACAGCGTTCAGCCGCGGGCAGGCGGGCAGAGGTAACTCGCAACGACATGCGGAACAATAACAGTCGGGATTTCTCCAGATTCACGGATTATACATTATACATCAGGCTTCACGTGTGAAACAGGCTCATGTCATGTTTTACACTCCAATAGTATTTCACGTGCCCCTACTTGCTGTTTACACGTGCCCCTACGCGCTATTTACACGTGCCCCTACTTGCTGTTTGATCTAAGAAACAGGGCAAGTCGTGTTTGTTTATTGCGAATTCAAGGATCATCCATTTTACTTTGTGTCCATAGTACATGCTGTTCGTTTCATGTTATGTCATTCTGTTTGAATTATTCTTGCAAGTTACGCAAGGTAACAGCTACTCAAGCACCTGGATAGATTGTGGAAACAGTCAGACATTTCAGGCGGTATCCATTACCTTCTGTAACTGAGTGGACGAAATTTCTGGTTCGCCAGGTTTTAAGCCAAATCTATGAGTTGACATGGAGGCAAAGCGAAGGCAAGTTTTAGACAGTTCCATAGAAAACAACAATAAGTCAAGATCGTCACAAGTGTTATTCCGTGCTGTTTGTTTCAGGTAGAACAGACCAATCCGCGGATGTCCGTTATGGAGTTAGTGATAATCCCGAATAGATCTGGCTACAACATTAAAAATGCTGTTTATATCATATCATTCTGCTTGGATAGTATTTGATTTTACAAGTCATGTTGTTTGTTTCAGAAAAAAAGCCGTTTTAATTCCTCACGGGTAATCTGTTATACAGCCATAGTTGGTTTAGAGATTATGGGTCGAGAATTATGATTCAGTTACGAAATAATATACATGGCTCACTTAGGATGACATTCATTGATGATGATCACCTTTCACCTTGTTTTATGTTTTTCTGATAAAATGTAGAGGTTTTGAAGAAATAATGGTGAGTGTTTGGAGATTAACACCGACTAAAATGTGTAGTTGGAATGAACCTTCCTTACAGTTCATGGCACTCTGCTGCCTCAATGTGTTTAGCTATCTTGGTGGTGTTGGTGGTAACCTATCTGATAAGGCAGCAGATGTCAGCTATTGTGTTATCCATCGTGCTAAGAGCTCTATACTTCCATTGTCAGGGCCGATATCTTTATATTCACCATGGCTGCCGGTGTTTCTCATGAACGCGTAATGGGGAAAATCTCGGCGGCGCTTTTGTTACTAACACAAACAAAGGAGCTGCTTCACAGAGTCGTTCACATCATTCACAGCTATCCGGTTTTTAATCTGTTGCGCAAATTGCATCCCGTGTTCATATCTCATATCTACAAATCCTTTCAGTCACGTTCAGTAACTTTGCATACTTATTACCTCACGTCTTTCGCTATCTACGTTGGATATCTTTAGCTTGATCTACAGGCTTTGAGAAACAGTTGGCTGTTGATACGACTTCTACTTTAATTTCTTTCTTAGATTTCATTTCTGATTCCGATGTCCTGTTCACTCAATATCCTTGTCAGCGGGACTAGCCATTTGTAAGCAACATATGCAAGCAAATACACACTTTTTCCTTCACATGGTCTAGCCTATAGCCAACAGATTACTGCTCTACTAATTCTAACTCAAACACATTCATTTATGTGTATATATATACATATACAGAAGAAGAAGAAGAAACGCAGCTAAAGCAGGACGCCTTCCTTCTGTACAGATGAACATGATAAGAATCTCACCATCGTCGTTTCCTTCACCGAACCCATGCTCTGCACGAAGATGTCACACGTGACGTTAACCGGAGCGCCTGGAGGGAAAACAGAAATACCATATCATATCAAATATCATATCATATAATACCATAACCCATATCATATTATACCATATCATATCATATACAATGCCATGCCATGCCATGCCATGCCATACCATACCATACCATACCATACCATACCATACCATACCATACCATACCATACCATACCATACCATACCATACCATACCATACCATTCCATACTATACCATACCATATTATCGACATTTCATTTCAAGCCATATCTTATCATATCATACCATATTATCGACATATCATTTCAAGCCATATCATATCATATCATACCATATTATCGACATATCATATCATATCATATCACGTGTCCTGTACGAAGACGCTTCAATTGTCATTAACCGGAGATCATGAAGGAAACGGCACAGAACATGGTGACGAACAGACTGCCGGGAGTTTGCGCTCACGTGACTGTGACGTGGGTATTGTCCGCCATGTTGGACGGTAAAGTCGTGTATTAATAGCTACCTAATTGTTAGACTGGTGGACATTATACACATCTATAGGGAAGGCACATGCAGGCTTAACTTTAACCATCCAAAATGGTGACTGCCACGTCTACGAGGATGATTACATCACAGCATATGACATGATATCTAGGTGGCGACTTTCGCTATACTTGGAGTTGGGCAAAAGAATTGACTTTGATAATTAGGGACATTTTCCAATTGACATCAACAGAAGAAAACCCAAAACACATCCCATGTGATAACAGGGTTACATAACATAACACCACGACATTGTCATGATTTATCTATGCTGAAAAGGAAGTTTATCGTTTGATCCTGTGTGCCCCAGGCTTAATTAATGTGTACGCAAAGGGAATCAATGCGGACGTCTGGGACCGCTACAATGCTTTAGATACAGGAAATAGGCAAAGAAACAGAGCAATAGTCCCCATAGCTGGAGGGAAAAATCTATTAACTACACTATATCTATCTCTGTTTTGAATGTTGTAAATATGAGCATCTTATAGGCATGATCTTATATCACATTACATAACTGTAGAAATGTTGTGTTCTATAAAAGTCGTATATTGAAAAAACATTTCGTACCTTCATATTATATCATTGTGCATGTTAGAATAGTTGTAATAAAACAATATACAGTCAAACCTGCCTAGGCGACCACCTTTTCAACGCGACCACCTGGCCATGGCGACCGCTTTTTCTCGGTCCCGAAAATTTTCCCCATAGGCACAAGCATTAAGCTGCCTGCCAAAGGCGACCACCCGTCCAACGCGACCGCGACCGCCACGAATTGGGACCGCACAGAGCACAATCCCTGCTCATGGCGACCACATTTTTCCGGCGTGTGGTGACATCGAATTTTGCTGTCGGATTTCGCGGAAATGTTTTTAAGACCTTGACGGACAAAGATATGTCAAAAGCATTGATTCCTCCATGAAGTGTTTTAATGAAACGTTCCCACTATAAACATTGTAAATACAAAGGATTGTGAATACTTAGATATCGACGTTGTTGTGCCCATCGTCATCTTCATAGTTTAACGCAAGCTCGGTTCGGTTTGAACTCAATTTTCAGAACGATCACGTAGTGCATGGCGTCAAAAAGTCAGATTTCACAGAAATTACTATCTATTTCTTGTATTTTCAACAAAAATGTGTCTCTGTCTTACTAAATTCCGCCGGAAATGACTCCGCGGTGGAGGGCAAAACGTTGGCCGAGACATGTTGTTTCTTGGTCCGCGACGCCGTCTTGTTTCAGTGCAGCATAACGCTGACTTTTTAAAAACACAACGCTTCTGTGTATGAATATTTAGAATACCCTCCTTATTGATGAAAATTAATATTCTTATATTCTTGTTATTTCCATGACTCTCACAAACCTTTATTGGGCGCTGCTTCCTTGTAATCGCCGACGCTGTGCGTTCTGCTCCACTGTTACCTTTCGATGCGGTCGCGTGCTCGGCGGCGGTATCACAACTTTCCGTTTTCATCCTTCAGTCGTCAGATCGAAAACTTTTTGCCGCTTTAATCCAGCGGTCGGCTCCCAAAAGATGGCTGGGATTTTCTAGGGATTTGTCTCAGGCCTTAAAACCTACATTTTATACGCGCGTGTGTGTGTGTACTCTTACTTTAACGTAACGTGTGAATGCGGGATCGGGAGGGCGCTGCAAGGTCATCGAGGCAGACATTGTTTTTAGTCAAAATTACGACGAACATTCGTTCACGATGTAACGGTATACAAATATTACAACGATAACAGAAAATGTAATTTCTGTAGGATCTTTCTGTCAATAAGAATTGAACCTGGTGGGGGTCATGCTGTCTAAAATCAAATAATTTTCCATCCATCTACGTGGTACACGGTATTTGAAAACCTCGAGCTGGAAACATATTATGATTGGAATCCTCTTCATGGCGACCACCTGTCCATCGCGACCGTTTTTGCTCGGTCCCCCGGGTGGTCGCCTTGGGCAGGTTTGACTGTAGTCCCATCTGCCCTCGCCAGAACGCACTCTCAGGTGGGTTATGATGTGGATGCAGGGAGGATGGAGGATGGTTATGATGTACGCGGGATGCAGGGAGAATGGATGACGCGGGATGCAGGGTAATGGATGATACCGTTTTTATATTCTTCCCGTTGCTCCAGCCACATGGCACACTACAAAGACTCGGAACCCCCCGCGGCAAAAGACATACTGCGCACAATAACATGCCGCTCTATCTGGCTCTGCAGCCGACGACACCGCGGCAGCTTCTGAAAGGCGGGGAGCATATGTCCGTACGTGCGGGGACATGCCGCTGGCACCCACCCATCCGTCATACCGAAGCGGTGGGGCGTGGGCGTGCAGAGGGCCGGGAAACTAATGTCCTACTCACAAAGGGTAATCCCTCTCCTCCCTGCCTACTACTCAGGCTAAGCCCGGGTTGAATGCCGTGGGAAGCGAAGTACATTTGTCACGGTTTGTACGAGCTTGAGATCTCAGCCTCAGCGCACCCCAAACTCTGCCCTACTCGGCAAAGCCGCTGGCAGGCACGGATGTGAAAGACAGGAGGATACAAAATGCGAAGTGAACCAGTCAGAATTGTGCTTAGGTAGCTGATAGACTGTCCTTGAAATGTCGGTTGAATGAAACACTTGATCGTGTACAAAGAGTCTTTGGATTTTGCAATACTATCGCATGCATACTGTTGGTGTTCGTGGAAGGTTTTGAAAAACGGTTCCCTACAAAAGATAATGCCTGCTTTCCCGGTGTACTACTCGGGTTAAGTCCAGGTTCATTGCCGGAGGGAGGAGTGCATTTGTGACGGGCTGTAAGCCGGGGTTCAAATCTCAAGCTGTCAAGTTCACCTCAAAGTCTGTTCTACGGAGGAAAGTCTGTGTGGATCATGAATAAATCTAAAACATTAGAACCTACAGGATAAGGCACTGTCAGGTTGTGTGTATTTCTGTCAGGTCTGCCACAAAATGTCAGAGAGAAAAAAAACGGTGTATTCAGCATCATCATCACCCGAGGTTGCAGCCCGAACGCGGGTTTAGGATCAAACGCACGGGAGGGCTGGGACCGAGGGTGGTATTTTATTTCTGTCCTACCCACCCGAGAAAATACACATTTCAATGCGAAATGCGCCAGAAGTTGAGAGAGTTTTGCGTCCTCGAACAGAAAATTGTAACAACATTGATTCCAACGTCCGAATCCGGTATTCACATTTTCTACAGCACCCGGCGCACCCGAAATACATTCTAAATATTCTATGGAAGCCCCTGCAATAAAGGTATAACCCCATGTAATAAGGAAAGTTATTCCCCACCCTTTCCGGAACACTCGTATCGAACGTTATCCCGGGCCAGGTATAACATAAAAGACAATCCCTCATTCCCGGTGTACTGCTCAGGCCAAGTCCTGATAAATTGTCGGATGAGGTGCATTTGTCAAAACTGGAACTCTTAGTCAAGCTCACGGCAGGGTTCGTATCAAACTCTGCTCTACCTGGCAATGTCCGTGGCTTTCAAGGATAGAGTTCTGATTTTTAAAAAACAACAAAAAACAAGAGAATAAAAGGCAAAGAAAATACTGTCATGTTATGGGGGTTCTTATGTGGTGTGGCAACTAATCCCACAAAAGAGACCCCCTGCTCCCCTGGTCCGTACTCGGGTTAAGTAGATGTCAGATGAGGTAGGGTTTGAAAGGTTTGAAAAGTCAACTTCACTGAGAGGTTCATATCAATCTACGATCTACCTGGCAACGTCTGTGGCGTTCACGGATTACTGTCATGTTATACGAGTGTTCTTAAAAGGTCTGGAAACTTCTGTCCTCCCACACAAAGTCCCCCATCTCCCGGGTTATACACGGGTTAAGTACAAGTTTATTGCCAGAGGAGATGAAGTGCATTTGTCACGGTTTGGAGAAGCTGGAAGTCTTAGTCAAGTTCACGGCTGGATGGCGGGGCGCCGTCATTCAAGTTCATATCAAACTTCGGCTACGTGAGAAAGTCTGTGTCATGACTGGGCAGACTTCGGAATCAAATGCTCTGAACTGCACGATGATTTTGTTTTCGTGTTTTCACTGGGAGTATAAGGTTGTAAGACCAACGCAATTCAGGAGTACACGGCCATGTATACGTGTATTTCTGCTATGTTGATTGGAATGGATAAATATTGAACCATTTTGTGGAAAGGCCTTTGAAAACAAATGTTCTCCTCACAAGTATAGTTCTATAAATTCCTTCCCTAAGACTCCAGCCACCTGCCTGTCAGACCTGTAAGTCTAAACGGGTTCTTAAAAGGCCGATGGAACAAACTTTTCTCTTGCGTCAAAAGTCGTCAGTAATGCTTAGGAAGGCCCTGTCGGCCTTTAGACACATGTGGATGAGCGAACTATATCTCAGCAGTTCTACAGCGTACAACACTAATTTTCATAAGAAATCACTAAAAACTAAGTAACATTTGTATGTGTATTGCATGTAAGAGATAAGATTCGTTGAATAGTTATTATGATTCAAACTTGGCACCTGTTCAAAAACCTTCCCTGCGTTTTTAATTCAGCACGTTAACGTGACGTTATGCTTCAAGTCTACAGAACACATGTTTACCAGCGTTGCTAACGCACTCGCGCTCGGAGGAGATTCGGGTCAGAGATACACACTCTGCGAGGCTTACCAACCGAACGCCAAAGTTCTGATGAAAAGAACCACGTCAGCATCTCCGCACTTATAACCAGATTAGATCCCGGGAGCCGTGTAGCCATTGTCACGTTGGCACGCGCCCAGAAACGTTCTTTGTTGAGCTTTCAATGTAGCAATTTGATGTGCCGCTACGCTCCGAATGTATCGAATGCGCGAGCCCGGGGTCCGCGAGTTTAATCAGTAGATTATCCGCGCGAGAAGACATGCCTGCACTGATCACAATGTAATCATAAGCTACCCGACTGTCATCTTGTCATCTTATCAGTCTATTGTAGATACACCTGAGCCCCAAACTCAAGAATACAATTAAAGACGATTTTCATCGAAGATGTACGATGTGCGTTCCTCTGGGATGAGATTACATTCAGGAGATGAGAAGAAGAAAATCTGACATCCGCCCAATTTCCCATATTTGTCATATTTGCGTCTGAGTTCCAGTTCCCAATTAAAGATAGCGATCTGCTACTGCAGAAGCAAGCTGCTCGGGAACGTCTATCATTGCAGGTATGATATTCTTGGCAGCGTCTTGCGTTATTGTAGACGTGTACTTTATACACCTGGTACGTAGAAATGGACTGGCAGCACTAGTAGACTCGCCACACTCCATACACCTGGCAGAAGGCAGAAGTCCTCTTTCTTATTCAATACAACACTCCTGTACTTCAGGACTTCAAATGGGCTCCTCTAGGACGCAATGGTATGAAATTGTTGGCACCTTACCCCTAATCTTAGCCTATTGTAGACATGCACTTTGTATAAGTGAGCAAGGACTCCGTTGTCTTATTCAAGACAACATTGCTACACTACAGAACTTGAGACATGCCTGAAGCGAGCTCCTCTGGGAAGTAACCTTTCGCTAGTGGGAGATTCTCGGCAACACTTCACGCATTCTGGCCGACATGAATTCGATTTTACCTCCTTAATTCGTTAATTCGATTTTCCCCTTCACACACCAGCTGTCTCATGCCCGGCGCTGAGGCGTGGGTTATTACCTGAGCTTGAACATGGAGAGTTTATTACATCTATGTGATGATGTCCGCTGGGACTGGGTTGGAGGAAGATGAAGCATGGTGAGTCGGCTCCGCCAATTATTGTTATATCTGTGAAGTAAAACTACAAACCATCCCGCTCATTATTGGCCTTTTACCGTTTTCTATATTCAAACTTCACCAACGTTGGGGATCTCTTGATTGGATTACTTGTGCTGGAAGTCCTCATCGAAATACGATAGAAGCACGCCATTGATTAACTTGAAAGTTCGTCTGTGTTGGGTGAAGTCACGGTGGATCGGAGTCGAACTGTAACTTCCAATACAAAAATGGACCGGAGTTGCTCAGTCGAAATTTTTGTGTTAGAAACTTTGTGTTAGAAATTACAGTTCAACTCTGATCCATGACATCGTTGTCTGACGATGTTGTGAAATCTGTGTAGTACAGAAGAGTGGCAAACATCTCTGACTACCTACTGACAGTTTGATATTCAATATTCCGCAGCACGCCTACACCAAAATCTCAGCCTTTATGTAGGCAGCCGAAAGCGCCCAAAAGCGGATGCGAATTCATCTTAGGGCGGAGGTTAATGGAACTATTGGCGTCGTGAGGATCTGAAGTGAAGGCAATATCAGCGGATGATAAACAACATGTAAAGTTTCATAACTCGGAGATAGAAACAGACCAAAAGCAACATTAGAAATAATTGCATCAATCAAGTTTCAAGGAAAATGAGAAACTACATGACACTGGTTTAGAGTTAAGATTAGCACAGGAGAAACGACTACAACACATACAAAACTTCATAACTCTCAGACCAAAAGCAATAAGAGAAATAATAATTGTAGTTATCAAGATGCCAGGAACAAGATAAACTACTTGACACTACTTTATGATAACAGACCATGTATCGGTAGTGTAATAGCGGTATGACCACCCTTCAGTGCAATACAACAGTTTGACATGAATGAAATGAATTACGCTGAGAAAATTGCTCTAAGATTAAAAAAAAAGCATCCTGTCGCCCTCACGCATATCTTTGCACATTATCTGTAAGATGCTGGCTGTATCATAGATAATACAAGCTATTCTTTCAAAAGAAGTTTGGAAACTTAACTTTGACTCACTGACATATTTAGGTGTGGGGCTCGTTTAAAATAAGAATAATCATGACAAATAAGACGTAATTTGATATGGTAAAGGACAAAAACAAACTAAGACAAATGAATAAATAATTTTTTCCTGATGACCTTAATGGAAAGCCTCTTTTGAGTAAAGAAATGTTTCAATCAATCAATCAATCAATTTGATTAATCAATCAAAACAATACACACCAACTCACTACAATACCTCCGTCTTTACTACAAGTAGTCCAAGTGACCCTTGTCCGATTTACCCACAAGATTTCGGAGTCGACTCGGGGCTTTGGGCTGCTCAAGTGGAGTTCCTACTAGAAAACACAGCCCTGAGTCGGCTCTAAGTCAACTAAAAACGCGTCTGTAAATCTGGCCTTAGTGTCTGTGTGTAGGTAACACCCCATTCCACTAGGGCGGAGAACTTGCTACGACGGAAATTAAGGTATCAAAAACGGTCCTGGTGGCGTCCTTGGCCTTGGAAACGTCATCGTTCCGTTCGTTCTGTCACGCCATATTGTCTATCCCAACGTAAACGTTAACAAAAAACAGAATATGATGATATATAATAACTGCGAATGAGCAATTAAGCTGCCTGGGAGAACACGCTGGATACTTCGCAGTTTCCTCACTGGAAAAGTCAAGGACAACATGATTATCATGACAGGCGCTCTCAGGGTAACGAGCTGAAGCAGGGTGCTTCCTTCGGACGTTTGTGAAGAGCACAAGTATGTACTAGTTGTGACGTGCACCACGTCATGATCGATGTACCTGCCATATAAGGCAAGTGGGACGATTAATTCTTATGGGTGAAGGCGCCGTGACAGATGGGAACACGCCGTGACAGATAGAACTGCCATATAAGGGTGACAGGACGGTTATGGCAGGTGAGTGAACACGCCGTGACAGATAGAACTGCCATATAAGGGTGACAGGACGGTTACGGCAGGTGAGTGAACACGCCGTGACAGATAGAACTGCCATATAAGGGTGACAGGACGGTTACGGCAGGTGAGGGAACACGCCGTGACAGATAGAACTGCCATATAAGGCGGTCAGGACGGTTACGGCAGGTGAGTGAACACGCCGTGACAGATAGAACTGCCATATAAGGCGGACAGGACGGTTACGGCAGGTGAGTGAACACGCCGTGACAGATAGAACTGCCATATAAGGCGGACAGGACGGTTACGGCAGGTGAGTGAACACGCCGTGACGGATAGAACTGCCATATAAGGGTGACAGGACGGTTACGGCAGGTGAGTGAACACGCCGTGACAGATAGAACTGCCATATAAGGCGGTCAGGACGGTTACGGCAGGTGAGTGAACACGCCGTGACAGATAGAACTGCCATATAAGGCGGTCAGGACGGTTACGGCAGGTGAGTGAACACGCCGTGACAGATAGAACTGCCATATAAGGCGGTCAGGACGGTTACGGCAGGTGAGTGAACACGCCGTGACAGATAGAACTGCCATATAAGGGTGACAGGACGGTTACGGCAGGTGAGTGAACACGCCGTGACAGATAGAACTGCCATATAAGGGTGACAGGACGGTTACGGCAGGTGAGTGAACACGCCGTGACAGATAGAACTGCCATATAAGGCGGACAGGACGGTTAAGGCAGGTGAGTGAACACGCCGTGACAGATAGAACTGCCATATAAGGGTGACAGGACGGTTACGGCAGGTGAGTGAACACGCCGTGACAGATAGAACTGCCATATAAGGGTGACAGGACGGTTAAGGCAGGTGAGTGAACACGCCGTGACAGATAAAACTGCCATATAAGGGTGACAGGACGGTTACGGCAGGTGAGTGAACACGCCGTGACAGATAGAACTGCCATATAAGGGTGACGGGACGGTTACGGCAGGTGAGTGAACACGCCGTGACAGATAGAACTGCCATATAAGGCGGACAGGACGGTTAAGGCAGGTGAGTGAACACGCCGTGACAGATAAAACTGCCATATAAGGGTGACAGGACGGTTACGGCAGGTGAGTGAACACGCCGTGACAGATAGAACTGCCATATAAGGGCGACAGGACGGTTACGGCAGGTGAGTGAACACGCCGTGACAGATAGAACTGCCATATAAGGGTGACGGGACGGTTACGGCAGGTGAGTGAACACGCCGTGACAGATAGAACTGCCATATAAGGCGGACAGGACGGTTAAGGCAGGTGAGTGAACACGCCGTGACAGATAAAACTGCCATATAAGGGTGACAGGACGGTTACGGCAGGTGAGTGAACACGCCGTGACAGATAGAACTGCCATATAAGGGCGACAGGACGGTTACGGCAGGTGAGTGAACACGCCGTGACAGATAGAACTGCCATATAAGGGTGACGGGACGGTTACGGCAGGTGAGTGAACACGCCGTGACAGATAGAACTGCAATATAAGGCGGACAGGACGGTTACGGCAGGTGAGTGAACACGCCGTGACAGATAGAACTGCCATATAAGGCGGACAGGACGGTTACGGCAGGTGAGTGAACACGCCGTGACAGATAGAACTGCCATATAAGGGTGACAGGACGGTTACGGCAGGTGAGGGAACACGCCGTGACAGATAGAACTGCCATATAAGGGTGACAGGACGGTTAAGGCCGGTGAGTGAACACGTGACAGATAGAACTGCCATATAAGGGTGACGGGACGGTTACGGCAGGTGAGTGAACACGCCGTGACAGATAGAACTGCCATATAAGGGTGACAGGACGGTTACGGCAGGTGAGGGAACACGCCGTGACAGATAGAACTGCCATATAAGGGTGACAGGACGGTTAAGGCCGGTGAGTGAACACGTGACAGATAGAACTGCCATATAAGGGTGACAGGACGGTTACGGCAGGTGAGTGAACACGCCGTGACAGATAGAACTGCCATATAAGGGTGACAGGACGGTTACGGCAGGTGAGTGAACACGCCGTGACAGATAGAACTGCCATATAAGGGTGACAGGACGGTTACGGCAGGTGAGGGAACACGCCGTGACAGATAGAACTGCCATATAAGGGTGACGGGACGGTTACGGCAGGTGAGTGAACACGCCGTGACAGATAGAACTGCCATATAAGGCGGTCAGGACGGTTACGGCAGGTGAGTGAACACGCCGTGACAGATAGAACTGCCATATAAGGGTGACAGGACGGTTACGGCAGGTGAGTGAACACGCCGTGACAGATAGAACTGCCATATAAGGCGGTCAGGACGGTTACGGCAGGTGAGTGAACACGCCGTGACAGATAGAACTGCCATATAAGGGTGACAGGACGGTTACGGCAGGTGAGTGAACACGCCGTGACAGATAGAACTGCCATATAAGGCGGTCAGGACGGTTACGGCAGGTGAGTGAACACGCCGTGACAGATAGAACTGCCATATAAGGGTGACAGGACGGTTACGGCAGGTGAGTGAACACGCCGTGACGGATAGAACTGCCATATAAGGGTGACAGGACGGTTACGGCAGGTGAGTGAACACGCCGTGACAGATAGAACTGCCATATAAGGGTGACGGGACGGTTAAGGCAGGTGAGTGAACACGCCGTGACAGATAGAACTGCCATATAAGGGTGACAGGACGGTTACGGCAGGTGAGTGAACACGCCGTGACAGATAGAACTGCCATATAAGGGTGACAGGACGGTTACGGCAGGTGAGTGAACACGCCGTGACAGATAGAACTGCCATATAAGGGTGACGGGACGGTTACGGCAGGTGAGTGAACACGCCGTGACAGATAGAACTGCCATATAAGGGTGACAGGACGGTTACGGCAGGTGAGTGAACACGCCGTGACGGATAGAACTGCCATATAAGGCGGACAGGACGGTTACGGCAGGTGAGTGAACACGCCGTGACAGATAGAACTGCCATATAAGGGTGACAGGACGGTTACGGCAGGTGAGTGAACACGCCGTGACAGATAGAACTGCCATATAAGGCGGTCAGGACGGTTACGGCAGGTGAGTGAACACGCCGTGACAGATAGAACTGCCATATAAGGCGGTCAGGACGGTTACGGCAGGTGAGTGAACACGCCGTGACAGATAGAACTGCCATATAAGGCGGACAGGACGGTTACGGCAGGTGAGTGAACACGCCGTGACAGATAGAACTGCCATATAAGGGTGACAGGACGGTTAAGGCCGGTGAGTGAACACGCCGTGACAGATAGAACTGCCATATAAGGCGGACAGGACGGTTACGGCAGGTGAGTGAACACGCCGTGACGTATAGAACTGCCATATAAGGCGGACAGGACGGTTACGGCAGGTGAGTGAACACGCCGTGACAGATAGAACTGCCATATAAGGGTGACAGGACGGTTACGGCAGGTGAGTGAACACGCCGTGACAGATAGAACTGCCATATAAGGGTGACAGGACGGTTACGGCAGGTGAGTGAACACGCCGTGACAGATAGAACTGCCATATAAGGGTGACAGGACGGTTACGGCAGGTGAGTGAACACGCCGTGACGGATAGAACTGCCATATAAGGCGGACAGGACGGTTAAGGCCGGTGAGTGAACACGCCGTGACGGATAGAACTGCCATATAAGGTGGACAGGACGGTTACGGCAGGTGAGTGAACACGCCGTGACGGATAGAACTGCCATATAAGGCGGACAGGACGGTTAAGGCAGGTGAGTGAACACGCCGTGACAGATAGAACTGCCATATAAGGGTGACAGGACGGTTAAGGCCGGTGAGTGAACACGCCGTGACGGATAGAACTGCCATATAAGGCGGACAGGACGGTTAAGGCCGGTGAGTGAACACGCCGTGACAGATAGAACTGCCATATAAGGGTGACAGGACGGTTAAGGCCGGTGAGTGAACACGCCGTGACAGATAGAACTGCCATATAAGGGTAACGGGACGGTTACGGCCGGTGAGTGAACACGCCGTGACAGATAGAACTGCCATATAAGGCGGACAGGACGGTTACGGCAGGTGAGTGAACACGCCGTGACAGATAGAACTGCCATATAAGGGTGACAGGACGGTTACGGCAGGTGAGTGAACACGCCGTGACAGATAGAACTGCCATATAAGGCGGACAGGACGGTTACGGCAGGTGAGTGAACACGCCGTGACAGATAGAACTGCCATATAAGGGTGACAGGACGGTTACGGCAGGTGAGTGAACACGCCGTGACAGATAGAACTGCCATATAAGGGTGACAGGACGGTTACGGCAGGTGAGTGAACACGCCGTGACGGATAGAACTGCCATATAAGGGTGACAGGACGGTTACGGCAGGTGAGTGAACACGCCGTGACAGATAGAACTGCCATATAAGGGTGACAGGACGGTTACGGCAGGTGAGTGAACACGCCGTGACAGATAGAACTGCCATATAAGGGTGACAGGACGGTTACGGCAGGTGAGTGAACACGCCGTGACAGATAGAACTGCCATATAAGGCTGACAGGACGGTTACGGCAGGTGAGTGAACACGCCGTGACAGATAGAACTGCCATATAAGGGTGACAGGACGGTTACGGCAGGTGAGTGAACACGCCGTGACGGATAGAACTGCCATATAAGGGTGACAGGACGGTTACGGCAGGTGAGTGAACACGCCGTGACAGATAGAACTGCCATATAAGGGTGACGGGACGGTTAAGGCAGGTGAGTGAACACGCCGTGACAGATAGAACTGCCATATAAGGGTGACAGGACGGTTACGGCAGGTGAGTGAACACGCCGTGACAGATAGAACTGCCATATAAGGGTGACAGGACGGTTACGGCAGGTGAGTGAACACGCCGTGACAGATAGAACTGCCATATAAGGGTGACGGGACGGTTACGGCAGGTGAGTGAACACGCCGTGACAGATAGAACTGCCATATAAGGGTGACAGGACGGTTACGGCAGGTGAGTGAACACGCCGTGACGGATAGAACTGCCATATAAGGCGGACAGGACGGTTACGGCAGGTGAGTGAACACGCCGTGACAGATAGAACTGCCATATAAGGGTGACAGGACGGTTACGGCAGGTGAGTGAACACGCCGTGACAGATAGAACTGCCATATAAGGCGGTCAGGACGGTTACGGCAGGTGAGTGAACACGCCGTGACAGATAGAACTGCCATATAAGGCGGTCAGGACGGTTACGGCAGGTGAGTGAACACGCCGTGACAGATAGAACTGCCATATAAGGCGGACAGGACGGTTACGGCAGGTGAGTGAACACGCCGTGACAGATAGAACTGCCATATAAGGGTGACAGGACGGTTAAGGCCGGTGAGTGAACACGCCGTGACAGATAGAACTGCCATATAAGGCGGACAGGACGGTTACGGCAGGTGAGTGAACACGCCGTGACGTATAGAACTGCCATATAAGGCGGACAGGACGGTTACGGCAGGTGAGTGAACACGCCGTGACAGATAGAACTGCCATATAAGGGTGACAGGACGGTTACGGCAGGTGAGTGAACACGCCGTGACAGATAGAACTGCCATATAAGGGTGACAGGACGGTTACGGCAGGTGAGTGAACACGCCGTGACAGATAGAACTGCCATATAAGGGTGACAGGACGGTTACGGCAGGTGAGTGAACACGCCGTGACGGATAGAACTGCCATATAAGGCGGACAGGACGGTTAAGGCCGGTGAGTGAACACGCCGTGACGGATAGAACTGCCATATAAGGTGGACAGGACGGTTACGGCAGGTGAGTGAACACGCCGTGACGGATAGAACTGCCATATAAGGCGGACAGGACGGTTAAGGCAGGTGAGTGAACACGCCGTGACAGATAGAACTGCCATATAAGGGTGACAGGACGGTTAAGGCCGGTGAGTGAACACGCCGTGACGGATAGAACTGCCATATAAGGCGGACAGGACGGTTAAGGCAGGTGAGTGAACACGCCGTGACAGATAGAACTGCCATATAAGGGTGACAGGACGGTTAAGGCCGGTGAGTGAACACGCCGTGACAGATAGAACTGCCATATAAGGGTAACGGGACGGTTACGGCCGGTGAGTGAACACGCCGTGACAGATAGAACTGCCATATAAGGCGGACAGGACGGTTACGGCAGGTGAGTGAACACGCCGTGACAGATAGAACTGCCATATAAGGGTGACAGGACGGTTACGGCAGGTGAGTGAACACGCCGTGACAGATAGAACTGCCATATAAGGCGGACAGGACGGTTACGGCAGGTGAGTGAACACGCCGTGACAGATAGAACTGCCATATAAGGGTGACAGGACGGTTACGGCAGGTGAGTGAACACGCCGTGACAGATAGAACTGCCATATAAGGCTGACAGGACGGTTACGGCAGGTGAGTGAACACGCCGTGACGGATAGAACTGCCATATAAGGGTGACAGGACGGTTACGGCAGGTGAGTGAACACGCCGTGACAGATAGAACTGCCATATAAGGGTGACAGGACGGTTACGGCAGGTGAGTGAACACGCCGTGACAGATAGAACTGCCATATAAGGGTGACAGGACGGTTACGGCAGGTGAGTGAACACGCCGTGACAGATAGAACTGCCATATAAGGGTGACAGGACGGTTACGGCAGGTGAGTGAACACGCCGTGACGGATAGAACTGCCATATAAGGATGACGGGACGGTTACGGCAGGTGAGTGAACACGCCGTGACGGATAGAACTGACATATAAGGGTGACAGGACGGTTACGGCAGGTGAGTGAACACGCCGTGACAGATAGAACTGCCATATAAGGGTGACAGGACGGTTACGGCAGGTGAGTGAACACGCCGTGACAGATAGAACTGCCATATAAGGGTGACGGGACGGTTACGGCAGGTGAGTGAACACGCCGTGACAGATAGAACTACCATATAAGGGTGACAGGACGGTTACGGCAGGTGAGTGAACACGCCGTGACAGATAGAACTGCCATATAAGGCGGACAGGACGGGTAAGGCAGGTGAGTGAACACGCCGTGACAGATAGAACTGCCATATAAGGCGGACAGGACGGTTACGGCAGGTGAGTGAACACGCCGTGACGGATAGAACTGCCATATAAGGGTGACAGGACGGTTACGGCAGGTGAGTGAACACGCCGTGACGGATAGAACTGCCATATAAGGGTGACAGGACGGTTACGGCAGGTGAGTGAACACGCCGTGACGGATAGAACTGCCATATAAGGGTGACAGGACGGTTACGGCAGGTGAGTGAACACGCCGTGACAGATAGAACTGCCATATAAGGCGGTCAGGACGGTTACGGCAGGTGAGTGAACACGCCGTGACAGATAGAACTGCCATATAAGGCGGACAGGACGGTTACGGCAGGTGAGTGAACACGCCGTGACAGATAGAACTGCCATATAAGGCGGACAGGACGGTTACGGCAGGTGAGTGAACACGCCGTGACAGATAGAACTGCCATATAAGGCGGACAGGACGGTTACGGCAGGTGAGTGAACACGCCGTGACAGATAGAACTGCCATATAAGGCGGACAGGACGGTTACGGCAGGTGAGTGAACACGCCGTGACAGATAGAACTGCCATATAAGGCGGACAGGACGGTTACGGCAGGTGAGTGAACACGCCGTGACAGATAGAACTGCCATATAAGGCGGACAGGACGGTTACGGCAGGTGAGTGAACACGCCGTGACAGATAGAACTGCCATATAAGGCGGACAGGACGGTTACGGCAGGTGAGTGAACACGCCGTGACAGATAGAACTGCCATATAAGGGTGACAGGACGGTTACGGCAGGTGAGTGAACACGCCGTGACAGATAGAATTGCCATATAAGGGCGACAGGACGGTTAAGGCCGGTGAGTGAACACGCCGTGACGGATAGAACTGCCATATAAGGGTGACAGGACGGTTACGGCAGGTGAGTGAACACGCCGTGACGGATAGAACTGCCATATAAGGGTGACAGGACGGTTACGGCAGGTGAGTGAACACGCCGTGACGGATAGAACTGCCATATAAGGGTGACAGGACGGTTACGGCAGGTGAGTGAACACGCCGTGACAGATAGAACTGCCATATAAGGCGGTCAGGACGGTTACGGCAGGTGAGTGAACACGCCGTGACAGATAGAACTGCCATATAAGGCGGACAGGACGGTTACGGCAGGTGAGTGAACACGCCGTGACAGATAGAACTGCCATATAAGGCGGACAGGACGGTTACGGCAGGTGAGTGAACACGCCGTGACAGATAGAACTGCCATATAAGGGTGACAGGACGGTTACGGCAGGTGAGTGAACACGCCGTGACAGATAGTATTGCCATATAAGGGCGACAGGACGGTTAAGGCCGGTGAGTGAACACGCCGTGACAGATAGAACTGCCATATAAGGCCGACAGGACGGTTAAGGCCGGTGAGTGAACACGCCGTGACAGATAGAACTGCCATATAAGGCCGACAGGACGGTTACGGCAGGTGAGTGAACACGCCGTGACAGATAGAACTGCCATATAAGGGTGACGGGACGGTTAAGGCCGGTAAGTGAACACGCCGTGACGGATAGAACTGCCATATATGGGTGACAGGACGGTTACGGCAGGTGAGTGAACACGCCGTGACGGATAGAACTACCATATAAGGGTGACAGGACGGTTACGGCAGGTGAGTGAACACGCCGTGACGGATAGAACTGCCATATAAGGGTGACAGGACGGTTACGGCAGGTGAGTGAACACGCCGTGACAGATAGAACTGCCATATAAGGGTGACAGGACGGTTACGGCAGGTGAGTGAACACGCCGTGACAGATAGAGCTGCCATATAAGGCGGACAGGACGGTTACGGCAGGTGAGTGAACACGCCGTGACAGATAGAACTGCCATATAAGGGTGACAGGACGGTTACGGCAGGTGAGTGAACACGCCGTGACAGATAGAATTGCCATATAAGGGCGACAGGACGGTTAAGGCCGGTGAGTGAACACGCCGTGACAGATAGAACTGCCATATAAGGCCGACAGGACGGTTAAGGCCGGTGAGTGAACACGCCGTGACAGATAGAACTGCCATATAAGGCCGACAGGACGGTTACGGCAGGTGAGTGAACACGCCGTGACAGATAGAACTGCCATATAAGGGTGACGGGACGGTTAAGGCCGGTAAGTGAACACGCCGTGACGGATAGAACTGCCATATAAGGGTGACAGGACGGTTACGGCAGGTGAGTGAACACGCCGTGACAGATAGAACTGCCATATAAGGCGGACAGGACGGTTAAGGCAGGTGAGTGAACACGCCGTGACAGATAGAACTGCCATATAAGGCGGACAGGACGGTTACGGCAGGTGAGTGAACACGCCGTGACAGATAGAACTGCCATATAAGGCGGACAGGACGGTTAAGGCAGGTGAGTGAACACGCCGTGACAGATAGAACTGCCATATAAGGGTGACAGGACGGTTACGGCAGGTGAGTGAACACGCCGTGACAGATAGAACTGCCATATAAGGGTGACAGGACGGTTACGGCAGGTGAGTGAACACGCCGTGACAGATAGAACTGCCATATAAGGCGGACAGGACGGTTACGGCAGGTGAGTGAACACGCCGTGACAGATAGAACTGCCATATAAGGCGGACAGGACGGTTACGGCAGGTGAGTGAACACGCCGTGACAGATAGAACTGCCATATAAGGGTGACAGGACGGTTACGGCAGCTGAGTGAACACGCCGTGACGGATAGAACTGCCATATAAGGGTGACAGGACGGTTAAGGCAGGTGAGTGAACACGCCGTGACAGATAGAACTGCCATATAAGGGTGACGGGACGGTTACGGCAGGTGAGTGAACACGCCGTGACGGATAGAACTGCCATATAAGGGTGACAGGACGGTTAAGGCCGGTGAGTGAACACGCCGTGACAGATAGAACTGCCATATAAGGCCGACAGGACGGTTACGGCAGGTGAGTGAACACGCCGTGACGGATAGAACTGCCATATAAGGGTGACAGGACGGTTAAGGCCGGTGAGTGAACACGCCGTGACAGATAGAACTGCCATATAAGGCCGACAGGACGGTTACGGCAGGTGAGTGAACACGCCGTGACAGATAGAACTGCCATATAAGGGTGACGGGACGGTTAAGGCCGGTAAGTGAACACGCCGTGACGGATAGAACTGCCATATATGGGTGACAGGACGGTTACGGCAGGTGAGTGAACACGCCGTGACGGATAGAACTGCCATATAAGGGTGACAGGACGGTTAAAGCCGGTGAGTGAACACGCCGTGACAGATAGAACTGCCATATAAGGCGGACATGACGTACACGGCCGCCATGATGGATCGAACCAAGATGGCGGCCATGACAGTTTCGAACTCATGAAGGACGCAGCCGGCTTGTGATGTATGTTCGATGTCATTGCCACGAGCTGTATCGCATACATCACAGGCAAAACGCCGAGCATGCAGCCTTTATTGGAAAAGACAGCAGGGGATTTTAACATCAAGGAAAGTCTCAAGGCAAGGTTTGGCACCAATTAAGATAGATCATACAGAGAACAGCATGGTTATCAGTTGACGTGTTTAATTTCTCCGTACATTCTGCATGTTGAGGTATCTTGCAGTGATCTTAATGATCAATAAATGATCTTAGTGATCTTAATGATCAATAAATGATCTTAGTGATCTTAATGATCAATAATTCCCTCGTCGGCTGCCCGGTGGTGTCGGGGAAGTCGGTTTTTACTCCCCAGCATGGCGGAGGGTTCGCGCCAGGGTGAAAGAAGTTCACCCGACTTGCAGAGCGCCATGTTTTCCTCCAGACGTTAAAATACCTCAGAATGGAACACCCTGCCACCCGAGATACAAGCATAAACTATCAATTTCAAACAAGGACTATCAAAACACATGGGAGACTCTAAAACATAGGATGAAACACACATTACGTATTGTTATATTGAAATACATCTACGTTACTCTAGTTCAGCGTTAGCTGCATGTTAATTCTAATCCTGTGGTGTCTACGTATCTGTTGCTGTCCTCTCGTGGAAGAGTAGCTGCCACTGAAAGTCTGAGGTACACAGCAGATGGCGAGAGTTGAAGTCCGATAAACAAATGAAACTTTTTCCTCCTGGACTTCGGAGCTAAAGTAGTTGACAGTCTGTTCGCCAGCGACACTCTCCCGCCCGACACTAATTACAAGTTCAGCTGGTACCAGCTCAGGCCGGCGCACCCGCTTCCATCAATGACAGAGCCTACTTTCAAGTTCCAACTAAGACAAATGTAAGACGCATGCTGTGGCGTGCTGTGGGCATATCGGGTTGCGATAAGGTTCCCAAGAGCAGTTGCCATAGCCTTGACCTTCACACATATGTAAGTGTGTGGTGGAGCATACAGAGATGTAGCCACAACCCTGGCCGACAACTCCGCTGAATAACGACAGCTCCGGCCAGAATGCTCATGCATATAGTCTGAAATACTCCTGACCATAAAGTTTCTAACGGCTCCGTAGATCATACATGCGTCCTGCCTGAGTGCGCTGTAACGGCCTCATGGGCCGTAGAGAGTCGTCTGGCCACTGGGACGGAGAATGTAGACACAAGCGGCCCTGAAAGCGTGTGGTGGAGACCTCATCTATTCCTGGGCACAGCGGGCAAGTGTTATATCCGTACAATGTTTATTAAAAACCGGTTCCATCAATGACAGAGCCTACTTTCAAGTTCCCGCTAAGACATATGCTTGGGGCGAGTCGCGGGTCGATCGGGTTGCGATAAGGTTCCCAAGAGCAGTGGCGGACCGTACAGACATGAAGCCGCAGCCTTGGCCTTCACATCGGCTTTTTTTAAAGCACGAGTCGATTCCAAAGTAGCTATTGGTCTCAAGGAAACTAACTAAGTTGAACGAAGCACACCTGGAGAAATATCGAGGGTAAGAAGAAAGTCAGTCGCACCTTGCCCGACCTCCCCTTTTTACTCTCACTTTTCCGGTATGTCGGCTGTGAGCTATGCCGTTGCGATAAGGTTCGCAAGGGTAATGGAATAAACACACACACATACATACATACATACATACATACATACATACATACATACATACATACAAACATACATACAAACACACATACAGTCTGTATGTATGAGTAACGGTAACCAGGCCATACGGCTCCAAATGGTGCAGAAAGTGTCTGGCTGAGATCTCACGTACTTCGGGGAAGGGTGGTGGAGTGTGCCCAAAGAAAAGTGTATCCAAAGAATGTTGATTCAAAGCACGTTTTTCAAAGGAATTATTGGTTTGAAGAAAACTAAGGTGAAGGAAGTACACCTTGAGGTAGAAATGAATTCAATCGCACCTTGCCTGAGTTCCCCTTTCTACTATGACCTTTGTGGTAAGACACATGTCTGGTGTCGGCTGCGGGCGATGCGGGGGCGATAAGACTCCCAATGGTCCGGTTTGCCTGCCTGCCTGGCTGGTCTCTCATTACGACCCGGGCTAGAAGCCCCCCAAATGTTCGGTAGCTCACACACAGCCTGCCCGAGGGGGGCTGTAACAGCAGCCCGGGCCATGAGAGCAGCGTTCTTAAACCTGTGTGCTCGTCAGGCCCGGGCCATGAGAGCAGCGTCCTCACACCTGTGTGCTCGTTAGGCCCGGGCCATGAGAGCAGCGTTCTTAAACCTGTGTGCTCGTCAGGCCCGGGCCATGAGAGCAGCGTCCTCACACCTGTGTGCTCGTTAGGCCCGGGCCATGAGAGCAGCGTCCTCACACCTGTGGGCTCGTCAGGCCCGGGCCATGAGAGCAGCGTTCTTAAACCTGTGTGCTCGTCAGGCCCGGGCCATGTGAGCAGCGTCCTCACACCTGTGTGCTCGTTAGGCCCGGGCCATGAGAGCAGCGTCCTCACACCTGTGTGCTCGTTAGGCCCGGGCCATGAGAGCAGCGTCCTCACACCTGTGGGCTCGTCAGGCCCGGGCCATGAGAGCAGCGTTCTTACACCTGTGGGCTCGTCAGGCCAAGGGAAAGGAAAATCTTAAGTGCATTTCTGCTGCCAGGAAAGACGTGTGCAGCGATACAGAAACGTTCATGTAGACTGTTCTCATTCTGTGCACATCTGAACTCACCAGTGGCAATTGGTGGAGATTGCCACTCTCCAAATTGATGCAGATCTCAGGGTACAAGCGAAGAAATATCGAAGGCAAAAAGAAATGAGAGAGAGAAAGAAAGAAAGAGAGAGAGATGTGTGATGTCTAACCTTCATGACGTATTATAGGCAGTAGTAGTGGGCAACCTCAAACCAACCGTACACACTCACACCACATCTTCAGAAAAGAGGCTGTAGCCGCGTATAGTTCCCGTTTAGAACTTTATTCGAGCCCACATTCGAAACATGTCGGTGTGGGCTCGAATAAAGTTCTAAACGGGAACTATACGCGGCTACAGCCTCTTTTCTGAAGATGTGGTGTGAGTGTGTACGGTTGGTTTGAGGTTGCCCACTACTACTGCCTTCATGACGTATTATAATAACTATTGCTGAGGTCCTGTTTCCAAAGCCTAGCTGCTCAGACTTGCATGACGGTAGGTCAAAGTCTCCTAGTACCGATAAACCATTCTCGGGTCCACATTTTACCTGTGTCAAGTCTGCTAATGAACGAGCTCGTTCCCTCGCCATCCCTCTGCATATTTGTAACCCGGCAGGTCTATCGCTCCTGCCTGAGGAACACATACATCCCTCTAACGGAATACCCCAGCCCCTCCCGGCGACATCCATCCCTCTAACGGAATACCCCAGCCCCTCCCGGCGACATCCATCCCTCTAACGGAATACCCCAGCCCCTCCCGGCGACATCCATCCCTCTAACGGAATACCCCAGCCCCTCCCGGCGACATACATCCCTCTAACGGAATACCCCAGCCCCTTCCGGCGACATACATCCCTCTAACGGAATACCCCAGCCCCTTCCGGCGACATACATCCCTCTAACGGAATACCCCAGCCCCTTCCGGCGACATACATCCCTCTAACGGAATACCCCAGCCCCTCCCGGCGACATCCATCCCTCTAACGGAATACCCCAGCCCCTCCCGGCGACATCCATCCCTCTAACGGAATACCCCAGCCCCTCCCGGCGACATCCATCCCTCTAACGGAATACCCCAGCCCCTCCCGGCGACATCCATCCCTCTAACGGAATACCCCAGCCCCTCCCGGCGACATCCATCCCTCTAACGGAATACCCCAGCCCCTCCCGGCGACATCCATCCCTCTAACGGAATACCCCAGCCCCTCCCGGCGACATACATCCCTCTAACGGAATACCCCAGCCCCTTCCGGCGACATACATCCCTCTAACGGAATACCCCAGCCCCTCCCGGCGACATCCATCCCTCTAACGGAATACCCCAGCCCCTCCCGGCGACATACATCCCTCTAACGGAATACCCCAGCCCCTCCCGGCGACATCCATCCCTCTAACGGAATACCCCAGCCCCTCCCGGCGACATCCATCCCTCTAACGGAATACCCCAGCCCCTCCCGGCGACATACATCCCTCTAACGGAATACCCCAGCCCCTTCCGGCGACATCCATCCCTCTAACGGAATACCCCAGCCCCTCCCGGCGACATCCATCCCTCTAACGGAATACCCCAGCCCCTCCCGGCGACATACATCCCTCTAACGGAATACCCCAGCCCCTCCCGGCGACATACATCCCTCTAACGGAATACCCCAGCCCCTTCCGGCGACATCCATCCCTCTAACGGAATACCCCAGCCCCTCCCGGCGACATCCATCCCTCTAACGGAATACCCCAGCCCCTCCCGGCGACATACATCCCTCTAACGGAATACCCCAGCCCCTTCCGGCGACATACATCCCTCTCTAACGGAATACCCCAGCCCCTTCCGGCGACATACATCCCTCTCTAACGGAATACCCCAGCCCCTCCCGGCGACATCCATCCCTCTAACGGAATACCCCAGCCCCTCCCGGCGACATACATCCCTCTAACGGAATACCCCAGCCCCTTCCGGCGACATACATCCCTCTAACGGAATACCCCAGCCCCTCCCGGCGACATCCATCCCTCTAACGGAATACCCCAGCCCCTTCCGGCGACATACATCCCTCTGACGGAATACCCAAGCCCCTTCCGGCGACATACATCCCTCTAACGGAATACCCCAGCCCCTTCCGGCGACATACATCCCTCTGACGGAATACCCCAGCCCCTTCCGGCGACATACATCCCTCTAACGGAATACCCCAGCCCCTTCCGGCGACATACATCCCTCTAACGGAATACCCCAGCCCCTTTCGGCGACATACATCCCTCTAACGGAATACCCCAGCCCCTTCCGGCGACATACATCCCTCTGACGGAATACCCAAGCCCCTTCCGGCGACATACATCCCTCTAACGGAATACCCCAGCCCCTTCCGGCGACATACATCCCTCTGACGGAATACCCCAGCCCCTTCCGGCGACATACATCCCTCTAACGGAATACCCCAGCCCCTTCCGGCGACATACATCCCTCTAACGGAATACCCCAGCCCCTTCCGGCGACATACATCCCTCTAACGGAATACCCCAGCCCCTTCCGGCGACATACATCCCTCTAACGGAATACCCCAGCCCCTTCCGGCGACATACATCCCTCTAACGGAATATCCCAGCCCCTTCCGGCGACATACATCCCTCTAACGGAATACCCCAGCCCCTTCCGGCGACATACATCCCTCTAACGGAATACCCCAGCCCCTTCCGGCGACATACATCCCTCTAACGGAATACCCCAGCCCCTTCCGGCGACAGCCATCCTCACAAGTGGGTTAGGAATGGAAGAGGTCACGTGGGCACATTTCGCGCGCCTAAGTAGTTTATGGACTCGGCTCGGTACCTCTCTGCGTGAACGTTTCCATATGAAGAGCTTTGTAAAAAGGGATCACGGGGCTACTGTGTTGATGGGAAGCTTTTAACAGTGAAATATGGTCTATTAGAATTTTGTTGGTCGACATTTGCAGCACGTCTAAAGCGTGACACACGCTACGCTTCTGTGGTCGTTACTAGGCCTGGTACTGCTGTTCTAGGTTTGTGTATTTCTTTTTTGTGTCTTCTTCAAGCAGCCT
This sequence comes from Branchiostoma lanceolatum, assembly GCF_035083965.1. Taxonomy (NCBI): domain Eukaryota; kingdom Metazoa; phylum Chordata; class Leptocardii; order Amphioxiformes; family Branchiostomatidae; genus Branchiostoma; species Branchiostoma lanceolatum. The sequence goes on along the minus strand of NC_089722.1, from coordinate 320,198 downwards.
CCACTAGCTTCTGTTGTCTGACTGAATGAAGTGTAGAAAAGTCGTTATACTTTCAATATTAAGACAATAAGTAAATGAACGCTCCACCGATCACAGACTTAAAGTCCCACTCCCAGGTCTTCATATTCACCGCTTTAAATATAAGGTCAAACCAGGCCACAGACATCCGGCTGTCTTTAGAGTCAAAGTCTTACGCAGAGCTTCGCGCTTTGCGATGTTTTTGTTGTTGTGATATCGGGACTGGATTTCTGAGCCACAGGTTCAGCAGTGGGTCAGCTTTACTCCTCGTGGACGTACTGTATGGCTGTGAGTAACAATTATCGCTAAAAGACTCAGCCAGGCAATCATGATCATGACCCTAACAGCCTGACTGCAGCTGTTACGTCTTCATGTTAATCTCTCTCTAAGACTCAGCCAGCGATCACAGACTTGCGGCCTTACTAGGTGCCTTTAGGGCCAAAGTCTTTCCAGGACTCAGACATCTGGCTGTCGCTTGAGTCAAAGTCTTACGCAGAGCTTCGCGCTTTGCGATGTTTTTGTTGTTGTGATATCGGGACTATATTTCTGAGCAACAGGTTCAGTAGTGGATCATCTATGGTAGCCATGGACGTACTGTATGGCTGTGAGTAACAATTATCGCTAAAAGACTCAGCCAGGCAATCATGATCATAACCCTAACAGCCTGACTGTTAGGTCTATATGTTAATCTCTCTCTTAGACTCAGCCAGCGATCACAGACTTGCGGCCTTGCTAGGTGCCTTTTTGGTCTTTCCAGGATTCAGACAGCTGGCTGTCGTTTGAGTCAAAGTCTTACGCAGAGCTTCGCGCTTTGCGATGTTGTTGTGATATCAGGACTGGATTTCTGAGCCACAAGTTCAGTAGTGGATCAGCTTTACTCGCCATGGACGTACTGTCTGGCTGTGAGTAACAATAATCGCTAAAAGACTCAGCCAGGCAATCATGATCATGACCCTAGCAGCCTGACTGTTAGGTCTTTATGTTAATCTCTCTCTAAGACTCAGCCAGCGATCACAGACTTTCGGCCTTACTAGGTGCCTTTAGGGCCAAAGTTTTTCCAGGACTCAGACAGCTGGCTGTCGCTTGAGTCAAAGTCTTACGCAGAGCTTCGCGCTTTGTGATGTTTTTTGTTGTAATCTCAGGACTAGATTTCTGAGCTACAGGTTCAGTAGTGGATCAGCTTTAATAGCCATGGACGAACTACGAACTATCTGGCTGTGAGTAACAATTATCGCTAAAAGACTCAGCCAGGCAATCATGATCATGACCCTAGCAGCCTGACTGATAGGTCTTCATGTTAATCTCTCTCTAAGACTCAGCCAGCGATCACAGACTTGCGGCCTTACTAGGTGCCATTAGGGCCGAAGTCTTTCCAGGACTCAGACAGCTGGCTGTCGCTTGAGTCAAAGTATTACGCAGAGCTTCGCGCTTTGCGATGTTTTTGCTGTTGTAATATCAGGACTAGATTTCTGAGCTACAGGTTCAGTAGTGGATCAGCTTTGATAGCCGGGGATGTACAGTCTGTCAGCAGGTCTTCATATTAATCTCTCTCAGACGTATCCAGAGATCACAGAGATGGGACGTGCCGCTGTCGCTAGAGCCTCGGGTATCAGTCCCATACTTATGCCACAGTGTCTTTAAGAAAATTTCCTTATCTCTGAAGAACATTCTCTTGGCAGCTTCCTTTCTAAATCCGGGTCGCGACTTCTTGACGCTCGATCCCGAGACGAGACCGTCTTCTCTTCCTCCCGCCAATTTCCGCGGATTGAAGAAGAAATTCCGCGCGCCCCAGTAAACCCCAAACAACCGCGTCATGTATCCACGGGTAAACCCCTCGCCACCAGAGGCTGCGACCGCGCTGCGACCGCTGGGTGACCAAAGATTTGACAAATAGCTCAACGATTTCGATAGATAAAAACGTTTTTCTACGTTTTGTGTATTTTAATTTCGTTTAAATCATGCTTTTACATCTTTTATCATGGTCCAATTATGAAACCAAGAGTCACACAACTCCAATTTTTGTCGCTGTACGGTCGTTCAGCGATCGCCCTCCATTGGAAATGGGATCATACAGAGAGGACATCACCGTTAGAACGCGTTAGAACTGCCGCAGCTGGTGAAACTGATAACCCGGGATAATGGTGCCGACATCAGCGTTTTAACTCAGACGAACCGAGAGAAAGCGGGGGAGATAGTACCGACGGAGTGATCCCGTCTGCCCGTAACTCAGGTCGTTAACATTCGTCACCGGCCTGCCTATCACATGGCATGGTGGCAGGTTTCAGGTTACTTCGAAATCACTTCTACTTTGCGTCTAAAGGAGTCCGATATCTTTCACCATCACATAGGCCGTACATGTACATCTCATGCACTGTAGTGATCTAAAGAAGAAAGATAGTACTAATGGGCGAGGGACTGATTTCGTCTGCTCTGTACAATATACGTCACCGTCAGAACAAGCAGTGGGTCCGGGTTTCAGCTTGCTGCCAGGGCCACTTCTCTGTGTCTGTCAGATATCTCTGTCATAATCACATAGGCCATACATGTACATGTCATGCATTGTAGATAAAGAATACGACACGCGTACGGTGTATCCCGTATCACCTGAGGTACATGTGACCGCAGATATGCACCTAAAAAACACACATTTCAATGCAAAATGCGGTAGAAGTTTAGAAAATGGCGTGTGCTCGAAGGAAAACATTGCAGCAATATCAATTCCAAGGTCAGAATCCTGTGTTCGAATGTTCGACAGCGGTGCATGCGAAGTGCGTTCGGATTTGCTGAATACGACTTCAAATTAAATCGTGCAATACGGCACAATGTCGACCGGTCTGAAACACCCGTACGTTATCCCGGCCGTGGTATGACATAATGTAATTTAAAGACGAGTGGTTAACGGTAATAACACACTAGCGTGATATTACTTATTAACGCTCGAGGCGATGACATCATTCTGTTCAATCGTCGCGTAATAAAGTGTTTTTTGCATCTTGATGTAATATGTAAATAGCTGTAATAAGTTTTATGCATTTTACCAGTTGTATGTTGTTTGTGTACTCCAGGAAGATTAGCTACTCTCTTGTTACTTGTATGATATCTAATGGAGGGAATAAAGTATCCAAAGTATCCTACCAAGCCCACAACCTTTCCTGTCTCCATGACGTATCACCAGCCTCCATATTAAGCACCCTTGTCATCTCCTCCCCTGTAATCGTGCATGTTAACAGCGCCGGAGCCTATTTCCGTAACGCTAACAACCCCTTATCTAATCTTGCAACGCTTCAGGCAGTTTAACGCGGCTGTTGGTGTAATCATTATGAAAGCGTGCTGATCGCTAACGGCAGTTTAACACGGCTGTTGGTGTAATCATTATGAAAGCGTGCTGATCGCTAACGGCTCGTGTATAACCCGTATAATGAGACCTGCTGGCGTGCGGGGTACTGGAGCATACATCACACCACGCTGCGACCACGCTGCGACCACGCTGCGACCTCGCTGCGACCTCGCTGTGACCTCGCTGCGACCTCGCTGCGACCTAACTCGTGTAATGAGACATGCCGGCATGTGCAGTACAGGAGAATACATCACCACAATCTGGCGCACGTAACGTGTTCCGCCAACATGGTAGCGTGGAGGCTGTCATACGTCAGCATGAGTTTCGTATTGGCATTGTTTGTGGCTTCTTCTTTTTTTCAAAGTAAAAAAAAAAACTTCTTCACGCAAACTTTACCTAAACTAAAGCAAAAATTCGAACTTGATATACGCACAAGTGTGACAGCCTCATATGCAGAATTGTTAAGAGAATCTCCGAGGTAAAAACGAATATCAAAAGACACTCGACTGACGAAAATGCCCCGGTGAAGAGAGACCATTATGAGACGATTGCTTTTTATTAGATTATTCTTTGACGAAAATGCCCCACAGGGTTTAATTATAACACGCATCACGGCAATCTGATGCACTGAACATGTTTTTCTGTTTCAAAAGACACTTTAAAAGACTCACGTGGCAAATTTCCTAAGAGACAAAAGACCATTATTGACGAAAACGCGCCGCAGGGCGTGATTATAACATATATACATGACGGCAGTGGGGCGAACTTAAAACGCGTTTTGCGGATAACGCTGGCTGACACAATCTCGAAGGGAAAGACAAAGTATACAAGGACATTTTCTTCACCCAGGTGTACCAAAAAGACACTTAACAAGACGTCTTAACAGAATATCTTAGACGAAGAGAGCATCCTAAGATAAGTATTTCAAGCAGTGCGTCAAAATCTTGTAACTTGAAATCCCCCTCAGGGTTTGATTATAACCACAACATCCGCGTTATTAAGATATGGGTGACGTGTGTCTTCAGGCAGGTTGAGAGTTTACAAACGTATTCAGGGGACTGACAATTAAACAAGCGGCCGAACAAGAAATCATGTCAATGTGAAATATCTAGAGTTTCTGTGAATTGAGTTTCAATCCCATTGTCAGGCCATCACGAACCAAGGACACATTTGCCACTTCTACGGAAGCAAATCGCCCCCTTTTCTCCCATACACCTCTCAGGAGGAAGTTCCACGCTGAAAGCTTCTTTACTAGAACCGCATCGCTGTGGAACAAGATTCCTCGTGGTTGATTCCCTGATAGGTACAACCGTAAACGTTTCATGTCAGAGGTGAACAAACATCTGTCATCACAACCCAGTACAGTAATCCAAAACATGTGAGTGGCTCTTAGAATTGACATTGAAATAACTAAAATCTAAACAAAATGTTTCTTTTTTCGGCTTCAGCATCACAAGTGCAATGAATGGTCGGAGAGACAAAATAGGCGATCGAAATTCTCTCTGCCAGTTGTTAGTGGTCCTCTCCTTCCCTTCTTATTCTAATCACTCCCAGCTACCTCCCTCCAATAAGGTGTCATTGGTTGCCCCTATTCTATGGCGGGCAGCTGACCAGCTGTCTATGGAATGTACCACACTACTTTCAGGAAGGGGGTGACGGCCAGTGATGCTGCAGTAGCTGAAGATACTGGTAGGGGGTCCAAAATCACAATGTTTCTTCCGGATCTCAATAACTACTCACATAGTTTCCAAAATTCAGACAAATCCATGAAAAGGATCTTGAGCTACAGGGGCCAACACGCATCAAAAACCAACAACAGTACCTCCTTCTCGGGGGTAAATATATGCCATGGTAGCATCTCATGATCGATCACCTACTAATAAGGAAATACGCGAAAACCGTTCATCATAGAAGGGAATCATTGAACGCAAGACCGTTACAGTATTGCATACAACAGTCTGATGAATAGACGTCTCAGGAAAGCACTTAGGTTTTCTTTCCTGCCAGGTAAGAAAGGCGTAATAAAGAGGAAAATGAATTCCTGTCTGAAAACTTCCCATCTGTAAAGCCGTTAAACTGCCACGGAGGCTACGTCTTGACTGATGGCGTCTTCGGAAAGGATTTGGCCTCTTTTCCCTCGACGCAAGTTTGTATAATGTCATGGTCAGACGCGTTGGCGGTACGTCACTCTTGCCCGCTAACGGGACAGCCTTAGCTGTTTATGCATGTGGTCTAGCAGAACCAATACAACAAATTTAAATGTATCACACTTACTTGTAGTAAGGAAATTTGCGAAAACCGTTTATCATAGAATTAGGGGAATCCCCAATAAAAAGCAAGTATAACATACAACTCCCTCTGATGAATATAATTTTCAGGATAGAACTTTTTACGCTTTCTTCCCGTCTGTTAAACCGTTAAACTGCCACAGAGACAACGTCTTGACGGATTGCGTCTTAAATTGGATGCCGCTCGAAGCGAGGTTTGTGTAATGTCAGGGTCAGACGCGTCGGCGTTGCCTCACCCTTACCACTAGTTGGGCAGCCTTGGCTGTACATGTTCATGTATGTGTTCCAGCAAAACCGATGCAACTATATGGAAGTATCATGCCTACTTGTAATAAGGAAACTTGCGAGGACTGTTTATTACAGAATTAAGGGAATCCTCGAAAGCAAGCATTACATACAACACTCTCTGATTAATAGAAGTCTACCACGGAAAGCATTTATGCCTTCTTTCCTGCCAGGCAAGAAAAGTGTTATAAAGAAAATGAATTCCTGTCTGAAAACGTCCCGTCTGTAAAACCGTTAGACTGCCACAGAGACAACGTCTTGATGGGTGCCGTCTTAAAGAGGATTTGGTTTCTTTTCCCCAGAAGCAGGTTTGTGGAATGTCACGGCCAGACGTGTTGACGGTACCTCATGATGTTAAGTACAACGTCCGGGACTGTAACACCTGTGCGCATATTCACGTCTGTATGAGTTCTGTGTTGGCATTTTTTTTAGCTTAGGCAATGTTTGCGGTCGATACCAAGGCTAGCGCTGCACAGCGGTAGGTCAAAGTAAAAAAAAAAAAATCTTCGGCTACAAATGTTAAATACGGACGGACTAGATATACGCACAAGTGTGACAGCGCCCTAACCGGCACAGCATGAAGTATATATGAACAAATGAACGAAGGAATCGATAAATGAAGCCCCTACAAATATTAGTTTTGGCTCAGTCCACCTTTCAGGTCAAATGCGGAACAAAATGCAATACTTCATGCACTGGTTCGTTTTCTTACAGTACAAAAATGCGTTTTACTGAATACGGCGATTATACACTGGTGTGCGTTTTATCAAACTTGAGTTGCTGATGCTAACTTTGATCTAGATGTATCCTACTTCAAGGTAGAAAGTTGGCATAATAATGAATGTATACATTGTCGGTTTGCCGGGCTCTCATGTTATCCCGCAAGATGCAATGTTGATATGTAGATGACGACTACACGGCGATGATAACTCGGTATCTCGGCGGTTTGTCAGGCTGTGTTGCTGCCTCACGCGTCAGTAAGATGCAATTTTGATGACTTCGCGGCGGCCTTGTCCGTTTGAATCACCAGTAATTGATGTCGGCGAGGGCAATTCCTTCCTCTCAAGCTGCTAATGAGCACCAACGCGAGCTTTGTGAGATGCGCGGCTGAACATCATCCAGGCGGACTATTCGGGTCATCAGGGACCATCTCGCGTGACCTCTGATGACCTCAGGGTCACGGGTGGCTGGGCTCGTCGCCATTGTTGTCTGCAGGTATTTCTGTATCTGAGGAACTCGATCATGAAGCCGGCTAAGAAGCTAAGAAGTGTAAATCTCCACATTATCATCGATCAGTGCCTGCGGTTCTCGGCGAAATTTCTCAAGTTATCGGAAGTATAAAAGAAGTTGGACTACTGCGCTTCCACACATCTCAAACTACTGCCGCGACTGCTAAGCGACGAAATAGTATTTGACAGATTGATTAACGAAGTTCAAAGCTAAAGAAATTATGTTACTTTTTTGGTGCGTTTTGTTGCCTTTTAAACCATACGTTTCCCTCTTGCATCATATTCATTTATAAATTCAAGGGTCACTCAAATGTAATTTTGGTCGCTGTACGGTCGTTCAGCGGTCGCCGTCTTGTGGAAGGGGATCTAAGCAATCCCCAGGAATGAGTCATCCAACAGTGCCTCCCATTTTCACCATTACCCTTTCCAGAAAACATCGAAATTAACATTTCAATCAATTTATGAAACAAACCCTTATACAGTGACAAATTTCATTCATTAGTTGAATTTGCCATCAGCTAAATAAATATAGCTTTTCGCAAATTCAGGTTATGTGAGAAGCTAGATTATAGCGGAATTTCATGCCTCTCCTCGATATGAATTTAGATTGACCATTTCAGCGTCAAGGTCTCGTAATAAAGAAGCAATCAGCCACGGATACAGAACTCAAACTGGCAGCTTCAACTTTAGATTACATAAAACCGCTTAAAAGTTTGTTTTTTTTGGTACTTTTGACATCTCAGACCGGAGCTTTTAAAAGGAGTACTAAGTTGCATTTTCTTCGAGCACTGATGCTAAAAGATTTGTACATCATACTAATCATCATTTGTACATCAGTATAAATACTGACGTTGACATTTGCTATTAAGATTAATATGTGCAATATTACTCTCATATATTGATGTTTGGTGAAGTCGACATTCTACAGACTCCTAATATCAGCTGTCAGTAAGATTACTCGCAACGTCGCCGTAACAGGGAAAGTGAAACGTAGCCGTAACAGGTAAAGAGAAAGTGAAAAGTAAAAGTTCTCAGAGTCTCCACGATGTTTTAAGTAGATCAGTGGCGCATTAAGACATTTCAAACCGCCTTGAGGAGCAAGACGTCGCGCGGTGACGGTCCCAGGTGCCCATACGTACGTGAGTACGGGATACAGTTAAGTACAGGCAGGACCACAGGCACGCTGGTATTAACTTAAGCTAACCCACGGGTCATGGAAGATATTGGCTCTATTGCTGTTACAGAAGTGAGTGACATGTCAGGACTCCCAACATCTACTATGGAAGTGAGAAGGTTCTTGGCGTCTAAGCGATGTTTGTTTTTAAGTAGATGAAGTCTTCTCAAACCGTCTTGAGGCGCAAGTTTCAGACGTCTCGCCTATGCAAGGGATTAAGTCAAGTACAGAAAGACCGCAGGCACTACGGTACTAACTTAAGCCGCGATGCGCAAAGATTTTGCCTTGAGACGTTCAGGTGCTGTTTACAGTAATGAGTCAAATGTCAAGGTGTCTTACAGCTGACAGCTGGGGTGATGTGAGGTGTAGGACCAACGTCATACCGTTATTCCACAGAAAATTTGCGTGGATGTTTTGGGTGCTGTACTAAGCGACTATCCTGAGTGTCAAGGTTGTGGTGATATGCAAAACTTAATAATAGTATAATGCAGCACGCTACGCCAGCAGCTATACTGTAATATCCACCACCAGGACCTACTTAATGTTTGCAATAACTTATTTACCTATCAATTCAAATTTCTTTTATAGACTCATTCATATACAGGCCACTCTTGTCTTCAGACTAATTCTTAGTAACTAAAGAAAGGTAGTGGATGCTAAAACGTCTGACACTTAAGAGAATTTATCCAGTTGCTTGATCTATTTTGTATCAGGCAACGCAAAGCAACGCGAAATTCGCGAGCTTTCTTTCCTGTAAAAATATATTTTGAATTCCCATGAAATCTTTCACGTGATCCTGACCCGCAGCAGCTCACGCGTCTCTCCTCAACAGACTCTTTTTCCATCAATCCGTGCGAAACGCACTTTCCCTTGCCGGGATCACATTTACAAATCGGCAAAAGAGAATTGCGAGAACAAAAAGCATGATATGAAACACAGCAAAACATTTCCATGTCATGACCATAAACTTGTGCATATTCATTTTTAGTATTTCTTTTTCATTTCTGTGAATAGCCTGTTCGGGCCCGCGGGTTTGAAAATGTGACCCTAGAATTAACGGGGCACTCTTTTTCAATTAACCGTACAAAACGCAGTTCTCTGAAGGTAACGTCTGAGAGCCGCGCACTTACACGCCACCCGCCTCTCTGGTCATATCGGATGGCAGAGGTAAAATGATGATGATGATGAGGAGGAAAAACTTGTGATGTCCGTGGCTTTCTCAGCAGGTCTAGCCCTTTGTTATAGCCACATGCCACTTAGGGAGACCCGCCTGTGCCTCTTGAACAGTCAAGCCAATAGATAGAATAGATAAATCAGAGAAAAATCACAGATAGAACGAGGAAGACTCTATCTGGTAGATTCCCGGGGATGTCGGCGCTGCGGTAACTCGTGCATTCCATCAGCCGCTGTCCGCGCTGGCGGGGGTTCGAGTTAACGGTAAGTGTGGGACATGGAAGATAAAAGAGTTGTGCATCTTTCATGGCCTATAAAAGCCCTTTGGGATGTGACTTTGCCCCATTGCCGGGCCATTCAGCCAGACAAGACATAGATAAGGCTAAATGCGTCTGTCCATTCCACGTTAAACGCTAATGTCCATTCCCCCTTAACTGCTTATGTCCATTACGAGTAAACGCGGAGGCTGTTGTATGTTGTACAACTAAACGACGCTGTCTGAAGTACAGAAACTGCCGTTGAAGAGCAGCCCGGTAATGGCGCTCAGGGTCAGGTTACTTTGTCGCTGTTGACTGTAAGACGGGGAGAACGAGTTCTCTTCTGATTAAATATGGCGCTTTGTAAGCGCCACACGCCCCTAGGGAGGTCTGGCTGTGCGTCGTGGACAGTCAAACCAATAAATAAGATAAGTAAATAGAGGAAAACCACAGGAAGAAGAACTCGTCAGGTAGATTCCTGGGACTGTCCGCGCTGGCAGGGGTTAGAGTTAACGGTTAGTGCGGGCTTGGAAGATGCAAGTTTCATTCAGCCAGAGAGGATACACTGCACGAAATGGCCTCGTATCCCGGCGTATACGTACAGGGATTCCTCCGGAAATATTCCATATCCCGGTGCGGATTTAGCGTTTCCGTTAGTTTTAACGGATACGCTAAATCCGCACCGGGATATGGAATATTTCCGGAGGAATCCCTATACGTATACGCCGGGATACGAGGCCATTTCGTGCAGTGATAGGGCTAAACGTCCATTCCCGTAAACGGCGCTGTATGCCAATATACACAAACGACGCTGTCTGAAGTACAGAAACTGGCGCTGTAGAGCAGCCCGGTAATGGAGCTCAGGGTCGAGGCACTTTGCCGTTGCTGACTGTTCAACTGGGAGAGGTTCAAATCGATTGGGGAAGCTCTCTTTGAATTCAAGATGGCGTTTAGACAAGAATATCCTTCCCAATGCCACATATCATCTTGATATTTTACAAAGTGAATAGGCCGGATAGCTTTTAGTCAGCGTCATCAGTCACGTGACAAGAGAACTCCAAGACGAGACCCCGGTTTGAAGATAAAACAGAGAGCGCATCGAAAGCCACCTAAGGTTGCAAACATTTTGTTGTTGTGTGTAATCGTTAGATATTCTGTCAAAAGATATGAAAGATTAAGCACTACTCAAAGAAAATGAAGCAATGTACGAAGGCACGTTCTTTATGATTTTTCGATTGCCCTAGAGGCGGAAATGGTTGTGTGAATTATGGCTTTCGTGTGTTTTAATGTTATTAATGTTGACACGAATAGTTTCATGACTGTTCAGAGACCACGTTCACAGAATATTGCGCATGACATTGTGTAAAATATACTGCCGAGCTTACATACAGGATAAGCTCCACTTGGTTTGATTGTACCCTACTGGATTAGTTATATGTGGGATTAGTTATAGGGGTGAATAACGTCATACGTAATGCCGACCTGGTTCATTCACAGGACTTAATGAAAACTACAAATCACAATCAAAGCAGCATTTATTAATTCATCTAATTTCAGGGCAACTGGTTCCCCCCTCTTCTTATAAAAGCTGATTTCCAAGAGGGCCCAGTTTATACCGGCATGCCGCTGATTTGGCCGAACTGGAAAGTTGTTAAATTTTTTGTAAATGGCCTTTTACTTAGTTATGACATAGAGCTGTCGCCTTGATATAGCACTGTGGCAGCAGCCTGTCTGACCAGTGCATATGGACAAGAGCGCCCGGTGCTTCAACCTTACTTGAAGTATATCAGGCTGCGTTCCTCACGCACCTTAAAGGTTGAAATCGCGCACTTGTCAGAGATGGGTGGTTTTGATGGCTGAGGGAAGCCCGTTGGGTGCGCCTTTTTTTCCCGCGGCTAAGCCATAAGGGCAAAGGTTAAGCAGCCGGACAGTTCAGCCTGATCAGCAGGGAGCGTGGAAACGGCCGTTTGCGTTAAACGCCGCGGCGGTGTTCGGGTAAGAGTGTTGGTGATTTACCCTTCAAAGGCTCTGCTCCATGTCCTATTGTTTTATTTAATAGTTTCCCAGACTAGTTATTGTAGAATGTTAGGAAGTTTGGGTGCCAATTTTTTAAATCTATTTCCAAGTGTCAATTTGTTTCTGATAGGTTTTCAAGTTTATTTCTCATAATGTTCAAGTTTGGGTGTAAAGTTGATCTTTTTGCTGATTTTTAAATCTGGTGGCACGTTTTATCCTGTATTTTTAATTTTGGGTGGCATCTTTTATCCAGAATTTTCCTGTTTAAGGCTTCTCAGTTTCATGACATCACATGTCTATCAATAATACAATATAGTTTTAGTCTACCATGATTGTTGTTAATGGCATTTGAGGAACAGCTACAAGTTACTTCCTACATTGAAAGCACCACGTCACCCCAGGACGGTTTGAAAAAAAAAAACCCTCTATGTCGAAAGAGCACCAGTGATAAGTTTTAAGATTTCCTACATATTCATTTCATATATATATGTGTAGACGCCCAAGTGTTATACACGGAGCGCAATAAACAAGGCTATAACATTTCATGACTTTTAACGAGCGAAGGTGAATTATCATTTATGGCAAAACCCCCCTGTGTTTTGATATTCCGAAGTCAACAACGTGGTTTTGTTTTCCGGCACGGATTTAGTCATTGTTGTTAAGAGCATTTGAGAAACAGCTTCAAGTTATTTCGTACATTGAATTTACAATGTCACCCCATACGGTAGGAAAACCAATGACCACGTTAAGCTCCATGCAGAAAAATCAGAACTATCTATCAAAATCATTAATATCTTTACGATTCTTACATACTAGTATTAAGCTCATACCGAGGGTGTAGAAACCTAGTCGATGTTTTACAGGCAGAGCAATACTTAGAGCTATAACATTTCGTGAATTTTAACGAACAAAGGTGAATTATCATTTATGGGAAAACCCCCTGCGCTTTAATAATGTGAAGTCACCATCAGGGTTTCATGGCTACACAGAGATCAGACCTGAGGGGATATCGCCGGCAACTGTTATTGGTTATTAAACATAAACAGCCGTATCTATTATAGAGCTCTTACTGGTTATCAAACCTAAACAGTCGTGTCTATTATAGAGCTGTTACTGGTTATTGAATATAAACAGTCGTGTCTATTATAGAGCTGTTACTGGTTATCAAACATAAACAGTCGTGTCTATTATAGAGCTGTTACTGGTTATCAAACATAAACAGTCGTGTCTATTATAGAGCTGTTACTGGTTATTGAATATAAGCAGTATTGTCTATTATAGAGCTGTTACTGGTTATTGAATATAAACATTCGTGTCTATTATAGAGCTGTTACTGGTTATTAAACATAAACAGTCGTGTCTATTATAGAGCTGTTACTGGTTATTGAATATAAACAGTCGCGTCTATTATAGAGCTGTTACTGGTTATTACACATATACAGTCGTGTCTATTATAGAGCTGTTACTGGTTATTAAACATAAACAGTCGTGTCTATTATAGAGCTGTTACTGGTTATCAAACATAAACAGTCGTGTCTATTATAGAGCTGTTACTGGTTATTGAATATAAACAGTCGTATCTATTATAGAGCTGTTACTGGTTATTGAATATAAACATTCGTGTCTATTATAGAGCTGTTACTGGTTATTAAACATAAACAGTCGTATCTATTATAGAGCTCTTACTGGTTATTGAATATAAACAGTCGTGTCTATTATAGAGCTGTTACTGGTTATTAAACATAAACAGTCGTATCTATTATAGAGCTCTTACTGGTTATTGAATATAAACAGTCGTGTCTATTATAGAGCTGTTACTGGTTATTGAATATAAACATTCGTGTCTATTATAGGCGGGATTAACATTATCAACGGGAGCAGAAGGGAGATGACTGACCCCAACAATTAATGTCCACCAGGGAAAGATGGAGCCATGTATATAACATCATCACGCAATCTCCAATGCATTAAAACCTTCCGTGATGTTATGGAGGGTTTTCGTTTTGTAGTGCGTTATCTATAGTGAACACAGCCCTTGGAAGCCTGGTTTATATTTGATATAACATCTGCTCGTCAAGCGACTTAACCCGAGTCCGCGTTGAGTAAGCTTTAAGGCATCACCAGCCTTGCCCTGTCCTTGGTTCTGAAGTTAATGTTGTTTTACGTAAAGTTGTTGGCTTAAGTTGTCTGGCTATTTGATCATGATTCCTCCATGTCTTCTCTTACCTGTCCCCGTAACTGTCTCCCTGCCCCTGTAAGATATCTTTACGGGCTGACGTTACCACATGGTGACGCGTCTTGGTAAGTTTTACTGTCGAACTTTATTCAGGTTCGCGGCGAGGGCAGAATCCCGCCCGGAACTGGTAAAATCAACGCTGCTGGGCGGATTTATGTTGTCTGAGAAAATTCTAATAGAGAAAAAGACTAATTTATTTCAACTTCTTCATCATACAACACAAGAGAAACAGGAAATAATATCCTTTCACGTGTCTTCTATTCACGGTATAATGATACAAACATAGTACAAATACGAAATTTATACATACTCAAATTGATACCTAGCAGGTACATAAACAAAGGAGTAAACTCAGACTGTGCTGCAGTTAGGACATGACGATCGGGATCAGGTAGTAAGGACCATATAAAGGTTGTTCTCAGTTGCATCTTGTCTGACAGGATGGCGTCGCATTTCTCAACCAGGCATGTCTGTCTAAAGCCCCTGTTACACTTGTGCGGATATGCAAGTTCCGCAGAAACATGTTTTTGGTAAATTTTGCGGGGAGGAAGTTGTTTTCTACTTTTACCCACCGTAGAGCAGTCTAGTTATCAAACCAAAGAAATTACTTCTTTGGCTGCAAACTTAACCTAGACCAAAAACATGTTGATACGCAACTCATGCGGGCTTGTAAATACGCACAAGTGTGACAGGGGCCTAAGTTACTTCTGGCTGACTTGGCGTCCTCTAAATGTTTCTCCTTCACACGCACGCGGCAACCGCAGCCCTCCACCCGCCGTTCCTTAGTTTCTCACACGCACGCACGCACACACGCACGCACGCACACATGCACGCACGCACACACGCACGCACGCACACACGCACGCACGCACGCACACACGCACGCACACACGCACGCACGCACGCACGCCGTCCCTTAGTTTCTCACACGAAGGACCGCCCCGTGATGGAACAGCTAATGACGAAAGGGAACGTGTCGGAAATTGGATGCTTTTATCAATGACAAGATAAAGATGAAACACACAAAGTGTAAAAAGATTCGTTTTTATCTATGAAATTCGTTGAGCGCTCTGTAAAATTTTAGATCGCAGTGAGGTCGCCGCCCTAGTGGAGTGGGGTGTGAAGAAGAAGTAGCGAAATGGTTGGCGACAGAGCACATTTGTCAGTGGCAGGACCAGAAGGCTCCACACGATCAACTACCTATTAACTGCTTCATCCTTTTCAGTCAATGGAGGAAAAGTACCGTATAGCTGATGGAGCACATTCGTCACCGGCAGGATGGGAAGACTTCGCTCGATCTACTTCCTATCAACTTTGATCCTCGAGGCCTCCTCCTCATTTTCCAGTCAGACGTGTATGTCTCTGGACCTCTGATGACCGACTCAAATTCCGTAATTCGGACCGGCTCCAAACCTTCCTTAGTGCCCGAAACGGGAGGACCGCGAGTGAAGAACTAGGAAATGGGAGACGTTTGTCAATGCCAGAAAGGGAAGACTTTACGCGATCAACTTCCTATTAACTGTGATCCTCTTCCCGTGTATTATACACGCATGGAGGGAAACCGTTAGAACCCCTCTCACTGGACCCGCGGCACGTTGGCGGTCTTGCTGCATCCTTCATTGGATTTGTGTAACCCCTGACTGTGTAATCATTCAAAACGTACAAGTATGACCAAAATAAAAACAAAACACACCAAGCTTGATAAAAGATTTGTATTTTATTGATGGAATTCGTTGAGCGCTCTGTCGAATCGCGCGGTCGTAACGATATTGCAAATGTGTCGCGGGTTCAGTCGCAAATGTGCCGCGGGTTCAGTCGCTAATGTGCCGCGGGTTCAGTTAGATGGGGGCTTTGGGGACGGAACGGCAGGTCTGGAAACCCGTCAGGAGCGGGACTTGGAGACTCGGCAGGTTTGGTACTTAAAGTACGGAAGATTGAGGGGAGGATTCTTCCGTGACGTCGGGAAACTGGTGAAAAACGACTGTAATAACCCAAAAGCCGCCTTGTTCATTTACTGGGGCTCAGATTCAGAAACATTTACTGGAATCAACTGAGTGTGACGCCATAACTGCACCTCAGAGCTCGACCTCACATCGCCGTAAGTACGCAGAAATTGCGCAGCCGATTTCACAGTCGGAAGCAAAAATAAAAGACCTTTGGACAGTCATATATCAGAAAAACTTCAGCGTTTGAACGTTAATAAAGTAATTTAGTGTAGCAGCATGGATCTGCCCTCCCCTGAGCTTAAGTATATAGAAATTGTGCAGAAGACTTTGAAGCAAAGAGCGAGACTATTTGGACAGTCATACATTAGAGCCACCTTTGGGCGGAACACATTCTGGAACTGAAGATTACTGAAATCAACTGAGTGTAACTCCATAACGGCACTTAAGAGGTCGACCTCACATCACCTGAAGTATGAAAAGATTGCACAGCCGATTTTACAGTCGAAAGCAAGACCATATTTGTACAGTCATATATCAGAAACACCAGCCAGAATACATTCAGGAAGTCGACCTCCCTTGACGTTGTGTATGTAGAAATTGTACAGACTATTTCAGAGCTATGGGCGGTACTTTTGTACATCAGACGCACTTTATCCGGAATAGAGTCAGAAATTGAACGATACTGAAATCAACTGTATGTAATAAAATGGTGGATTGTCCTCACGAAATTCGCCTAAAGCATGTTGAAATTGTATTTAAAAAAAGAAGAAGTTGGACTGTCATATATCAGAACACTTAATAGGTAAGGCGAAATTGTTCAAAACCACTTGGACAGTCATATATCAGACCCACTTTGGCCGGAATACAGTCAGCAATTGAACGACACTAAATCCAGCATTACGTGGCTGAATGGCACAGTGTGTTCCGTACTGAGGAATGCCACACACAGGAAGTCTTACCTTAAGCATGTTGAAATTGTATGGATAATTTCAAAGCAAGTCTCAGAGACATTTGGACAGACATATATCATATTTACTATAGCCATACCATGTATTGCTATCTGCTGCAGCGCGGCAAAGATGTTTACAACAAACTATTGTTTCGGTACAGGTGACTTACGGACATGTATATGTGATGAAAGGACGAACTTTGAAAAGATCAGAAGAGATCTTTCCTAAGTGCGTGATTTATTTTTTCCTTCAGATATCGTCTACACACAAGAAGGCCAATCGGTTTCTGTATTCAACTGTTTTATATACCAGTGATCTCAGGGTTTTTCTGTCCATTACCTACGAATGTCATCGCACAACTGAAGTATATTTTCGTAAACCCCACTATAGTATCGCAACCAGAAAGAAGAGACAAGGAACGATCCATTGATTCAACAAGGCGCATTGGTTCCTGTATCCAACTGTTTTATAACCAGTGATCTCATGGTTTTTCTGTCCATCGCATACAAATGTCATCGCACAACTGGAGGGGATTTTGGAAAACCCCACTTTAGTATCGTGACCAAGAAGGAAGATACAAAGAATGAAGTACTGATTCATCAGACATACGGACAGGGATTTGACAGAAATATGAGTTGAGCACTTAGAATAGAGAGACTTTGGTTTGACTGAGACCATTTCTCTGTAGGCACAGCGGGACTGAATGCAACATGTCTGGTCCTGCTGGGCCCTCTTGGAAATCAACTTTTTAACTTAAAGGGGCAACCCAGTTTTATTCAGATGAAATAAATAAATGAGTCACCATGGGCCAATTCCTTCCATCTCCATTATACATTATTCTTGTTATAATTTGCAACTTTCCCGCTGTTACAGATGAAGAGGAAACGACTTTACTATCAAAACCAAGGAACCCGCGAATCGCAGATGTAGTAGGTAGATTCGTCTTCCACTGAATTTCCCGCGAGTGATTTAAAACAAACAAAAAGGTGAGCAAACATCTGTCATCACAATCCAGTTAGTGTAACCCAAAACATCTGAGCGGCTTTCAATGAGCCTTGTTTTGTGGTGAATTGAAGTTGATAAAAACAGTCTTGTTGTTAAGTATGCTCAAAATGTAGCGCCCTCTTTAACCGTACCCTCAGTAACAAGATTCGAATTCTAAGGCACGCAAAGGCACGGAAAAGAGGAAAAGTCTCTCTGCCAGCAGGGAACAGGAAACTCCTCCACGCTTCGGAACATAACTCAACTGAGCAGAGGTTGAGTGAGGCGAGTGTGAAAAATCACCAGTCCTGTCCTGGGGTGGTTTGGGGTCGCGCTTAGCAGGGTCCGCGGCCCTTTGGAAGTGAGTAAGAGAAATATGGCGCGCGTTCCTGAAGGCTGTTCCGCTATAAACTAGGCTGCTGGATGGATGTTCTAAATCACGCAGGAACTCAGCCAGGAGAACGGTAGGAGAGGTATGCGGCTCGGCATGATGGGTTGAACATTGTAAATCAATGCGGGTTTTACACTCAATTCATACTCTGGGTTTGGTACTGAGGGCACTTGGCTGTGTCGACATGATATATTTCAGTGTATATCGGTGCGGGTTTTCCTGGCCGCCTCGCTATACACAGTGACCCTTCATGGCATATTCTGAATTACATTCTATGGTTGTGTGTCGGTATGGTATGTCTGAGCGTTCCTCACAAAGTGAACAAGGTTAACATTTTAATTGCTGTGTGTTTTATCGTCCCTTCCCCGCTATACACTGGTTTCAGGACCTGTACTGGTGAATAGTGTGATTGGATGTTCTTATCTAGGAAGTTCCTAGTTCATTAGCCCTGATACACAACAACTTTCGCCTGTCATTAATGTACCAGAATGTGGTCGGCAGTACTGCAACGTATATCACTCGATTTAAGGAAACTTTACGGTACTTAAACGCAAAGCCAAAGTAGTGTTTAGAGTTCATTTAAGGTACTCAAATGTTTCTCAAATGAGTGCCACTACACGTACTTATAGACTGTAGCAAACATGACACTCAAGCACGCGTAAGCATCACATAAAGTAACTTTAGGAGGGAGAAAATAGGACCTTTAAGCATCCTTAAACAGTGCTTAAAGAGCATTTTTTTGTGCCGTGAGTGCTACAAATCATTATCTCAATGTGACGTTAGTGCTACAAATCATTATCTCAATGTGACGTTATCGACCCAACATTAGCTTTATCATATGTCTAATGCATATATGGCTTCTTCACAATATCTAGCTCAATGCCTTTAAGTGTTAAAAGATCGTTACTACAGCCTTACGTTATAAGTTAATCACACATATTCTTTATTCCGTTACAGAAGTGGGATAATTCCCATGTTTCCGTGTGTGTTTAGTACTGCTTTACGCACTCAAAAGACAACAAAACACAAAAAGCGTTAAAAGATTTGCTTTTTATCGATGAAATTCGTTAAGCTCTCAGTTAGATTTTAGGTCGGCTAGAGTGCCGTCCTAGTAAAATGGGGGTATCAGCGACTTATCCTGTTGTAGACATTAATATTGTATTATCTTGAAATATTGTCCACCTGGCTGTCTAACCTTTATAAACGCATCCTTCATACCGTAACTGCGGAAACATCTCGGCGGAACCCATCAGTAAGGCGCACATCATGGCCGTTAGATCTTCTCGGTGCGACCGGACGGCATAATTTCCCCATCAGCGCGAAGCCGAGTGCCAGTAAAACCGTTTCTCGCAGCATTAGTGAATCTCTATAAGTCAGCGACTTTTTTTTGCTGCGCACCTAAACATGAGTTATGGCAGTGACACCCCCATTCCGCTAGAGCGGTGGCCTCACTGCGACCTAGCTGCGACCTAGCTACGACCTAGCTGCGACCGAGCTGCGACCGAGCGATTGGACAAGGCGCTCATTGAGTTTTTTTAGATAACAAAAGAATATATTTAAGCTTTGTGTGTTTTGTTGTCCTTTTAGTCATACTTTTACATTTTGCATGATATTCTAATTATGAAGAGGTTCCACAAATCCAATTTTAGGTCGCAGCGAGGTCGCAGTGCGATCGCCGCCTGGCAAAATGGAGGCCTATCGTGTGACATAGCTACGCTGCTAGCATGCTGTATCCTTTTATACCCAATCTACCGGCAAACAAATGGTCACACTCAGCTTTTACAGACAAAAATCGGATCACAAACTGTCCCATACTCCATCATTGTACAGAATGGCACGGATAAAGGTGCACTAGGGTTTGTTTTATGTCTCAGCTAGATCTGCTCCCCTCGACAATCAGGCGTTATATCCCCATCTTCGACAAGCCGCGTCGCCGGTGAGGTGACCGTTCCACTAGTTAGATCTGCCTTCTGCGACTACCAGGCATAATGTCCTAATCTTCGTGGAGCCCCGTCACCAGTTCCACAAGGCGGCGATGTCACTGCCACTTCGCTGCGACCTAAATTGAATTTGTGTAACCCTGCACAGACACGCACCTGCGGGAAGCAAATGAAGTTGCGCTGAGCTGGACTGAGATACATTGCGACAAGCTATGATGATGATGTGTAACCCTTGACTTCTTAATTGGAATATAATGAAAAACGTAGTTACTTACTTACTTACTAGTATAAAAGTAATGACTTGAATGGCAAAACAATACGCACAAAGCCAAACAAGATAAATTTCGTTCTTTATCTGTGAAATTTGTTGATCGCTCCGTCGCCGTCCTAGTGAAATGGGTTGTACCGAATGTAACTCGCGGCGTGCACCCATCTCCATACATCATCACCGTTAGTAACGCACGTCTTGTCGTTACTCCTGGCAGTAACAACCGATATACTTCCGTCTTTCTTTACGGATGCATTTCTGTGAACCCATAAAAAGTCATATGCGGCTTATGAAAGGATCCGTAGTACCATCAGCCCGTCCTTACTCCCTCATCACACACGACGGTGCACCTGCTGTTGCGCGTGTTTCCCCGTAACTCAGGGAATCTTCATAGCCTCAACCAGTCTCTGCGGGTCGCTGGGAAAATAGTAGAAATTGGCCAAATAGAGTCAATTGTATGAAGGGAGTAGGCTACGGAGAGAGGGTCAAATAGGCAACCCTGGATATAAACAGCGGATGGAAATGTTATCCTCCGTGGCCAAAGTCCCCCGGCAAATGTTCTCTCTATAGCCGACGCTGTTAGTCTGGTAGAGACTAGAATCTTCATGCGGGAGTGATGCTGCAACATCAGTTTACACCCGCGCATCACAGCAACTCTCATCTGACATCTCATCTCATCGATCCCATAGTCTAACTATTTGACAGTTTGGGCACCACAGAATATCTGGAAACCAGTTTTTCCACCCTTCTCGCGCAGCTCGGTTTTCTGTGTTTCAGTGTTTCAGTGTTTCACTAAATGTCATTCCTGACCATTCTCTGCTATTATACTCCCAGCTTTACCGTTATCAGCCTCTCTTTTTTCCCTCCCTGGACAGTTCCCTCCATTGTAGTTTTGTCTAGTCCCGATGACCGTCAAACGAGGCCACACCACTTCAGTTTTCTTTTCTTTACTGAGGATGTATTCTTATGCACCGATCTTTTGCTGGACTCTATTCTTAACTTCAGGATTTGAAATGCGGCCTTTGTATGCCAGCAGCCCCACAAATGTCATGCTCAGGTACTTAGGGCAGAATCGCCTGTTGAGCCGGCCCGCACTCCATCACCGCGCAGAACGGCAGAGTTAAGGCGCGGAGAGCAGATGTAGTCGGACTGCGCGGCTTCCCGGGATGATAACACGCGTTTCTGTGATGTTAGCCCGTGAGGGATTACTCCGGGTAAGTTGTGAAGACGACATGGATGAGACGTCATGGTAAGGAGGGTTAGGTGTGAATACCGCATGTTCGGGAGACGTTTTCCTGCCTTTTCAGATCTCTGAGTGAGCCGGTGATTGTAGGATTGGCTATTTTCTATTCTCAGAATAAGTCAGCACTTTCCATGAGACAAAATTGTAAATCTGGCCTAGCTAAAACCTGAATAAGCACTATTTAGTTTTTAAGTACTAATATTAGTAATAGATTCTCTCATGCTAAAAGTATTATACTGTAATACTTCATATTGATGACCTGTGCATACGTATGAGGTATGATGAATAAATGAATGTAATTCTTAACCTAGTAACCTGTTGATTGTGTAACAGTCTGCATCATCAAAGTTTCCAATGTACTCTACATACTCAGTACATTAAAGATAAACTATTTCCTCCTAAACGTTTGTTGCACCATAATTTTCCCATAGATTTTAGTCCATAAATCTAAACGGAAATTGGCCTCATGGCTGCTCCGCACTGATAGGAAAGTCTCATCCGTAAATCCTAACTTATGCTTCGGTCGCGATTGCAAAATGAACCTGGCCTTCCCGGGTAGTTCACAGGTTGTTTTCAAGAGTAGCAGTTACTACTAGTACTAGATGATTATCCTCCTGATATAATCCTGTGCAATTCCAAGAATTGTTGGGACACGTTTTTACAGAATAACATTTTTGTGGATTAAATATGTGTCTTCGGGGACCGGCCGGCGCTACACCCCCTGTGGGCATCGGTGCAAATATGGCCGTAGCACAACAGGTAGAGAGGTGTCCACAGCGACAGTGTTACCAGACACTGGGCCGCTTCGTTATCCCCAGTAACTTCACTCCATAAACCCCATCTGATAAACGACTTAACCCAACTTTTCTTAACACTTACTAAAATATTCTAGGGCAATGTCGAATGAAACATGTACTTCTTGTTTGATTCCGGCTGATACAGGCCGATAGTTGATGATGATGACCCCAACTTTCAACGCCTTTATTACCATGCTGCAGATTAATGGCGGCTTATTAGTCAATCGGACATTTCACAGTTTGGGAAATGGTGCCCGCTACCGCAGGCCCATACCTTAGTCAGCGGAGAATACTGTAAATGCAGAAATGTTCGCGATGGCTTTACGTTCGCGGTTTTCGCGGTAAGCTCTTGTGCCGCGAACTTAAAAACAGCGCGAACGTTTTCGCCCTACTACCTCCTTGTAAACTATTGTTTCAAACTGAACTTGGAACCACTACGAACACCGCGAAACAAGACCACGCGAACTCAAATGCATTTACCGTACCTCAGTCATCGAAGAATACCGATTCTCTCCCATACAAATCTGCACAAGTCACCATCAGCCGTGACAGAAACAGGTCGTGTTTCGGCTTTGATATGCTTCCTATTGATTTTCGGGTCGGCGCGAAGCTTTTGACTCGCCTTGATGTCCTGATCCCGAGATGAATCTTTAGAGATGAAAGTCTGACTTCCGGCGACTTCTGGTTGTGCGGCCCGGAGACAGATGTTAGGGTGGGGTTGATGTATCTAGGTCAACAGCACGGCCGTACGGTACTTTACCGACCGGGGTTGCCCGGGTTAGATACACACGCGATAGGGAGGAACAAGGAATACATGAATATCGGGCAGGACAAACCGCGCACGTGCGGTAGTTGTTAAACTCTAATACTGGAAAGTTTCGATACAAAGATTGGTGTGACTTCAGTGGTTGAATGAACTTGGTCTTGGTGAATTTTGCGCGGATGATTGACAATGTACAACTGACAATTTTTCTGCAACGACTTGTTTGTGACGGGCGTTGTTACAGGTTATCGGATTAAAAACGCTTCAGGTAACATCTACCTCACTGTCGTGACGTTATCAACGTAATTTTGATTTGGAGCTCGGGAATTTCACAATGGCCAGTCTTTACAAAAAAAGGAAAATAAATCCAACCTTAAATTATACGACAGAAGTGTTTTGCAATGATCTATATTCAAAACAGCTATTGAAGTTTCTTTCAATACTAGTACAAGAATTTTCACTGAATGGCAACGTATTGTAAGGGGGTCGTACCAGTGTTAAGTCCGAGGAATTAACAATGAAAGAACTGGATGTGCAAGTCAGCAAGACGGAGTAATGAATAATTCCCAAGAAGTGTTTGAGATAATGGCGAAGTCGCCATCTGGGCCGCAGAGGCCGCAGGGATGCACTTGTATGACGTCACCTGGGCTAAACCTGAACTTGTAATTACAGACGAGCGGGCCTGCCTACCAGTTACCCAGGGACAGGGTCGGCACAGTTCCCTTAATTCTGTGTAATGTACAACTGGAGGCCTCTAGTTATGCTGCCGAAAATCGACATCAGCACATTAATCAGACAATCTATGGGGAGTTCCGTTTCCTCCTTTCCCAGCTGTTCACAGGAGCTTTGTCTTTCTCGCCTCTTGTGAACCTCAGTCACTCTGTTAATCAGCCTTTGTTGAACCCGCATTCCATCATTGCTATGACTCTGAATGCGCCAAACAAACCTGGGACGGATTTACATTCCGATGTTATCAACCAAAAACGTACATTGTTACCGATGTGGAGCTTGATTAGAACCTTTGTTAAGTCTCCTTTTGTTGTCACCCCGTGTTTTAAACTACAGTCATATTTTAAAATAACATTTACATATTATTCCACGACATGTGGAGAAAACGCCACAGCCTGCATCAAACATTATCACATCCACACACGCAAACTGAATATAAAACATCACCGAACTACTTTCCCAAGCCTTTGAACAGCCGCCATGGTGGCGTGCGACTGTGAAGTTCAGACTCGACGCGTGACTGTGAAGTTTGGCTTGAGGCGTTCGTGCGAAGATGTCTGTGGGCGATTTGCCCACGCATATCGATTTTTTATACTTCTTTATACATCTTTGTCAGCGTAGCGGATTAAGGCGCAGTTACCAACGTCTTGCGAGTTTTGTCGTACGTTGTTCAGTGTGACTACGGCAAAACCGAGCCCACAAAGAAAGAACTTCAAACACATATTTTCAAATCTTTTATACAAAGTGAATCTTGCACGACACATCCAGAATTGTCACACAAATGTCTCTATCTGCAGTCCTTACAGAAGGAAAACCTCAAAATCAGCATTGATATCATCGTACTTCTAGGTCTACCCTTGCGTTTAGCATTCAGGTACGCGTTGATTTCAATGATGTTTGTGACCCCTGCGACATCTGGTCGCTGATCCGTAACGATCCCCACACACGTCACAAGTCGCTGCAAATCCAGAACTCACCGTGAAACGTGGTTCATAGGGATGTGGGAGTCCGTCATAAAACTGGCGTAAAATGACGGATTATGTCGTGATATCAAAGTATAATCACACTGTAACAAAACGGGCGTAAGCGTCGTAAAATGTTCATTATGACACTGACAGACGTTGTGTCGCCCCTCCGTTTTGCACCAGCAGAACAAAAAGTCTTCTGGAAACCATCAACCAAACAGACTATGTGGAGCCTTGTCATCTGAAATAGCAGACACTTTCACTCCTCGTACAAGGGGACTTCGTGACCATGTTGTAAACAAAAGAGTACATTCCGCTCTCTCAAACCTACAGTTATAATTGTTCAATGTAGAAGAAGTAACGCAGCCCCGCTGCCTGGCCATCTGGATCAAAGTCCGTGGATCTGTGGGCCGGTGTTCGATCCTAGGATTGGCCTCAGCTCGGACATGTTGTAGTGGACTACTAATAGCTACTTAAAAAAAGCAATATGCTTCACCTCAATTGGAAATGACCGATTACCTGTAGAACTGAGAGCCGTTATCAGAGCGGGGATCAGCCTGTCTGATCAGCAAGCTGCTGCCCGTCTGCGCACCCTGCCACAGGGCGGGCAGCCGCCACTGATGGCAGGATTACTAAAGCACGCTCACAACAAACCAAAACTAGGCCATGGGCAGAACGGGAACCTGCCTGTCTGATCAGCAAGCTGCTGCCCGTCTGCGCACCCTGCCGCAGGGCGGGCAGCAGCCACTGATGGCAGGATTACTGAAGCACGCTCACAACAAACCAAAACTAGGCCATGGTGTACATGATAGACAGGCCGTATAGAAACTGGGCTGATGTTTATACCAAGAGATCTGCGAAATCGGCTGCACTGGTGCTATCGTACAGTTCCATCGACACTCGGAGATCTCATCTATGGCTTTAGAGGATGGAGTTGAGATGCGCTATCAGCGTCTGTCTATGCAGAACCGTAAGCCCGCACGCATCAGTGTCCCACCTCCCCGGCTGGGCGTTAGCAAGGAATGGAATGCGCACTCAGGCAGGAAGAGCGGCACTCTGAAACGTGCGCATATGGCTTTAGATGACAGAATTAAGATGTGGGTTCGGAGTGGGCCTGTCCAAAACCGTAAGCTTCTACACAGAATCAGGGATTAACGCGGAAGTGCGTTCAGGTACAGGCAAAAACTAGTGTAATAGGATGCACTGCAATACTAAGGAATTCCCTACTTCCTTTAGGTCCTGGTACATCTTAAGTTAAATCTAGTTACATCTAGTCCAAGATCCCAATGTGTAGAAAGCTGTATTAGTCACCAATTTCCCTTCTTCTGAGCAAGAGTAGGCGTTCTAGGAGTCACCCTGAGAAATGTTCCTTGAAAGATTTAATAGGACCCTTGTCTCCCTGGGGATAAGAGACACTCCATCGATGTCAGGGCCAGCAACTACCACATAATTTACACTAGGCCGAGCATAAAACTTCAGAGTGGTTGGTTCTATTAAAACTTGGCTGATTTTCGCACACTTCCTACAAGAAGGTCTCGAGAATTAGCAACAACCTTTTATTCTCAGCCTCAAACTTGCATATACGATTTTACATAATGGGATAAAATGTCAGAGTCTGCCTCTCCAGACCTTACACGCCGGCCGTCTCCATCCCTCCAAGAACAAACGGACCCCAGAACTGTTGTCTTTACCAGTCAATCAGACTGTACAATCAGACAGCAGAATCCGGTATGCAATAATGGGTACCTCTCATGTCGGGGATAAATGTGTTCAAAATGTGACATGTCTCCGTTTTTAATTGTAAATATCTACGCCATTCAGGCTACAATTTTTCTCTATGTCTGCAAGGTTGATATTTGAATACAGAATTGAATTGAGAATTGAAAACCGATCCCATCTGTGCGCACCTCCGCCCCTGTTTCTGTCGCTGCGGGCTCGCCGAAGCGCGAAACGTATTCAGGAATAGACAAAAACTAGGCCAGGGGCAGACAGAGCCGGATTCTCCAGTGTGCAGGGAACGCGCTGATCTGCATAACACCTTAGTGCTTTTACGATTGTATGCATCTCTAGAAATATGATTGTATGATGGGTTTGAAAGCTAATAATATGATATATCAGTTTTACCTGATGACTCAGAAGTCAGAACACCTAATTCTAGCAGATTGTCCTGTATTGTGTTTACTGAGTTTAGCACCACTGTTGATGTCAACGTGTCTATGTAAATTTACTGTGACAAGAAGAACCCATTGTTCCCCGTGTTGGCATCTCTAGATGTCCCCGTTTAAGGTTCAAGGTATTGTGACATGCAGGTTGATTGTGATAAACTGAAACGTGCGTGGAGTTTTTGATTACTGCTGCCGTTCACGACGTCTCTACACAATGAAGGATGCTGAAGGATTAATAGCAGGGATAAGTGGTGAATCGTCGCACAATACAATGCCTCCCCAACCAGCGGAATTCGTGACGTGGGCTGGGGTATTATCTAGTCATTTGATGAGATGAAACCCATCCGTTAACTACGGGATATGCCATCTCTGCGTGTGCTCACCGGTCTCTGATATTCATCATCGTTTCATCAGGGTGATTGTTTCTTGTCGAGAGCGATGTGACAAACCGTTTTCTGGTCAGAACCTGCCAGTTCGTCTGAATACATATTTGTATTTTTAGTTTGCTTTTGGACAGACAAGGACGACGTGGCACTGCACTCAAGTTTTTCAGAACTTATTTCAACAGTGCCACGTACAGAGAACAGTATACCCATTTCTGCACCTGGGTGGAGTGAGGAAAGTCGTGTAAAGTGCCTTTCCCAAGGGCACAGCATCGGTGGCGTAAGGGGGTTCGAACCCAGGCTCGGTTCTGGACCGAACACCCTGCCGTTATGCCACACGACCTACAAATACATATTTGTCAGGCCAACGTGATCAATCATCATGGAAAGGACACAAACCTTCCTGAGTGATGTAAGTGGAGAGGAATGGAAATTGGACTATTTCCCTGCAGAAGGAAACGTTGCGCAGAGCTCTGGTTAACGGAAACCGCCGCTCTATGTGCGAGATCGAGAGTGATGAACGGTGGAACTAGGGTAGCCTCCACCAGACCCTCCTACGGGCGTATGGATCGTAGGAGGCCTGGTGGAGGCTAGCTTTAGCAGAAGGAATCCTTACACAGAGCTCTGGGTAGCGGGAACGCCGCTCTCCGTGCGTGGGCGATGAACGGTAGAACTAAGCGGTTCCATCAGCGGTGGAGGATGAGATGTGCAGGCCGATTCCTCAATACTGGAGGACGAACCGACTACTAAGTATCTAATGTCAGCTCAGAAAAAAACAAGAAATCGTCAAGCTTTCAAGTACCAGAGTTATAAACCTAGATTTGAGGTGTTCAAACATTCCTTTCTCCCTGGATCTATTGTAGATTGTGATTCAGTATTGTAGGAGTATCATCACAAGATATAGCTTTAAACACCTCATTCTAAATAAACACAAATGCAGACCCGTCGACGCTTCTTCTTGTTCTATTCCTTAGACTATCTATGTCACCGTTGGGGCGCCACAGAAGATCTGGAAATCAGGTTGTTCCACCCTTCTCGGAGTTCTGTTTTTCTTTGTGTTTCATTTGGTGTCATGCGACTCATGCCTGTCTATAATCTGATATTTTGCTCAATATTTTTTTACCGTTGTCTACTTCTTCCCCCTGGACGGTTCCTTGCAGGTAGTTTGGCTAGCCCCTGACGCTACCCAAGCCGCTTACAACTAGACAAGCAACACGCACCAGCCAAACTATCCCAGACATGCTCGCAGTGAACCTGTCTCAAGAACACATTCAACTGGCAGGACATTCAGTGACACAGCATTCGGTACCCGGAACAGGCTCCCAGACAGCGTTGTCAGAGACATCATTGAAAGAGACCTCTTAGATAAGCGTTTAAGACTCCCACCCATCAACATTCGCCTTCTCAAGATGCAAAAACACTTGGCAGCTGTGAACCGCCGATCAGTCACTTAACTGGAGCACTATGCGGAGCTTTACAGCCTATCTTAGTAACCATCTCTATTCGTGGCTATTGTTTACTACAAAATGGTATAGAAAAAACACGCACCGTTGAAGTTTGGCCTGATCCTGTGGTCATAGTCGTCCAGCAGGCGGAAGAACGACTCGGTGGGCGTGGCGGCGTCCTGGACGGACATGGCACCCCTGGGGAGGGAACAGGGGAGGGGTTAGTCATGGGCGTGTAACGGGCGTGTCATATGCGTGTCATGGGCGTGTCATGGGCGTGTCATGGACGTGTCATGGGCGTGTCATGGGTGGGCGTGGCGGCGTCCTGGACAGACACGGCGCCCCTGGGGGAGTGAACAGGGGAGGGGTTAGTCATGGGCGTGTCATGGGCGTGTCATGGGCGTGTCATAGGCGTGTCATGGGCGTGTCGTGGGCGTGTCATGGGCGTGTCATGGGTGGGCGTGGCGGCGTCCTGGACAGACACGGCGCCCCTGGGGGAGGGAACAGGGGAGGGGTTAGTCATGGGCGTGTCATGGGCGTGTCATAGGCGTGTCATGGGCGTGTCGTGGGCGTGTCATGGGCGTGTCATGGGTGGGCGTGGCGGCGTCCTGGATAGACACGGCGCCCCTGGGGGAGGGAACAGGGGAGGGGTTAGTCATGGGCGTGTCATGGGCGTGTCATGGTGCGTCACGGTACGTCATGGGTGTTTCACGGGCGAGTCGTGGGTGCGTCATGGGTGCGTCACGGGTGTGCCATGGGTGTGTCATGGGTGGGAGTGTCTGAACAGACATTGCCCCGGAGAACAGATGGTGGGGGGTACTTTGAAATCTCTGCATCGTTATAAAACCTTCAAATCTCCTTATAGTTCTAAAACAGGACAAGGCAACGTAACCTTACAATAACGCGATACCAGTTTGCTTCTATTTGTCATTCACTAGTCCAGCTGATGAGCGCCCTCCCCGTCACACCACGCAGCGACCGCCACACCACGCAGCGACCGTCACACCACGCAGCGAGAAACGCCGGTAAATAAAACATCCACAGGAGCCGCGGCCGGCTTTACAGCCAGACCCTCGCCGGAAAACGGCGGGTGGAAATTAGGACACGTATTATAGTCATGGTTTATTTCGTCGGGATTTGCGAACCTAAAGAATTTTATGTGGCCTCAGAAAACTAGAAGGATTTTATGCGGCTTCGGTGAATTAGACGAATCTAAAATAGATGCTCATGATTTATTCATAACAATTAAACAAATGTACAAAATGCATCAACAGCAGAACGAGATGTACAACGAGGACAAACTGCGCGGCTTTCGTTCCCTAAAAGTGACGAACGGCCCGCAGAGTATCAATCACTAAAAAAAACTGGACAGACGCTGGAAAATGCCAAATGTTTTAGGTAGCATCCAATTACTCCACTAAATGACGTAAGGTGGTGGATGTCACCTGAAACGTCTGGCGTCTCCCCAGTTGCTTGAGTAACTTTTACCGTGTGTATCTTATTACCTGGATTTCTAACCCTCGTCGACTAACCCTGGCTGCGCTGTTTTCCTGAACACCACTAATATCGGACACTCATTAAACTGAAGTATTCTCAACTTCATTTTAATATAGAACACACGCTAAGACGATTCCTTGTAAAATGCTCTTTACTGATGCATATCGGGAACGCGGAAGTATTGGCCTCCACGATAAAAGTCAGGGTTAGAGGTTTAAAATTTACGAGTGACACTAACTGGCAACAATATCCCAACAATATGGACGTTTACTTTTTAGCAACCAGAGTCTTCAAATTGATAACATAAATCATGGATATTCTCGAAGAATCGGAATGGTCTGGTTTGTGATCATATTTTTCCATGATATGAATAATATTTTTGGAAAGAAGTGAACAACTTTTGTTCTAGGTCCAATGATAGATATTATACTTTACGATAGAATGGTAAAATTGCTTTTTGTAACGTTTTTAGAATCATACCCGAAATTGCAAATTTCTGTAAAAGAGAAACGTACAAATGAATTAATGACTTAACACGTTAATCGCCTGTCAAATAGAACTCAAATTTGCAGATTTCGTTGCATAAGCGCATGCTCATGAGATATGAGTTATCATGGGTTATCATGAGAATATTATTCTGCCCCCGTAAATGTTATAACTGAAAACTGAACAAATAGCAGTAACGAATACGTAAAGCGCAATGTAACAGCCCTGCCTAGTTCTGAAGTCAGTCGGCTTTACAGAGAGAACTCGGCGCCCTGCTGTCGGCCGTTCAAAGGGAGGCGGAAACGGGGGAAGCTTTGTAAAGTCTACAGGACCGATACATGTGTCTACAGGACCGATACATGTGCGTTCCTCGCCTTTCAGATAAACAGTTGTCTGGAGCCGAGCTGCCGCCGCATTCAGACCCCCATTCCTCACTGCGACCTATACTGGATTAGTGTAACCCTTTTGGATTTTATAATTGGAATATCAAGCAAACTGTAAAAGTGCGACTGAAAAGACAACAAAAGACACAAAGTGTAAAAAAATTTGTTCTTTGTCCATGGAATTCGTTCAGCGCCCTGTCAAATTTCAGTTCGCAGTTAGGTCACCGTCCTAGTGAAATGGTTTTTTGTACTCGCCAGTAGATGTACTTTCAGGAAATAATATTTATCGTTTGAATTACGGATTGTTTTTCTTTCTTTTTTACTTTCTACCTCGTTGATGCCTTCATCAACTGTGTAGGTAGACAGACTA
This sequence comes from Branchiostoma lanceolatum, assembly GCF_035083965.1. NCBI lineage: Eukaryota > Metazoa > Chordata > Leptocardii > Amphioxiformes > Branchiostomatidae > Branchiostoma > Branchiostoma lanceolatum. Next base: position 288,483 of record NC_089722.1, on the reverse strand, counting down.
ACTGTGAACTAGTTTTGTGTGGTTCATTCCCCCATCTTGTTTAATGTGACGCCATCTATATTCAAACGGGTTCGAGGGGAGTATCACACAAGCAGATTCCATCTTCAATCCACTGTGAATAAAACATTCAATGTGAATAGAATAAAATAGACTTTCTGCATAGTAACCATGGGCCACACTCCTGCTACTAGCGTGTCCTTATAATTCATGGAGCCTAAGCAGGGCCCGTTCACACTTATAACTCTAGGCCGTATGGAACTGCGTACGTGCTTGGTTTTGTTTTAGATAAAGTTTGCGGACGAAAAAGTCGGGTTTTTCAGTTCGATAACCATGCTGCACAACGGTGGGTCAAGTTAAAAACCTCTTTCCTAGACCAAAAAAAGGTAATAAGCAACTCATATGCGCAAAACTTTGAACGGGCCCTGATATATGCAAATTCCGCAGCAGCGCTTTCTATCCGTCTCCGCGGGAAAGGCTTAACTCTACTCTGATTGAGGCGCGATAAAGTCTGAAGCTTTTACTTTTCTGTAAGTACCGCCGAGACAACCTTAAGTAGTCGTTTCTGGAGGCTAGAATGTAGAAATGTGTTAACGCAGCACCGCAGCGGAATGTAGAAATGTGTTAACGCAGCACCGCAGCGGAATGTCTCAGCACATACACAGGAGACGGTAGATGCGTCTGAAATCACACACAGACTCACGTTCCTACTAGGCTTCTGTTATGCATCTACATGAATTCATTCACCTATTCACACGTCTTGTCAAACATTTTATTTTCCATAATGAACAAGTGACGGCGAGAATATAAGTTGAGTACAACTTGAGTCCGCCGTCACTTCGTCTATGTCACTTCATTTGTATTATTTGATGTTTTCTGTGAATAAAAAAAAAATAACACACAGGCATTTACCATCAGGTGTACACTTCGCTTTGCCTACCTTGTCCCCAAGCGACCCGGAGGTTGAGGGACGAGGTAGGAAAGTAGGTTCACTGCGCAAGAAAGGCGGGTTGGCTGCAGGAAAACTGATGAAACGAACGTTTGGAACTTTATTTTGTTCGCACTCGTTACATAAGTGCTTAGTTAACTTAGCCTGTTAAAGATGACCAAACCGCTTAGCTCTTACTACTCGGCAGTAAGAAACAGCCGTGCTCAGAAGCCGACCTTACTCACCCGACACACCTGGCACACCAGCGGGCGGTCACTGCGCGAGGAGAAAAACTGACCAAACGAGAGAACTTGATCTTGTTGACCGCCGTTATCTGGGTGCCGATTCTACTTACATTAAGGAACCTACTAGGGATGGCCACTAAGCTCTGGTGTCATAATACCTGCCAGTCACGTCCAGCAGCGTTAAGGAGCCAGCCTTGCTCACCTGATAACATCAGGTAAACTCACCTGAGTACACCTTACACTCACCTGGCAACACCTGTCCCCTCACCTGAGTACTGACAACACTTGTCCCCTCACCTGAGTACTGAAAACACCTGTCCCCTCACCTGAGTACTGACAACACCTGTAAACTCACCTGAGCACTGACAACACCTGTAACACTCACCTGAGCACGGACAACACTGTCCCCTCACCTGAGTACTGAAAACACCTGTAAACTCACCTGAGTACTGAAAACACCTGTAAACTCACCTGAGCACGGACAACACCAGGTAAGCGCGCTGCAGAAACAGAACCGCTCTTCTGGGATAAATCCGCACGCTTCGCGAAATCATCCTGTAGTCGTCGGAAACTCCTCCTTGGCGGCTCGCGGCGGGTTTAGAGCAGCTCCGAGATCCACGGGCTTCTCGCGCAGGGCCGGTACTGGACTGAATCCGCAGCCGAGTCGCTCTTTTCGCGCCGTCCGGTACTGAATACACAACTCAGACTCTCTCTCTTCTTGCGCCGTCCGGTACTGAACCTACAACTCAGACTGTGTCTCTACTTGCGCCGTCCGGTACTGAATACACAAGTCAGACTCTCTCTACTTGCGCCGTCAGGTACTGAACCCACAACTGACTCTCTCTCTCTACTTGCGCCGTCAGGTACTGCACCCACAACTGACTCTCTCTCCTCCTAACGTCACGGAGAACATTTCACATGCAAGCTATTACCCAAGATTCCGCGGGCTGCTGGGGGGGGGGGGGGGGGGTAGACACGCTCCAGCGTCTTGAAAAGGAGCGACTTTAAGATCCATCTGTAGCGGCACTTGGAGGACAGGGATGACGAATTGGCGCCGTGTCGCAGTTATTGATTTGGCTCCCAAGCTGGCGAGTACCGTGAGTACTTCCGTACGGAGATGTCAAAATGAAAAAGAAACATTTATCAAATTATATACAGTTCGAACTCAACTACTGGATGAATTACGGATATCATTTCCGGACGTTTCGACTGACATTCATCACTCTTCTTCAGCGCCACTAAAATGAACTAGCAGAGCTAATCAGAGACATCTGTCGTACATTTCTGCACAGGTTAAGGGAAGCTAGCAAGTACCGAGAGCACTTCCGTACGGAGATGTCAACATGAGACAGAGAGGAAACATTTATCGCCCATTTCTGCCCCAGCGCGCTGAGTGCAGGCCGTGTGAAGTATGTCAGGGGTACAGCAATCTGATGCAGTCCGTGGTGCTGTAATTTGATCCGTGGGTTCTTCTCGCTCCTTTGTACCGTTGAACATGTAGGATGAGATGGATCGGACTGTACGATATCCCACTCAGAGCCGCGCGTGCACTGCAAGCGGAGGGGCGCGGCGGAAATAATTCCCTCAAATCCTCCGTGGAAATACCTCCTGTTTACTCGCAGTTTTCGCTAACACTGCGCCGTATCTTATCGGGCTGAATTAGACTACTAAGGGCCCCGTGGGACTGCCGGGCTATTTGTGGGTACGGCCGGGACCCAGAATCATTTAACTCGGATTTTAAGTCAACACGGGATCCGGTAACGCCGTAAGCTAGTCGAGCGCAGACCGGGAGGTACCCCTTGGTCCACCGGGACAAATTTGTGGCTCCGGGGCCCGGCCGGGACGATACCCCCTAAGGGCCCCGGCGCAATTGGAACCTTAGCATAGCCCACACGCCGGCTGTAGGCCTGAAGCGACGTTCCTACGGCGGACAGAAAGGTTAACCTTCGGATAGTAGACGGTCGTCTGTCTGTGTTGGAACGGAGTCGCTCGCTGATTGGCCGGGAAACAGGAATACGTCATCAAGAAGGGGTGGAAGGCTGGCCAATCATATTGCTCGGGGGAGGAACTGGTCCACTTAAACCGTCATTGGTGTAGGTTTGACACCCCGATAGAAAGATGCAGTATTTCTACAGTCTGGGAGCCGTCGGCTGCTGTTCCCAGTCATTTTCCCCTTAGGCCCGTCCGACATGCTATGGACATATTAAGTTTATTGCAAATTCATGCCCGAAGGCTAAATGCAAATAACATACATAAAAGAACAGTGTGCAAAATAGGTATAAAAGCTGCTTATCTAAATTATACAAATGTAATTGTCTATAACTAGTGAAGGGTTTGACTTCTCTTTTGTAAGCAATGGAAGACGTAATGTCCCACCTTTTCTATAATTTGTGGGTTTTTGGTAGTTAAAAGAAGAATAGTCTTTTCTTTGTCTGTAAGCTTAGGAAAATTCGGATAGATTTTAGTGGTCTGAATAGACAACTCATTTTGTGCATTATCATGAAATGAACAGTTTGAAATAAAGTGTATTTCGTCTTCCACGGCATTTGTATTGCAATACTTACAAAGTCATTCGTATATAGGTAATTTTCCATACCGGCCTCTCTCTATTTCAAGAGGATGGATGTTGCCCCTGCAGCGTACTCGCGCCATCACCTGCAGGACCGGGTTCAGTTCGCCATGCTGACTGCCCTTGGAGCCCCCTTGCGTCAGGTGGGTTCCGCCAGGTGGGTTTGAGACCCAGATAGACAGAGATGCAGTAGCTGAGACGTGAGACGGACGTCTCAGTCCGCTAAGGAGAGATCCCGTCTTAAGGTGGCGGTCACGCCATCTTAGCGCACTGTCTCGCTTTTCTTTTCTTCTTTCCAGACCGTTGGAAAATCCCCCTGGCACCGGCGGGACCCCCGGACCACCCGGTCCACCCGGGGATTCTCCTCGCCAGCTCTGGACAGGACCCGTCCCGGCACCGGTGGGACCCCCAGGCCCACCCGGTCCACCCGGGGATTCTCCTCGCCAGCTCTGGACAGGACCCGTCCCGGCACCGGTGGGACCCCCAGGCCCACCCGGTCCACCCGGGGATTCTCCTCGCCAGCTCTGGACAGGACCCGTCCCGGCACCGGTGGGACCCCCCGGCCCACCCGGTCCACCCGGGGATTCTCCTCGCCAGCTCTGGACAGGACCCGTCCCGGCACCGGTGGGACCCCCAGGCCCACCCGGTCCACCCGGGGATTCTCCTCGCCAGCTCTGGACAGGACCCGTCCCGGCACCGGTGGGACCCCCCGGCCCACCCGGTCCACCCGGGGATTCTCCTCGCCAGCTCTGGACAGGACCCGTCCCGGCACCGGTGGGACCCCCCGGCCCACCCGGTCCACCCGGGGATTCTCCTCGCCAGCTCTGGACAGGACCCGTCCCGGCACCGGTGGGACCCCCCGGCCCACCCGGTCCACCCGGGGATTCTCCTCGCCAGCTCTGGACAGGACCCGTCCCGGCACCGGTGGGACCCCCCGGCCCACCCGGTCCACCCGGGGATTCTCCTCGCAAGCTCTGGACAGGACCCGTCCCGGCACCGGTGGGACCCCCAGGCCCACCCGGTCCACCCGGGGATTCTCCTCGCCAGCTCTGGACAGGACCCGTCCCGGCACCGGTGGGACCCCCCGGCCCACCTGGTCCACCCGGACCACACCCGGGATTCTCCTCGCCAGCTCTGGACAGGACCCGCCCGGCCCGTCCTAGCCTCCATAACAGGCTCTCTTGGCCTTTTGGGGACCCCAAATGGTTACGAGCAGGCTGCACAAACGACCCAGTACCAAACAAAGTCATCAGCAAAAGCGTATTATAAGCCCCTCAAAAAGGCACAGAGAGGCGGCTATGGACGCTAGACGCACCCAGACCACACCCGGGCTTTTCCTCGCCAGCTCTGGACACGAGCTTCCAAAGTGGAGTGCTGAAAAGAAACGCTTCGTCCACCGCATGCTTGTCTCACCATTGTAATGCTTCACGACACGACAGGAGAGTGACTGATGAATGAACTTGATTGCATACTATCTGTTCTACATTGCATCAATGTATTTGTTTGATCACTTCGACCGAAACCTAAAAGACTAGGCCGACTAGAAAAATAAAAAGAGAATTTCTACCTACCATTTTTTTTTTCAGAACCGTAACCGAAAGCACAACATTTTCCCCTAGGTCTAACTAATTACATGTGTACGCCAGCTATACATACGAGACGCTACCCTTAAGCACGAGCTGACTAATTATGCCGCTATCATTAATGGTGGGGACAAATCAAAGCAGTCGCCGAGGGACCGCTTTAGCGAAGGCAGATGACGCAACCCGGAACCTAATTATCCCATTCCCGGCTAAGTAATGCTGTAACAGCGCAGATACATGTGATGGGTAGCGTATCTGTCTAACTAAGTAATGCTGTAACAGCGCAGATACATGTGGCGGGTAGCGTATCTGTCTAACTTAGTAATGCTGTAACAGCGCAGATACATGTGGCGGGTAGCGTATCTGTCTAACTTAGTAATGCTGTAACATCGCAGATACATGTGGCGGGTAGCGTATCTGTCTAACTTAGTAATGCTGTAACAGCGCAGATACATGTGACGGGTAGCGTATCTGTCTAACTAAGTAATGCTGTAACAGCGCAGATACATGTGGCGGGTAGCGTATCTGTCTAACTAAGTAATGCTGTAACAGCGCAGATACATGTGGCGGGTAGCGTATCTGTCTCACTTAGTAATGCTGTAACAGCGCAGATACATGTGGCGGGTAGCGTATCTGTCTCACTTAGTAATGCTGTAACAGCGCAGATACATGTGGCGGGTAGCGTATCTGTCTAACTTAGTAATGCTGTAACAGCGCAGATACATGTGATGGGTAGCGTATCTGTCTCACTTAGTAATGCTGTAACAGCGCAGATACATGTGATGGGTAGCGTATCTGTCTCACTTAGTAATGCTGTAACAGCGCAGATACATGTGGCGGGTAGCGTATCTGTCTCACTAAGTAATGCTGTAACAGCCCAGATACATGTGGCGGCTAGCGTATCTGTCTAACTAAGTAATGCTGTAACAGCGCAGATACATGTGGCGGGTAGCGTATCTGTCTAACTAAGTAATGCTGTAACAGCCCAGATACATGTGGCGGGTAGCGTATCTGTCTAACTTAGTAATGCTGCAACAGCGCAGATACATGTGACGGGTAGCGTATCTGTCTAACTAAGTAATGCTGTAACAGCGCAGATACATGTGATGGGTAGCGTATCTGTCTCACTTAGTAATGCTGTAACAGCGCAGATACATGTGATGGGTAGCGTATCTGTCTCACTTAGTAATGCTGTAACAGCGCAGATACATGTGGCGGGTAGCGTATCTGTCTCACTAAGTAATGCTGTAACAGCCCAGATACATGTGGCGGGTAGCGTATCTGTCTAACTAAGTAATGCTGTAACAGCGCAGATACATGTGGCGGGTAGCGTATCTGTCTAACTAAGTAATGCTGTAACAGCCCAGATACATGTGGCGGGTAGCGTATCTGTCTAACTTAGTAATGCTGTAACAGCGCAGATACATGTGACGGGTAGCGTATCTGTCTAACTAAGTAATGCTGTAACAGCCCAGATACATGTGGCGGGTAGCGTATCTGTCTAACTTAGTAATGCTGTAACAGCGCAGATACATGTGACGGGTAGCGTATCTGTCTAACTAAGTAATGCTGTAACAGCGCAGATACATGTGGCGGGTAGCGTATCTGTCTCACTTAGTAATGCTGTAACAGCGCAGATACATGTGGCGGGTAGCGTATCTGTCTAACTTAGTAATGCTGTAACAGCGCAGATACATGTGGCGGGTAGCGTATCTGTGTAACTTAGTAATGCTGTAACAGCGCAGATACATGTGATGGGTAGCGTATCTGTCTAACTTAGTAATGCTGTAACAGCGCAGATACATGTGGCGGGTAGCGTATCTGTCTAACTAAGTAATGCTGCAACAGCGCAGATACATGTGATGGGTAGCGTATCTGTCTAACTAAGTAATGCTGCAACAGCGCAGATACATGTGGCGGGTAGCGTATCCGTCTAACTAAGTAATGCTGTAACAGCGCAGATACATGTGACGGGTAGCGTATCTGTCTAACTTAGTACTGCTGTAACAGCGCAGATACATGTGATGGGTAGCGTATCTGTCTAACTAAGTAATGCTGCAACAGCGCAGATACATGTGATGGGTAGCGTATCTGTCTAACTTAGTAATGCTGTAACAGCGCAGATACATGTGATGGGTAGCGTATCTGTCTAACTTAGTACTGCTGTAACAGCGCAGATACATGTGATGGGTAGCGTATCTGTCTAACTAAGTAATGCTGCAACAGCGCAGATACATGTGATGGGTAGCGTATCTGTCTAACTAAGTAATGCTGCAACAGCGCAGATACATGTGGCGGGTAGCGTATCTGTCTAACTAAGTAATGCTGTAACAGCGCAGATACATGTGACGGGTAGCGTATCTGTCTAACTTAGTACTGCTGTAACAGCGCAGATACATGTGATGGGTAGCGTATCTGTCTAACTAAGTAATGCTGCAACAGCGCAGATACATGTGATGGGTAGCGTATCTGTCTAACTTAGTAATGCTGTAACAGCGCAGATACATGTGATGGGTAGCGTATCTGTCTAACTTAGTAATGCTGCAACAGCGCAGATACATGTGGCGGGTAGCGTATCTGTCTAACTAAGTAATGCTGTAACAGCGCAGATACATGTGACGGGTAGCGTATCTGTCTAACTTAGTACTGCTGTAACAGCGCAGATACATGTGATGGGTAGCGTATCTGTCTAACTAAGTAATGCTGCAACAGCGCAGATACATGTGATGGGTAGCGTATCTGTCTAACTTAGTAATGCTGTAACAGCGCAGATACATGTGATGGGTAGCGTATCTGTCTAACTAAGTAATGCTGTAACAGCGCAGATACATGTGGCGGGTAGCGTATCTGTCTAACTAAGTAATGCTGTAACAGCGCAGATACATGTGATGGGTAGCGTATCTGTCTAACTTAGTAATGCTGTAACAGCGCAGATACATGTGGCGGGTAGCGTATCTGTCTAACTAAGTAATGCTGTAACAGCGCAGATACATGTGGCGGGTAGCGTATCTGTCTTACTAAGTAATGCTGTAACAGCGCAGATACATGTGGCGGGTAGCGTATCTGTCTCCCGCAGTCTAGCGGTTCGGAGTCATGTTGTCCCCCGGCGCGTTTTGCCGACATTACCGGCGGCGTAATGAACAAACCCGCGTGTCTGAAGGCGGCAGCGGCTCTGTGGAGGGTTCGGGAGTTGCAGAAATTAATTCCTTATGGAACTAGACGAACCATAATGTATGTATCATAGGCTCCATATGTTCATACATCTACAAGTCTTTAAGGAATTGAACCTGTTCATAACAATATTAGTCTTTAGATGTAGCAGAATATCACGTTTTTAATATCGCTGTAATTATTACACTGCTTTATTACCATAACCTGTACTAAGCTTGTAAGTTCAGATACACACAATAAAGGTCTTTCATGCATTCATTAATCCAGCACTTAATCAATTGAATATTATACTACATAGATATCCTGAACCGCTAAATGAGGCTACTATTCACAGCTATGTAGCAAACGGGGTGATCAAATAATCCAAAGAAAAAGGGATGTGAGTGTGACTGAAAGTTTGAAATGTTACCAACGAAATAGAGTCTTAACACCCTCGAATCAATGAATCTTCTGAAGTTGCTGACATCACACAGCAAACTTCACATCACCGACTTGTGAGTGAAGAAGTAACCAGCAGCAGTCCTCGTGTTTAAACAGGCTGATAAATCAAGTCAAACCCCAGGACATTTTCTGTTCAGGATCCATTAGAAAGCGTTCTGCTTTGCGCCGACAGGGAGGCTTTAATTATCCAACACGAGAACCATTAAATAAATAATCCATCTGGGCTGCGACAAGTCCAAGTTTTTCCTGCTATGTCCCGTCAGACCAGAACATTTCGGACTAAACGAATCCAACAGGTATGTGTGATACACTGACGCAGCACAAGGAACAGGAACGCTAATTACCCGACATGGGAATCGTTAGATGATCCGTCTCGCTGCGACAAGCCGCAGTTTTCCCTCTCAGTTCCCGCAAGACCAAAACCGTTTGAAATAAACGAAGAAGTTTGTGGGTTTTGTTTTACAATCAAACAGCAGAACATCACCGACTTGTGAGTGAAGAAACAGTAGTTTTCCTGCTGTCCCGTCGGACATTTGCAGTTCGGGTTCCATTACAAAGCATCAGAGAGCTCTGTGGCAACAAGGTAATTAATAACCCGACATGAAGACCGTTTGACAATTAACTATTTAAGTGGTGACAAATCCTAGTTTCTCCTGTATCGGTGTTAATGAGGTGAAGAGTGCTGCGTGACAACAAGGTAGTTAATCACCCTACATGAGAACCGTCAAAACAATCACCCATCTAAGTGGCGAGAAACCGCAGCTTCTCCTACCGGCTCCCGCAAGACAGTTCGTGTTATACCAACCCACCACAAGGAACAGGCATAACTGATTATCTAACATGGGAATCATTAGATGATAAATCTTAATTTAGAGAATCCGCAATTTTTCCTGTTAGCACCCATAAGACCAAAGCAGTTAGCGGCTACAGGAAGAAGCACGTGTTATAGTAACGCACCACAAGGACCAGGAGCACCTAATTACCCATCATGAAAATCATTAGATGATAAATCTTAATTGAGACAAGCCGCAATTGTTCCTGCCAGTTCCCAGAAGACCAGAGTAGTTTACGGCTGCAGGACTTTCGAAGAATCCCTGTAACGCACCATAAGGAACAGGGACACCTGATAGATTGTCCGACATGAGAGTCATTAGATGATAAATCTCCGCAACCGCCCGACTCGATGGACTCATCCGCGAGTTCCCGGCGCAGAGAAGGAGTCATTCTGGGACATTAAGTAATCGTCTCGCAGATGCATCAACTAATGATGTAAACGGGTTTGTATTTGGGACTGTACGGACTGTATTAAAGGCACAGGAGGAATTCTGGGGCTACTTACCGGCTTTAGATCGAAGTCCCCAAACACAAAACTTTACTTTAAACCGTAATTATCAGCACTTATGTAACCGTGACGCGGTCCCAGCCCACAACTCTTATTACTTCTACTCCGAAACTTTCAACACACTCAAAACTTCACAGGACAAACGCAACATCTGAGGACGAAGCGAGAAACTGTAAACGATGCTTTTCCCCAGCGGTTATGTTTTGGTCGCTTTCTTGGTTGGTGCAGGTTGGCTATTTGGTTGGTTGATGTCGGTTGTTTGTTGATTGTATGGATAGTTAATGAAAAGGAGAGGTAGCGTCTTGTTTTGTTTTGTTTTCGTTTGTTTATATTTTGTACGTTAAAACCGAGGACTACTGGAAAGACGTTCAGCAATATCGTAAACTACGCGAGGTTCCTCCCAGCCGGACCTGCATCTGCTGACAGTACGGTAGCACGGGACACTCGGGCCTGGCGACGGCATAGCGCCGCCTGGCAGTTAGCGAGAGCACTGCAGGAGGAGCGGACAGACGGCTGTAACGTCGGGATGCTGAAATGCCCATAAAAGGAAATACCAAGAGTATGGATCAAGGGAAATGCCCAAACTGTAGAATAAATCCGCAGGGCAACCGTTACTCAAGCAACTGGATATACATCCGCTTTTTTTCCGTCCGAGTGACTAGAGGGAAGAACTGGAGTTACCAGGCTTTAAACTGAACTCTGGATTGATATGTTAATGATATGAAGACAAATTTAGGGTGGTCCAATAGAAGACGAAGTCGAGACAAGCCGAGTCTATTGGTTGGTTTTATAGTGCAACCTCCCTCTTCTAAAGTCAATTAGCTCAATGAATTCAGTATAGGATCTAAAAATTATGCCGCACCGAACCCCCGCCCCCATGCGGCCGTATCCGCCCCTGACATCATTACTGTACAATGAAGACTGCACGAGTCGCGAGGACCGTCACGTGTTGAGTTCATCTCATCATCTTAAGAGTGCGGTAAAATCTGAAGAGATGTACTAGTGCAAGCTGACCACGATGTGGCCGCGTGAATACTGAGAGGGGTTGGATAACGCGGTAAGCGTCATCTGTGGCTCGGCCCTCTAAGTTATTAATGGCTACTGATCCGCCCTAACCCGATAATTCGTACGTCGGCGGAGTTTATCCGCTCATCCCGCATATCCGCCATGATCACATTGCGGTCGGACGTGAGAGGTTTTCCCCTTAAAAAGCTCGGGAGACAATTACAAAACGTGGAAAGAAAAGTATTATTTAAAAGACAAGAAAACACATAAAAAGTATTTGGTTTATTGCTTTATTTAAAAAACGCATGAGCATAATTATGTTTAGCCATACCTAGTATGGCTCAACATATTGTTTTTGTTCATGTTCTTCTCCTTCTTCTCCTGCCAAATCTTCAAATGGATTCAACTCCGCCATTTTTTAATCAACCGACCTGAAATTTGGCATGGAGGTAAAGAAAGCAAATACCCTCAGGTGATTTTAAAATTGCTTTGAAACAGCCCTTAAAATCATTTTTATGGAGGTTTTTTGGGGCATTTTTAGGCAATTTTTATATTTTTGGCTCCTGTGGCCTGGTTTTGCAAGCAAGTGACCTGAAATTCGGTACAAGGGTGCCTTGAACATGTCCCTACAGGACTTCAATCACAATTCTGGTGTACATCACTTCAGAATGCTTCATTTTGGGGACTTTTGGGCCCATTTTCAGACCAAAAACAGGCCAAAAGTGGTATCCCCGTTCCATGTTCTATTTGCTGCTGGCCAAGGAATCCATGTTCTATCTAAGGATCCCCGCGTTCCATTTGCTACTGGCCAAAGAACGCGTGTTCTATTTAGTTCACCTGAGGTCATATTGCAGGAGCACACGCAAGCCTTTGCAGTAAGAAGCTCTTGGGGTCTCGCAGAACTTGTAGAGAGAATTTTTTTGCACGGGTGATTTTGGAACAGTCAATTTATGCATCGGGAGGGAGATTGGCGAAGTATGATGCTGTCGCAAATGTTGCCTTTCTACATGCAGTTAATATTTCGATTTGCCCAGGTATTATTTTGGGACAGCCCACTTCTTGCATGGGGAGGAGTATGGCTAAACATGCTGTATTTGCTCAGGGGCAAATGACGGCCTTTCTAGTTTGCGTATATTTTCTTATACACGCTTCTATTTTTCGTCCCCGCAAACAGCCCGGCCGGGCCCCGGTTTGGAAATGTGTCCCTGGCATAAGGAAGACTGAATAGTACTGTTATAATAACCCATGGCTCGGCCCTCTAAGTTATTAATGGCTGCTGATCCGGCCTAACCAGATGGTTCGCACGTCGGCGGAGTTTATCCGCTCATCCCGCCGCATTTCCGCGATGATCACACTGCGGTCGGACGTGAGAGGCTTTCCCGCTTTACATCCGTCCGCTGAGGCCCCGGCGGAAAAAGACGGGGCTCGTTACGGCCCGTCAGGCAGAGGTGTACGGCAGTGAATTATTTTATTGTTTGAAATGAATTTATCACAATGTGACGGGGGAGACAAGTTGTATCAGCACCTTTACAAGTTGCCCTTCTACACACTCAGGACGACATCAACAATAGAGTACAGTAAAAATAAACTATGTCCACAAATATAGAATGCAGCTCATAATATATTACAATGAACTATAATCCAGATATTGAATAAAAAGACTCTTTAATCCAGATATTGATATACAATATCAATATAAAATAGCTCAGTGGGGTGTTATGGCAACGCAAGAGTCACACCCACAAGAAGCGGTCCGGGTACATCACACGACTACTGTGGCCTCTCTTCAGGACTAGCCCCCACCAGGCCCCGCGGTTGGCTGGGAAAATAGTAGAAATTGGCCAAATAGAGTGAATAGTGTGCTAAGGGAGTCGGCTATGGAGAGAGGGTGCAAGTGAAACCCTGGCAAATATTCTCTCTATAGCTGGCATAGTTAGTCTGATAGAGACTACTTCAGGACAATATTGTCCGCTTTATGAAAGTTTATCGGCTCTGTCCCCAGCTATCCGCTCTGCTCGCCGCCTTACCGACGGATTTCCGGCTCCGACGAGCCGTCGCAACTCGCTGTCTGCTCACAACTTCACCCGTAAGAACGTCAGAGTAAGAAGGTTATCATAAAGCTGTTATAAGCTAATAAGGCTTATCAGGACCGCTTAAAGCTGTTATAAAGCTGTTATAAGGCTGTTATAAAGCTGTTATCGGGCTAATCAGAACCGATTTGTGGGCAGATGTGGTCACAAGAATTCCCGCGGCGACGCGAGTTAATGTTGGGATGACGCTAAATCAGCACATTCAGTCTTTTTGGACAATGTATTTTTTGTTTCTTTTTGTCAAAGGGAACGTGGATTCGATCGTATGGCTGACATCCGCGCGTGCATCAATTTTTTTTCGCCCGTTTAAAAGAAATCAACCAAACTATAAACTGTACAAAGCAGCTGCAAAATGAGCAAATAAATGCCGTAATTCTCAGACAAATAATAGGCGAAAAATGATAATAATGTCAACTGTATTCGGTTAACGAATGCGTCTTTGATACACCGTCATTTAAAAATACGCCACTATTAAAAAGATGCCTCTGTTATTAGTGTTAAGATAACAATGTATGTGGGGTGAATTATGTGATCATTACCGAATTTCGGTTACTATTATTATACCTGATTTCTTATTGTTTGTATATGAGCACTTATTGTTGGATGGTTCTCTTATTGTATCTTGTTATGTTCTTTGAATAATAATAAAAAAATAAAAATAAAAAAAAAACAATGTATGTGGGGTGAGCCCCTCTACTGGAATTCTATTCTCGCAACAACAACAACGAAAATTCCACGACTTCCACTTCCAAAAACTGTCTTCAGTAAGCATCGAGATAGGTACTCGTTATATAAGGGTTGATGGCTTGCTTTTCACAGTACAGTAATGTATGAATGTTTTTCTCTGTGAAAAATGGAGATATATTTTTGGGTGTGTCTGTGTGTGTATGTGTGTTTGTGTTTTCGGATTTTGGTAGTCAGTATAACTTAAAAACCTCTTGATGGATTGCGACCATATTTGGTATATGGGTCAGTATTGAGAAGACGAAGGTCAAGGTCAATTTTAGTCTCCTAGTATGTGGCCTTGTTACTGCAGCAGAACTTCCGTTTTTGTATCTTTTGACCTGGACGCGCTATGGTCGTGATTTCTTTATTGGAAGATAGAAAGGAACGACGGATTTCCATGACATTACATTTGTAGGTATGCAGATAGCTTAGACAGAGATATACATACTGAAATTATGCAAATTAATCAGGAAATTACTCAAATACATGTAACATACGCAGTTTATGGCAGGTTGAACATTAACAGATACCAATTATGCAAATTCCTAATTTGCATAACTAATGCAAAAGTGCTAGAATTCTTCTGTCAACATTCTGACAAGTGTAAGTTAGTTAAAGGTGTATATAACCAAGCATATATCATCTAAATCTTAAAGTCATTTGCATAATCAGAATATTTCATGGAGATATGAGGTCTCCGAACTTTTCTTGTTGTTGTTGTTCACCTAGGTCAGCCATTTTCATTGCCGTTTCAGTAAGAGGGTAAATTTTTACGGAAAGGGGTTGCCAACAAATACCCTTTAACGTGATCGCGGCACCTCCTCAAACACGGGTCCCCGTTTTACATCCCTACCGAAAGACGAGTGCAGTCCCAACCGAGATGGCCTTCCCAGGACTTGAATCGGGGTATCTCATTTACCGACTATTTGGAACCAGGACTTCATCCCTTCGATTTGACGTTACATGTAGGTTTAGCTCATGTAACAGAAATAGCCTCGTGTGACGTACAGCAACAGACGGGGCAGATTTAAACGGAAACATTCATTACAATCAAAAATATATTGTTATTCATTGTCTAATATCTGTTTATGCACAGGTGATTTAAACCAAGTCATAAAATATGGGCACGATATTAATCACTTTGTCGGTAACAGTGTATGTACAAAAGGCAATAACTACAGTTTTATGTTATGTTAATAACTCGGCATGTTTATTGTGTTATTGTTTTATCTTTTACGATATCAAAGTTTATAGAAGAGAACACTTATCTCGACAGTAAACAAGAGGTTTTGTGTTGCCGGCATCGCCCTGAGGTAAACAGACGGTATGGTGTCTTTATTAGAAAGTAAACATGTCCGCATAATATATAGTTGCTCTTGATAGTTGACAAAGTGGATTTTAAGTGATGTACAAGAAAGTTTCCCGAGTATGTTGTGCCCTGGTGATGAAATCGCGGTGCCTGATGTACGTTTTTTTTCCAACTTGTCACAAGACTGCTTCAATCTCAAGCACCGTGCTACATTTTGATAGAGAACGACTATCTAACGTTTATGATATCAGGACAACTCAGTGGTGTATGTGTGTGTTGGGGTGGGGTGGGGGGGGTTGGCGGCCATGGCTAGGAGTTCTTTCAACCTAAGTTCAAATCCCGCCTCCTCATATCTCACCTGCGCGTTTCCGGCCGTTAAAATCAGATTCCTCCCCAAAAATACAGAGTATGAGTTCCCGTCACTCACCTGTGTGGGGAGGGAAGGCTGAAGGTCACAGACGAACATTTCAACAGGCGGGAAACTACGTCATGCAAGGTCATAGGTCACGAGCTGGTCTATTATAGAAGAAGGGTTGTGATTGGGCAGAACAGTTCGCTTGGATAAGGGGGATGGTCCGTCGTTTCTAGGATGATTATAATAGTTTTTTTCATGGTTCTTTAATTTCTTAATATGATACCAGCATGTGATATAAGAATAGTTGTGCTCTTTTTTACTGCTATTTCCCTAATGGTGATGTTGGATCTGCCTCCCCCATCCAATCTTCAAAGATGGTACGGCCCCGGAATCATAGATCACAGAGGAGCAGTCACGACGCCACACAGCGGTTCTATTCAACACTGCAGCAAGTCTGACAAGCCGCTTCTTCGGATGGGGAAATGACTGTTGACCAAATCTACATTGAACTAATCCACTATCCTGTAGGCTAATCAATCAATCATACAGAATAAATCAAGCAACAGGATAAAGACCCAAACAGATTGCATCCACTGCCATTCAAAATCACCGGAGGAAAGATAGAGGATGCTATCTGACAAGAATTCATCCAGTTGTTTGACTTATTTCTACTCATATACTGTTCAAACTTCTTACCTTAATTGATGTCAAACATCCATCCATCCATCAATCAATCAATGTATCTATCTATCTATCTATCTATCTATCTATCTATCACTCGATCATTCTATCTATTCATCTATAAATCGATAACAAGTGATCTGATCTCCCATCACACAAACTTTCCTTTCTACATCTGCTGTTTATTTACTGCAGTGCCATGGCTACACATTGTTGTCATGGTTACACGTCGTTGTCATGGTTACACATTGTCGCCATGGTTATATGTTATTCCCATGGTTACACATTGTTCACATCATGTACAAAAGTCTTCTTTCTATCACGGTCAAACCTCATATACACAAATAAACATGTTTCTTTTTTCATGTCTCAGAAACACGAGAAGACTCTTAAGTACAAATATTACCGAATGTCTGCCGAGTTTTCCTGCCGCTGAAATTGCCGCTGCTTCATGCATATGTCAGAAACGTGTCGTCTGAAACTCGGGCGTCGTGATAGAACTGCACATAGACTCCTACACACTGACGTCACTAGCTTACACCTGTGTCCTTTTGTACAGTTGAATTATCGTCTTGGTAACGAGCACAAGTCAAGGCGGTACGCCCTAAACACGCTCAGAACAGAATATCATATGTTCTGAGTTAATATGTACCTGCCTTTCTTTTTACCTGGTGTATTTCTTTGAAGCGAGGTAAAGTTTAATAGGAAATGTAATTGTCTTTTCTTTTCACAAATTTCTGTCGAGGATATGTCATCCCTCCTTATCCCAGTTAACCCACCCTTGCCTTGGAAACCTTCCGTGTGTCCCCTTGAGTCTGAGCGCAGTACAAACAGGTCTGGGACCACCGCGGTCGGACGGACTGATGTCACCGCGCTGGATAAACAGCCCGGGAGAGCCGGGAATCTGGGATCAGCTCTTCCCCGGGTTTCTATATCGGAGTACGGACGATCCTGCCCAGCGACATTGACTCATGTCCGTGAGAAAGCCGATCCCGTGCGTGTGGGTAGTGTTACCGACTGAAGTACGAGTTGTGTACGGCTGTGGACTTGCCGCCGCCCCGTGTCAGACACAGCAAGACTACGGTAGCCTGGATGAGAGACCACCGACTCTATCGAAGGGTTCAGGCCTGTGTAGGCCCTGAGAACAGTCGTCTGGCACCCAGGCTACACGAATCGCGGGAAACTCAATTAACCGGACAGAAACGGAACTGGGAGTCAACAAGTCGTGACGTCATTGTTAGACCCGCGCAATCCAAGCAGATATTAGCAGTGAGGATCGCACCGTTTTATCGGACATGACGTTTACCATGTCGGTCTTTCTGCCAAAACAATCGCTCTAAGATGACCGCAGGTGCCTTATACACCCAGGTTGACAACGATAACAGAAAACTACGTTTCAGGCCTGCTGGAAATCTGACGAATGTTACTCCATACTCCCTCTGGTTTCTCCAGGTTTAACCTTCTAAATGCTGCCTAACTGTGTAACCTATAGGGAACTGGGTGCCAAACGGCGACTGCAGAGTGCTAAAGGTTAGATCTATAGAAACTCGGATTTGGTACATGTAATTATAAGAGCTGATGTTCCGGAGGAATCTCAGGACAGGCCAACTCTAACGACTACAGAATCTTCTCAGCTCGCGGCTACTGCAGATTTCCGAAGCTGAATCTTTCCCAGACGGCTCAGCGGGTTGGTCTTCCGACTCTTCCCGGCGTTTTGAACTCAGGAAAAGTCAGAATCGTCGGATGCTTGGATATAAGTTTGGCTCGGAACTACCTGGCTGGCAAAGCGATGGATGTTCAGAGAAAGGTGATTCATAATGGGAGAAAACTAGGCCGGTTTCGTCAGCAATAACATCTTTATATCAATCTCAAATAGTCTTTAATCTCCTAAGGATACCAGAATGTCCGTAGATCCTTTGTCGACTCAGTTGTCACCTTGCTGACTCTTATAATACTGTGGGAGGGCCCGAGTGAAAGCGCCTGTTCCACCACATCTCAGGTGGTAGAAGTGTGCATAGATAACTTAACATATTCTTTAAACATCTACATTATATTTCATATATACAGAAGAAAGTTTGTACATCGCGGTTTTACAAGTCCTACTTATTAAGTCTCCGACTGACGAAACTTCACTTTCACGTTCAGTACTGGCTCACGTCAGTGGCGTCGTGACGTCACTTTCACTTTCAGTGTTCGCTGTCGTCGGCGTCGTCATGACGTCACTTTTTCATTTCAGTGCTAGCTGACGTCATCGTCATGACGTCACTTTCCCTTTCAGTGTTCGCTCTTGTCGGCGTCGTCGTGACGTCACTGTTTTCCATTTCAGTGCTAGCTGACGTCAACGTCGTGGCGTCCCTTTCACTTTCAGTACCCGCTGTCGTCAGCGTCGTCACGTCACTTTCACTTTTAGTGCTCGCTGTCGTCGGCGTCGTCGTCGTGATCGCTGATGGCGTCGGCGTCGCTGGTTCCGTCCGAAGTCGCCGTCGGGCCAAGTCGGGCGCGCTCGGAGTCGTCCTCGGGTTTGGTCGTGCCGTGCTCGGCTGTTTCCGTAGCGGCGTCGGGATGCCGAGACTTGACGTGCCGCTCCAAGTCGCGCCTGCGGACTAGGACCTGGGGAACAGGGATGAATGAAGACATTTATCAGTTCCGTTAGTTTCGTGCTGATGTCAGGAAAGAGAAATACCAGGCGGCCACAGCGGCGTTTCTAAGATGCAGGAGAGACTTGAAGGCTCCTGACGTCAACACGGAGCACTGGTAGGAGATGCACCCTGTCCAGTAATCAGCTGAAATCAAATGAAGTTAGACCGGTACACAGCACAGAAGGAACTTCAAGGTGGATCCGCAGAAAAGAGCTCTGCAACAGAACCAAGTCAGCTTACAGATGTGACCTGTGTGGCAGAGACTGTCATTATTTTATAGAACTGTTTATCCTGTAGATATGAATTACAATTCAACCATAGTCAATATGAGAAATAGTTTCATAGTTATGTTTCTGTTGTTGAAGTGTTTGTAGCCCAAGTGTCCATTGAAAAACGCCAACTTGAGGACGTGTGGTCGTCTGGCTGAATAAAGACTATTTGAAATGATACTGTACACCTATACCCACTTGATTAAGTACAGGCCACAACAAAGGAATACTTTACATGTATATATTGTCAAGTTACTACAATAATTGTTTTCTAAGTGGCTGCTTCTCGATTCTTTGTCATGAAAATGTAAGAACAGATATGTTTTATAATCAAAGGTTTGTCTGAACTCTTCAGAAATATTAATTTCTCTTTATTACGTTGGTGTATGAAGTAGGGAAACAGATTGAAACAGTTTAGCTTTCTCTTTCTGTTATAAACTACATTCTACTACAAAGAAGAGCTGAGAAGAGATTTACAATACGACTGCGCAGTTTGGCAGACTGAACTGCGGAACTTGTAAACAAACAAAACTGCCCGAAAACTTCGCTTTTCTAGTAGTTATGATAGATATACTGAATTATCACTCACGGGATAACCTAGTCTCCGTTGCGGACTCCTTCGGGCTGTTTTATTTTTCAAGTTACCGTTTTCTTATCACATTTTTTTTTCTTTTTGCTGGTCGATTAATAAGAAAAGATCAGAAAACGGTAACGTTAAAAGAAAACAGTCTGAAGGGGTCTGCAGCGGAGGCTAAGTTAACCTAGGCGTTAGATATATTTACAGGTCACATAATTGTTTCAGAAGAGACCGTCTATCCGGGTTGGAATTTCAGTTGATGCAATGCATAATACAGAAATTACTCAAGCAGTCGGATAAGGTTTGTAAATGGTCAGACGTTCCTTCAATCACTGTCCAAAGGTAAAGGACACAACCTAAAACGTCTGATCGTTTAGAAAATCTATCCAGTTGCTTGAGTAACTTTTGTATTATGTTAAGAAGAGAATTAAGATATTAAGATTGCCCCTAGCTTGTCAGAGTGTGGGCACTGGTACGGAATGTGAATGTTCGACAGAATGTTATACATGTGTTTATATAATTTTCATTCCCCTTACCTCGCCACAAAACGGCATCGGTATGGGATATCTATATCGTGCAAAACTGTGTATCTATAGAGTTCAAACTGTCTAAACCTCGCCACAGTACGGACAGTGGTTAGGGTTAGGGTTAGAGTTATTGCATGTGTATTTATAACAGAACTGTCCTTACCTTGCCGCAGTGCGGACATCTGTACGGCGTCTCGCCCTCCGCGTGCAGCCGGATGTGCTTGTTCAGGTTGGGTTAGGGTTAGGGTTAGAGTTAGGGTTAGGGTTAGAGTTCTTGCATGTGTATTTATAACAGAACTGTCCTTACCTTCCCGCAGTGCGGACATCTGTACGGCGTCTCGCCCTCCGCGTGCAGCCGGATGTGCTTGTTCAGGTTGCTGGGATCGCCGAACGGCCGCAGGCAGACCTTGCACTTGAGCGGCTTGTAGCCCGTGTGGGTCCGCAGGTGGATCTTCAGGCCGTACTTGCGCGAGTACAGCTTCCCGCAGTAGATGCACAGGTGCCCCTTCCGCGTCTTGTTGGACCCCGTCTTCAGGGTGAACTGGATGGACGAGGACGTCGGGCTCTCGTCGATCAGGGCGCCGGCGGGTTTTCTCAGGGCGTCGTCGACGAGTGTCGGGTACCTGAAGGGGTAGGGCGCGGAGACCGTCGGGAACGCGTCCTTCCCGAGGAAGAAGGTCGGCAGAGCGGGTCTGTATGGGGAGATGGACGGGACGGGTGCGCCCAGCACGCCGCCGGGGTACGGCGAGCCGTGCGGCGGCTTCAGGCCGTTCAGGAAATGGTCCTTCTCTAGCAGTCCGTAGTAGTAGTGGCAGCCGCCGGGCCGCGCGGAGTCACTGTGCTTGAGGAACCAGTCCGGGGTCTGCCCGAGCGACGGGCACAGGCACCGCTCCAGCAGCCCGTAGCGGGGGAACGCGTCGAAGTGGCCCCCGGCCCGCCCGCCAACAGGCATCGGCGCGAAGCCCTTCTCCCTGCCGAGCAGGAACGCGCCCCGGTGCGGCAGCCCCGCGGCGGCGGACGGGATGAGCGGGGCGGGCTGCAGCAGGTCCGCCCGGCCCCCGGGGAACAGGCCGTACGGGTACCCGGGGGTGGAGAAGGGCGGCGCGACGGGCGTGATGACGGGCGGGGACGGCGTGTGGGCCCGTACCGGACCGCAGGATTCCTTCCGCGGCGTGCGGGCGAGTACCGGCCCGACGGCGTCCTTCCTCAGCCCGGTGGTGTCCTCCCGCGGCGTGTGGGCCCGTACCGGACCGCAGGAATCCTTCCGCGGCGTGTGGGCCCGTACCGGACCGCGGGACTCCTCCCGCGGCGTGTGAGCCCGTACCGGACCGCAGGAATCCTTCCGCGGCGTGTGAGCCCGTACCGGCCCGACGATGTCCTTCCTCAGCCCGGCGGCGTCCTCCCGCGGCGTGGGAGCCCGTACCGGCCCGCTGCTCTCCTTCCGCGGGGACCTCCCCTCAGACCTCCCGCCGGGAGAACTCCTGTGCCCCGGCCGGCCGGTCTCGGCGTCGATAGCTGACATGGCGTCGTCCTCAGGTGTGTGTACGTTCCTCAGGTGTCGCGGACAGGTGTGTTGACTCGGGACTCACTCCACGAGCGGTCACCTGCAAATTTCAACAGAAACAACAGGTGAGAACAAACATCGCGGGGAGTGCGTACCTGTGCGCCAGGTGAGGTACCTGTACAGGTGTGTGGATCGGTGTTGTTTTAACCCCGGAGGTGGAGCACTTGTCGTGTGACGCGGTTTGTGTGCGCACAGCTCAGCCGGGACTCCAACCCGTGCGTGACGCCGCCACTGTAAGTCCGACTAACCCTGGCGCACAATCCCGGCCACAATCCCGGCACAGAGGTACTAACCCTGCCGCGCAATCCCGGCCACAAAAAAGGAGACCCGAAACGAATCCTCTGACATGCCACCGAAGTTGCGCTTTTGGAAAGGTACTTAACACGACTTTCCTCACTCCACCCAGGTGTAAAAATGGGTACCTGACTACAATTGGTGAGGTAAAAGGCAGTGGAAAGAGAGGGATGGGCTCCGCCTTCCAATACCGTGCCCTAGACACAGCGCATAACAACTCACTGACCCTACGGCCTGACAAACACTATGTTTTTACTTTACCTTTACCTTTGTTAACACCTGGAGAAAAGATCCTTAAAGTCGCACAGCTTTCTTCTGCGCACCTGCTATCTTCATCAAGATGTCTTTTATCAGAGCCCGGTGTTTTCGTGAGATGGACCAGCCGATAGTTTAGAGCCCCGCCCGCCTATTTGTTCCCGTAATGACCAATCAGCTAAGCCGAGAGGCGGAACAACCCTAATCCTAACGCTGCTCTCAGATGGAACTTCCCTCAAGCGTGAAGATATCAGACCGATTCCTGTCTGCTACAAACTACTGTAGAAGCAACCTCACTAGATAGCTATAAACAACGCTTTCAGCTGTGTGTAAAGGGTAGGGTTGACAGGTCGTTCGGCGTAATATAACCAGCTGCTGTCGCGACTCGTGCCTGCGTGTTTTACGTCGAAGGACGGTTATACCGGCTATACAGATACTGAAGCTGGTGCGTTACGCCCGTCACACTTGTGCGTTTATACAAGCTTAAGTCCGCAGGAGTTGCGTTTTAACGTGTTTTTGGTTTAGATTAAGTTTGCAGCCGAAGAAGTAATTTCCTTGGTTCTGTAACTAGGCTGTAAAGCGGTAGGTCAAAGTGAAAAGCAACTTCTTCCTCTCAAACTTTACTTAAACCAAAGAAACATTGAAGCGCAACTCATACGCACTTGAATACACACGCAAGTGTGACAGGGCCCTTACGCCGAAGAGTGGTTATACCGACTATACAGATGCTGGTGTCTTACACTGAAGGGCGGTTATACCGGTCGTAAAAATACAGATACATACTTATTCTAACCTCGTAAAAATAGAATAGTGTGTACAGTCACTGACGAAACAGAGTGGATTCCGTCTGAAACGTCGGACCCTGTGCATGAGTAACGTTTGTAACGAGTATCTCATAACCTGGATGTCAGACCTTCATCCAAGCCATGTGATTGGCTGGCAGTGTTTATGTCACTTTTTTTTTTAAAAGAGGCGTAAGAAAAACGGGTAGGTTTGATTTCAAACAGGTGATGCGTTTTGACGTATAGGTAAGGTTCAGGTAAGGTTCAGGTAAGGCCCAGGTAAGACGGCTCAGGTAAGACCGTGCACAGGTTAGGCGCAGGTAAGGCCCAGGCCAGGTAAGACGGCCCAGGTAAGACGGCCCAGGTAAGACGGCCCAGGTAAGACGGCCCAGGTAAGACGGCCCAGGTAAGACGGCCCAGGTAAGACGGCCCAGGTAAGGTTCAGGTAAGACGGCCCAGGTAAGGTTCAGGTAAGACGGCCCAGGTAAGACGGCCCAGGTAAGGTTCAGGTAAGACGGCCCAGGTAAGACGGCCCCGGTAAGACGGCCCAGGTAAGACGGCCCAGGTAAGACGGCCTAGGTAAGAAGGCCCAGGTAAGACGGCCCAGGTAAGGTTCAGGTAAGACGGCCCAGGTAAGGTTCAGGTAAGACGGCCCAGGTAAGACGGCCCAGGTAAGACGGCCCAGGTAAGACGGCCCAGGTAAGACGGCCCAGGTAAGACGGCCCAGGTAAGGTTCAGGTAAGACGGCCCAGGTAAGGTTCAGGTAAGACGGCCCAGGTAAGACGGCCCAGGTAAGGTTCAGGTAAGACGGCCCAGGTAAGACGGCCCCGGTAAGACGGCCCAGGTAAGACGGCCCAGGTAAGACGGCCTAGGTAAGAAGGCCCAGGTAAGAAGGCCCAGGTAAGACGGCCCAGGTAAGAAGGCCCAGGTAAGACGGCCCAGGTAAGGTTCAGGTAAGACGGCCCAGGTAAGACGGCCCAGGTAAGGTTCAGGTAAGACGGCCCAGGTAAGACGGCCCAGGTAAGGTTCAGGTAAGACGGCCCAGGTAAGACGTGAGCGCTCCCGGGTGTGGTTATAATCCCGCAGGTCAAACCGGCGAGCCGATGTCTAAATACCGCGAACAAACATCAGCCCTGGGGGGGGGGGGTGGGTGTACCCTAGCCGGGGTTTAACTGGGCCCCGCTCGGGGGACCCTGCGGTAAACACCGCCCGGAGTCGCCTCGGGTCCGCTCTAAAACACAACGGCGCGGGCCGCAGGAGAGGTGCCCTATTCTCCCACACCGGTCCGCCTGTGTGCCGCTCCGCTTACCCCAAATCCCACCTCCTCGCACAAAAACGTAAATTCCACCAAGTTTAGGATCTCTGCCTCTAAGCCTGCGGAGACAAGAGCTTCCTCCGTCCCCGCGTCGATCCGATTATAACTCAATTACGGCATTACCGCTCCGGGGAGGGGATCCTGCACCGTAGCCTGGGTACCAGACCATTCGGGCGATACGAGACGATAACCCCTTTTGGCCGGGGAAGGTCTTAGCTAGTAGGGGATAGAGTTGGCACCCGATCTCTCTTGACAGCCGAACTCTGATATCTACAGGCCCGTGTGCTATCTGTGGTGGCGGGGCAATTTGCTTCCCGGCCGAAGGATTAGCGGCTGTAGCACGGTGGTCTGGTACCCAGACTTCCTGCCGCGGGGCGGAGTCAGGAGCCGGCCGTGTTTGCTCTCCTCTCCGCCGAGGCAGCCCCGATTGTTCCCCGGGCTAATCCCGGCCGTGTTACCGCTCCGGGGTGGGGATCCTGCCGCGGGGAGGGGCCAGCAGCCCGGCCGTGTTTACTCTGCTCTCCGCCGCGGCAGCCCCGATTGTTCCCCGGCCTAATCCCGGCCACACGGCGCGGAACGCCTCCGCAAACACGCGTAAGCCGCTTGCGGGACCTTCACTTTTCCGCGCCCCACGTTCCCACGCGCCGCACAGGTAGGACTGATCGGGCACGGGGACATTAGCGCGGTGTTTCAGGGTACGGTACGGAAAAATTTAAGGGCGGTTGGTAGGAAGTCTTTTTCTTTCATAAAAAAGAAAAAAAAAAACTTCGGCCAAAGTGATCAAACATCTGTTTAACACAGACTGTAAAACTGGACTACTTCAGGGCATTGGTAAACATCATACAAGCACAAGTATACCCAATAAACTGAGCATAGAAGTACAATGTTCACATATCTACATTATTAAACTACCAAAAACTTTCATCTGTTAACAGAGTGTAAAATACAGGAAGTCTGCAAACAAATACGGGATAAGACTTCTTTGATTCTGTTTTGAATTTTCATCACTCAAAAGTTTGATCGAAATTTTTATGTTCCTCGCCTGCGGTCGACGAAAAATGGCCAGTGTCGGCAGGTTTTTGTCGAGTCACCGGAAACACTAAATTGACTTTTCTCGGCCCGCCTAAGATGCTTACACGGTAGATTTCACTACCTGCTCAAGGAGGGGCCACTTTTAATTGAATTATCGACCGGGCGACTTGTGGACCCCGATCCTTTCTCCGGCCCTCCTCCAGACCAGGATGCCCCGCAGTGCGCGCTAAGTGGATTAAGCTGTTGAGAAGACCTGACTGAAGTTTGCGGTTCTCGATGCGAGTTTTGTTTGTTTGTTTGTGTCCCACAACCGGTAAACCACCTCCAGGCGTAACACACCTGTCCTGTACAGGTAAACCACCTCCAGGCGTAACACACCTGTTCCGTACAGGTAAACCACCTCCAGGCGTAACACACCTGTCCTGTACAGGTAAACCACCTCCAAGCGTACACACCTGTTCTGTACAGGTAAACCACCTCCAGGCGTACACACCTGTCCTGTACAGGTAAACCACCTCCAGGCGTAACACACCTGTTCTGTACAGGTAAACCACCTCCAGGCGTAACTCACCTGTCCTGTACAGGTAAACCACCTCCAGGCGTACACACCTGTTCTGTACAGGTAAACCACCTCCAGGCGTACTCACCTGTCCTGTACAGGTAAACCACCTCCAGGCGTACACACCTGTTCTGTACAGGTAAACCACCTTCAGGCGTAACACACCTGTTCTGTACAGGTAAACCACCTCCAGGTCTAACACACCTGTCCTGTACAGTTGGTACAAGCTGTGTAAGACCGGACTGTAAGGTTTGATCCACTCACACCGGGATGGACCCCAACTCTTATCCATACGTGTGGCGGGTTCTTTAAGTTGCTCGAGGCTCTCCTAAAAAAACAAGAACTCCAGCTTTACATCCCTTCTGAGAGGACGTCCCTAACCGAAGCTAGGTACTCATTTTCACCTGAGTCGAGTGAGGAATATGTGTAAAGGACCTTTCCCAAGGGGACATCATTGGGGCCTGCCGGGGGTTCGAACCCAGAACCTTTAGATTACATCTAGTCAACCCTAACCACATGACCACCGTGCTACCTTATTTAGTTTAGGGTCAAGTTGAGGGTGGGACACCCAGGTGTAAAATGGGTACCTCACTTCGGTTGAGGAGGTGAAAGTTGGTAGAAGGAGAGGGTTTGGCCCCGCCTTCCAATACCGTGCCCTAGACACAGTGAATAACAACCCACGGCCCCACGGCCTCAAAAGGCTACGGGACCTTTACTTTTACACTTCTCGGCCCACCTGTACGCCCGCCGGTTTGTGTGAACACGTGGCACGACACAGAAAAAACTCACTCTCATTCATAACCGCACGTTCGCAAACTTCTCGTCTTGTTTGTGGCGCTTCTAACGGCTGTTGATAAAGGACGTGGCGGAGAGATGACGTCATGACACACATGCTGACATTTGCCTTGCCTGACTGAAGTGTCAAACTTAAGCTTTTCAGGCAGACGCGGAAGGAAAGGTGACCGTCGCGTTAGAAGGCGCGTCACAGTTTTACTCGTTTGTTTTCTTAGATATGTTTGGGTTCCAATATGAATATTATCAAAAGAGCGTTTACTATAGATACTTTGAATACTTTATTTCCTCCATTATTTACTCTTACTACTTTTGATTTTCCCCTACAGAACGAATGGATAAGAGAAGCCCGTGGAAATGACATAACGGGTAACCCTTGACTAGTGATGGGTGATGGTTCTTCTGCAGCACATCTATAGATTGCCCTCATCAGTAGGTGAGATTGAGTTGCCTCATTTTTTATCCTGATTTGAGAAGATTGAAAACACAGACAGCCAGCCCATCCGTGTCATCGCGTGTCTATTCTCCTGTCCTGCTTGAGGCGTCTCTATTTTCTCCTGCGTGAAAAGGCGCGGATTTATTCTGGTGTGTTAGTATCACTCCGCCTGAGCAGGCTGCGACCACTGAGCGACCAAAGATTTGACAAAATAATTTCATGGATGAAGAACAATTTTTTGTACGTTTTGTGTTTTTGTTTGTTTTTTCATTTTAAGGTCATACTTTTACATCTTGCATTATACATCAATTATGAATTCAAGGATCACACAAATCCAAAATACAAAAGCGTGACTGAAAAGACAATAAAACACAAAAAGCGTAAAAAGATTCGATGATGGAGGCTAGAGATCAAGGTAATAAGATGCGCCAAATTGTATCCAGTTGCTTGAATAACTGTTCTCTGGCGTAAAAAGATTCGTTTTTTATCGATGAGATATTTTTATCGCCGCCCCAGAGGAAAGTTGTTATTTCCGAGAGTGAGCCCGGAGTCGGCCGGGTGAGCGCCGTCCCGTTTCCATAACGCCGCCTGTGTGTTTGGGAAATCTTACCGTAATCTTATAATGGCGTCATGAATTCTTAAGGATCAGGGATTGTCTCGCGGCGTCATCCATCCGTGGGACGGTAAGACGGGAGACAGAATCACCACAATAGCGGATAAACAGTACACGGACTTATAACCATCGCACGGGTGTTAGTTTAGGTCCCCTTTACACCAGACGTACTGTACAGCGGCCAACATTGCAGTTGTGTGACTCTTAAGACGGTAAGGCGGGGGGGGGGGGAGAATAACCACAATAGCGGATAAACAACGCACCGACCATCGGCGGATCCAGAATATTGTGAACGGGGGGGCGCAACACTTGACGTGGCCGAAGGCCACGTGTGCGCGGCGCCAGCCGCGCGGGGGGAGAGCACGAGAGGGGGGCAACCCCCCTCTCGTTGGGGGGGTCTGGGGGGCCTCCCCCATGAACTTTTTAAAATCGAGAGGCTCTCTGGTGTATTTTAGAGCCATTTCCTGGGCAAATAATAAGCGAACTAACACTGATTTTTTTAGTATATTTATGTGCCGATCGGAACATTTTATGTCTTCGTCGCGGAAAGGTACATGAAAAATAACGAACATGCCGTGTCTGATGCATGAAGATCCCCTTTTTTTCTGGTTTTCTGCGCGTCCCTGGTTTGCCTGAAGTATTAGCGAGTGCAGCGGCGCGTTTCAGGTCTTCATTTCCCCCTAAGTAGCCCGCCACGAGACCTTTGTCAACCGATTCTGACGTCGAGCAGAAACAAAACAGACCGCGCCGCCATGATGGATGTCTTCGGCGATGTTCGGTGCGGTCGTCGGAATTGTTCGGTAGCCTTTCGCGTTATAATCGGAAGCGCTTCGGTAAATGCTCATAATCCGAAAGTCTACCGAACAATTCCGATGACCGTACCGAACATCGCCGAAGATTTCCATCATGGCGGCGCGGTCTAACAGTTTTGTTCCTTTCTGCTACACGGGGATGAAGGGGATCTTCATGCATCAGACACGGGATATTCGTTATTTTCCATGTATCTTTCCGCGACTCTGTTGGAAGACACGGACACTGTATGATATACAAGTAAATACGTCTTCCCACCAGAGTCAGAGTTGCCGCGGCTAGGGACCGCACGTGTCAACAATCCAAATTTCACACCATGAAATTAGCGGGCACGCCCAGCCACGCGCCACTCTCGCCCGCTGTACTATGGGACCCGGAAGTATCAACGGCGTCTGTGTCGCTAAGTGTCTTTTAAGTGACGCCGGTACAGGCGACCACTGAACTCAAGGCAGGAAGTAAGAATACTGTAGTTTACTCTTCACAAGTTGCATGCTATCTACCTTTAGCGTAAACTACCAGTCCTACAGGGAGTATGATACTATTGTTTTACTCTTCACACGTACATGCTATCCACTTCTAGCGTAAACTATAATTACACGGCTGTTGCCTTACTCTTTACGTACTATCTACCTCTATTGTAAACTACTTCTGGAAATATGAAACTTAAGTTTATCTTTTCACGTGCTATTCAGTTCTAATGTAAACATTGAAGTATGAAACTGTAGCTTTACTCTTCAAACTACTACAGCAAATGTTTTACTCTCCACATGGTGTATGCCATCTACGGTATTCTCTTCTTTAGAACTTTGTACACAACACACAGAATATAGGGTAGTCGCCACCGTCACCGGCTAGCATTTATTGCCTTCTCTAATGGAATAACACCTGAATGACAGTTGAAATAGCTCTAATCGACAATATCGCTTGAAAGAGAATCGGAAATAACACTTATCGACAATAACAATAACACTAGAATGATAACGGAGATAACCTCTGTCTAACAGTTAATGACACTTGAATGAAATCGAAAACGTCTCTAATCGACAATAACACTTGAAGAAATCTTCACTTCATGTGTGTACTCAACGGGGTTATCAAACGTTAACTTCCAAATACTAAGCATCTACGTGGTTCCGAAGATACAGAAGGTACAAAGATACGAGATACAAGAAAGGTCAAACTATCAAAATGAGTACATAATGAGTCTAAACTCTAATCTAAAACTGAGATAATATAATAAAAGATATACATGTACAGTAGCTGCTAACAGAAGATCATACGTCGATAACTAACGTAGGGGTATATCTCTGTCACTCTGAGAGTGGGTTGACGAACAGCATTCTGCGGGGATGCTGTGCAGCGTACATGTTGACTATTGTGTCATAATCGAGTGGAATGTCCCTATGAACAAAAAGCAGAAGGAGGGCGTTGAGACGATCTTCACTCATGGTGCTCCGGTACACATTTTTGACGTACCTGAGTGCTGAGTTTGCCCTTTCTACTCCAGCACTTGTCACTGGGGTCAACATCAGGAGGTGTAGCATTGTGCATACATTGGGGTAAACCCTTGGGTTGCTGGATGGATGGCAGGTGGTTGACTCCAGTGAAGTTGGCTTGTCTTCTTCACCCTGCCACTCTGCTTTCCACAGTCGGAGCTCCTGTCTGAATGAAAGTGGAGATGGCAGGTCCGGCTCGTAGTACTGCTGTAGCTGCAGGATGTGGTCTTCTTGGAGGTTGTGAAGGTTGGAGGGGATAAGCAGAAGAGCGCGGCAGGCAAGGGCTGAAAGCTGCTGGAATCGTGTTGCGAGCTGCTCCACCATGCCGTCCACAAATGGAACGAAGACCGACCTTCTGAAGTAAACTTCAGGCGAGTCGGCCTCGACATTGCTTCGCTGCGTCTGTCGACCACATCGCCGCGGGATGTCCATGGTGTTACCGACCCCCTGCGCCATCTCAGTGGCTGCCTGGAACACGCGTGCGAACTCCTCCTCAGCCTTCCCTCTGATCTCCCGCATCTCTGTCAGGACATGATTGACCTTCTCGTATGCCTTGATCACATCCATTGTGCTACCTTGCAGGAGAGCACTGAGTGACTTGGTAAAGCCAAAGATGAACAAGGCTGTCTGGAACGCACACAGGAATGCAGGCTTGGTGACCTGAAACAACAGCCCACCTGCTTCCGTGCGTGCCTTCGCGTCCCACCCATCCTCCAGTGTGATGGCTTGCAGGCACTCTACCAGTGCGTCGTAGAGCTGGAAGAAATCCTCCAGACAGGTGTGTTTTTCGACCCACCGGGTCTCGCACATTGGCTTGATCTTCTTTTTTGTCAGAGGTGTCAGGTCAGCTGCAGCTCTTCCTTCGTTGACGTCCACAATGGCACTTTCCAGTTCCCGTTGTCTCTTCGGGGAATATTTGAAGAAAAGCCCCACTGCTTTGAGGGTCGCCATCATGCACTGAATCTCTTTCACCTTGCATGCCTTGCAAAGGGCAAGATTCAGATCATGGCTCGCACAGTGGAAGTAAGGGGCTCGTGGTGCGGTTTGTTGGAAATTTGCGGCGCAGCCATTACGGATACCTGCCATGTTGCCAGCACCATCGAAACACTGGGCTCTGCAGTTTGCTGGCTGTAGATTAAGATTCGTCAGCTCGGCAACTATTGTGTCGCATAGAGCGCGCCCAGTGATATGCTCACATGCAGCGAAGAGGAGCAACCTTTCTACAGGTTTTCCATCCTTGGTGTACCGTACAAGTAGGCCTAACTGTTCCCAGTTGCTGACATCGGTTACCTCATCAGCCATGATCCCATAGTGTGAGCCGAAAGGTTGGCTGTCTATTTCACGGACGATTACCTCTAGAATGTATTGTTTCATACATTCTAGCAGCTGGTTTTGTGACGTTTTGGAGACGTACGTTGCATTGCGAGCGCATGTGTCCAGGTGCTCCTTCAGGGCCACATCTCCGGCATCCACCCTCAGCTGCAGCAAGGCATGGAAATTCCCTTTGTTGGAAAGGGGGTCCGCTGAGCTGTCATCTCGATGTCCACGAAGGGCGAATCCTTGCCGGCCACACAGCTCCAGGCATTTTATGACGGAGACAAGAAACGCGCGGTTCTTCTCGACGCGGTTGGTGGACTGCGATGACATGGATAGGTCAATGCGACGTTCAGGATTCTGCATGGTTTCGACGAAGGCTATCATCTTTGCCTGAGACTTCTTGTGGTAGTCGCAGTTTCCAGCGTGCTCTTTGAGGTCTTTTAAGGCGTCCTTCCAGTTGGTGTGCGGGCGCTTCACCAAATTGCTGGCTTGGCCATGTGGTGCGGATGTGGGAAAGAGAACACAGCAAAGACAGTACAAACCATCCTTTGCTGTCGAGTATGCCACGAACTTGAATGTGTCCAACCAGTCTCTCTGACAGTACCTCTTCATGACCCCATCCTGCCGTCGCTTGTCTTTGTACTCTCTTGGAGGGAACTTGTATCCAGTCGGCGGACATCTTTCCTGGATAAGCCGGTACTTGGTTGCATCATCAATGTTACGTATACCGCCCGTGAAGTTGGATATGTCCAAGCCGCGGTCTTCATCACTAGTTGCAACTTGCGGCAACGTGCACGTCGTGGTATCGGCTGCAGTCGATGTCGTAGGTTCAGCGCTACCCTCAGGCTGAGACTCTAGATCTGGCTGGGCGACTGGGCCAGAGTGGGAGGATACAGCACCAAAAAATCTATGTAGATCGGCCTGATCATGTGCCACCTTTTTCTTTTTTCTTGATGCCATAGTTTAGATCTACCTCTCTGGACTCTGGAAAATATGATTAAAACAGATTGTTTACTCCATTGTCATGCTATTTCATGTGCTGATTTATCACCTCATCTTGAGCACGTTAGTTAACAAAAGGTAACAGGAACGTGTCAAAAATCCTGCGTTACTTCACTGTCGGCTATATAGCTTAGCACTGTAAATATAATCTGCTACCTCAGGACAAACGTCAAATTTTCGGCCTGACCAGGACCATGTAAGCGACAACCCTTTATTGCGCAAGTGAACTAATCAGTTTTTTGTTCAACGGTTGTCTTATTTGCTATAAGTATTCAAGCAAGGGCAGTTCAATACTGGTCTTGGCGCCATACGGAAGAAGTGACAACATAAACAATAGGAGGAGTCGGACGATAATCACTGAGGACTGTCTTATAAAGTATACATACAAGAGTTGCAAAAAGTTTGGGCATTACGTTGTGCGCTGTTTGCATCACTGATTCAGATATATGTTAGGAATTCTTGCCATACTTTGTACCGTACAATTGTCGTGCAATAAAGTTCTGTTCACTCATTATATAATGACTTACTTGTTCAGTCGTTCTCGCTTCAGCATGTATCCATCGGCTGCGTCACGATCTGGAGGGCTGACTCCAATGTGGCCGTCGCTCGAAACTAAGATACTAGTAGTTTGTGCAGTTACACTCTAGGCTCTGAGCGCGCGTGGCGGTGTATCAGCCGACGAACACAGTCGTATCAAGGAAAAGAATGAAATGATAGGAGGCTTTCGTCGGCATCTCATTTATTAGGCTAGAACTACGACGTGCTAATTGATAGAAGATGTACCATGCTTAATCACATTTGCATCGGCATCTTTGCTGTATTGTTACGTCTCAGAACTTCGGAAGTCACCGCTATAGTTGTCACCACTTTGTGGCTGCCGCGTTCAGACTTTCTGTCTATGTGGCAGATGTTCAAATTCAGCATGAAGTTCCGTTTATCATGGATGTGAACGAGAGATGTGGGACCATACGACACCTCTGCGAATCATCATGTACCTACTACACTGTGACAAGCATTGCACTGCACGGAGTTGCTAATCTCGCACGTTCATCCTATGTATTGTTTACCCGGTCACGGGTGTACACGAGTAGAAAAAAATAGTCACAAAACAGAACTTCAGAAGGTGTAAGTCTTACAAGTTCAATTATACGTGTACAAGAAAAGGCAATGAATACCTTA
This sequence comes from Branchiostoma lanceolatum, assembly GCF_035083965.1. Taxonomy (NCBI): domain Eukaryota; kingdom Metazoa; phylum Chordata; class Leptocardii; order Amphioxiformes; family Branchiostomatidae; genus Branchiostoma; species Branchiostoma lanceolatum. The sequence goes on along the minus strand of NC_089722.1, from coordinate 254,583 downwards.
TGATTCACACCAGTTTATTCTTCCTTGGCGTATGACTAAAACATTTAACATTTTGATATACATTTTCATGAGATGTCCAATGTGCCACTACAATCACATTGCCGTATGGAGGAAGTAAGGATTGTTTCCCTAGGAAGAACGATCCTACCACCCTTCGAGAGGACGTAACATTTGCTTGATTGACAACACCCAGAAAGAACTTTTTGTGTACTACCACCTCCTTGGTACTACAAAGCATCTAGACTTAATGAATTGTTTGTCTCTTACGCTTAACACATCACTGTGAATGCATTTGCGCCTCCCACCGGAACTTTTAATAGACTAGCACATTGACTTGGTCGAGCCATCAAACTTTTCAGTTGTCCAGCAGGCTCGGTATTAAATTTGTGTCATCCGCTGATCCAAAATAAATTGCAAGGATCACGGCGCTCCAACATTTAAATAGTAACATTCATTCTCCTTTTTGTTAACTCTTGAAAAAGGGTGTTACCGCGTACCGGCAGAGACTGACTGTACTGGCGACACAGACGCCGTTGACACTTCCGGGTCCCATACAGCGGGCGAGAGCGCGGCGCGTGGTGGGGCGTGCCCGCTGATTTCATGGTGTGAAATTTGGATTGTTAGCACGTGCGGCGGCCCGTCACCCCGGCCCTGTATACTATAATCCGCGATGCGTGTTCGGGAAGAACTCGTCGTATAACCACAGACTTCCTTCCAATTTTTTTTTTTTTTTCACGGCGCGAACGGGGGGGCGCGCGCCGGGTGCGCCCCCCTCTGGATCCGCGGATGCCGACTTATAACCATCGCACGGGTGTTAGTTTATGAACTTCGTCAAGCGACCTGTCGAATCTTCGTTCGCTGAGCGGTCACGGCATCTAGTGGAAATTTGTTAACACGAAACCTGCACAAGTATAACTTTCAAAAGAAAAAGGTCCATCCGTGGGACGGTAAGACTGGAGGGACAATAACCAAAATAGCAGAAAAACAACGCAATGACTTATACACATCGCACGGACTTATACACAGCGCAATGGCTTATACACATCGCACGGGTATTAGTTAGGACTCCTTTCCTCCTAGAAGGGAGTGTTATTTCCCACTAGATTATGTATCAATGAATACAAAACCAGCCGAATTTTTGCAGAATTCAACAAGGTGTGTTTTGTAAAATAATATGTAACTCACTAAACCCCTGCAGACCCTACCCATGCATTCCCTATACGTATACTCAATTTCTTCATCGTGAATATTTTCGGTATGAATGAGGGTGGTTAAGCACAATAGGTAGGCTAGTTATTGATAAGATATAAAAGAACACATAACAAGACAAATGTTTCTTAACCACCCTGACATTCTTTGTGTAACCTAACTTTTGTCAGGCCTTGTCAGCTACATTGTATTCAGGCATAGGCTGAAGCTTAAGTTGTTTAATTTAATTGATTAGAAAATAGAGTAGAGGATCACCTGGGGAATTTAGTAGAATACTCAATGCCTCTTGATGCGCAATGGACCAGTGTGTACTTTATTGTATACTGTAATAAGTATTCATTTCTACTTCCTAAAATCATTGTCTATTGTAAAATAACTCCCCCCTCTGGAGTTTAGGACTCCTTTAACAACGCACGGACTTATACACATCGCAGGGGCATTAGCTATTAAAAGTCCCTTTCCACCAAACGCATCGTACAGCGGCCAACATTGGAGTTGTGTAACTCTTAATTTCACAATTAGAATATTCAAGATGTAAAAGTATGGTTAAAAAGACAACAAAAACACAAAGCGTAAAAAGATTCGTTCTTCATCGATACATTCGTTGAGCTCTCTGTCAAATGTTTGGTAGCTCAGTGGCCGCGGCCTCTAGTGGTTAAACGGGTCGATCTATGTGAGGGATTAGGTTGGGAGATGACCACAAAATGACCACAATATCAGAAACAACACACAGACTTATATACCTCGTACGCTTATAAGTTACTTAGGGCCCTGTCACACTTGTGCGTATATTCAAGTGAGTATGAGTTGCGCATCAACATTTTTTGGGTTTTAGTAAAGTTTGAAGTCGTTTTTCACTTTTACCAACCGTTGTGCAGCCTGGTTATCAAACCAAAGAAATTACTTCTTCGGCTGCAAACTTGATTTGAAACAAAAACTTGCTAATACGCAACTCATGCGGACTTGCATATACGCACAGGTGTGACAGGGCCTTAATACTAAGTCCACACGTAAAGCTTGCGTGAGAAAAAAGTTAGATTTATTGCTTAAGTTAGAAAGAAACCTGTCATTCGCTTTTCAATATCAACCATGACTGTTTTCTTGTTGGTCAACCTGCTATTTCTAGAATTAGAAAAGTTTATGTTTTTCAAAGCGTAGTAAAAACATTCAATTTGTTTTAATGGGGCAGTGGGCTGGTTTATATTGCAACACGCGACGTAAAATGGTCGAACTTTGCTCCGCTTCTAACGGCCGTTTGCTTTCCGCACCGATAGGTCGAAGTCACAGGTTGTAGATATGATCACGGTACTCCGGATTGAATGAAAAATCTAGTAGAAGGTCTTCAGAAATAAAGATTTAATTTCTTTGTATCGAAAAAATAAATGATGTCGTATTTACAAGTAGCATTTTCGTTAAAAGTACGGTCCAACCGAAGACTGTGCAGAGTAAAGATGCACTTTGTGCGCAGACATGTTTAAGAAAAACGGCAAGGAAACCCAGGGCATCAACACTACATTCGTGAAATAATTGTGAGCAAGAAAATAGAACGATAAGCAAAGACTAGACAAATTTAAAAAAAAACATCTGGAGAAGCCAAAACTGACCTGCGCTCGCGAAGCCCGCGACTTTACACGGAGAGAACCTGCCGACAGCGCAGTCTTCCAACCCGCACTTCTCCCGTTCTGCTGCGGTTAGCGCGCTCCCCTCCCCTGCCAACCTTCTGTGGTGGTTAGCGCGCTCCCCTCCCCTGCCAACTTTCTGTGGTGGTTAGTGCGCTTCCTTTGCTACTTTCCCGTCTGTTTGGCTCCGCTAATTCCTACCTGGCCCAAATTGAAGAGGTGTGTGCCCAGCACCAGCCGATATTCCCCGCGCCGTACCCGGAGCACGTCCCCCGACGCGCCGCATGCCAATGCCGGGCCGTGTTGGTTCAGCGCCCGTTGTTCAGCCCGCCCGGCCAGTCTGCGTCTCAATAGCAGAAAAATAACTCGCCGACTTAAACACATCGCACGGATCTTAGGTTAACACTAAAGCTATATGTGTGGTTCGCATGAGAACAAGTCAGTTTGTTGCTAACGGTAAAACTGCTCCCTCGTTTTGCAATGATTACTTTTATGGCTTGTTGCTCGGTTCTTGGTTAATTAGAAATAGAATTAGAAAGTTTATACATTTTAAGTCGTAGTAAAAACACTTGTCCTACAGGGACAGTCGGTATTGTCTTAGGGCCCGCCTACAGGGACAGTGGGTCCGCCCGTGTTGTCCCAGTTCGCGTTTTCCCCGCCCGGCGCGTGCCCGGACCGCGGCCCGGCAGCTTCCCCCCGACCCGTCCCCGCGCGTGCCCGGACCGCGGCCCGGCGGCTTGCGCTGTTGCCTCCCGCCGAACCGTGCAGGCCGACCCGGGACGGAAGAAAGGGATAACACAACACGGTCTGAGCTGGAAACGCCAAATCCGGACGGTTTCACGGAATTTCGTTCTTCGTGGGAGGGTGAGAAAGTAGAGCAGGGCGAAGGAAAGAACCTTGGAGGACACTAGAGATGTTTTCTACTAAAGGATCCTAAAGCAGCGGCTTTGTGGAATACAAACTGTCCCAAAACTGTTTTCCAGAAAATCGCACTGCCATGACAAAGGAGGAAGAAGAAAGTAAAGCCTTGTAAGTCCGACTTCCCAAGGCTCGGAGGGTGGTTCGGTCTTGTGGAAGGTTTGACAGTTGACAACAGGAAGGTCATGCAAATTACAAACGAAAACAAAAACAAGCTAGGCTTGGCGAGGGAGACTAAAATTCTGGCGTTTTCGGTACGAACTCGTCGTTTGTTCCCCAATTATTTCACAAGTTCTGATGACGATTAATTTGCGGAGAGAGACTCGGGAGCTATAATAGGTTTGAATTCCAGGCTATATAAATGCGGGCAGAAAAGAATACGTTTCGTTTCGGAGCGAAAGAAAAGCAAACATTTCGTGAGAATAAAAACAATGAAGAGAGGACGTTTGAATAAAAACACCAGTTTCTAAAACAAATCCGTCTAACTCGTGCATATATGGTCTTTCGGAGAAATTCTCAAATCATAGCAGAACAGCAGAATACATTTTGAATAGTCGGAGCGCAGTCTGTGTCTCCAGAAAAACAGAACGCCTTTCCCGAGCACAACAGGTTTGTCACGAGTTCTTGAGGCGCGCGCCGCTCTATTTCACCTGCATGGCGCTGAAACAGCGGCGGGAAATTATCGTAAACTCCGCTTCCTGCCCGCGCTATCATGTACAGAACATTCTTAAACACGACAGGGAGGTGGAACATTTCTCTTTCTGACATCCAAATATTATTATATTGTACAGCCGATATACTGTAACCGCCCTTCGGCGTGATCACTACTAGGGGTGGGTACCGGTACATAAAATTCAGGTCAGGTCCAGGTCCAGGTCCAGAGGGTCAGGTCCAGGTCCGGACCTGTACCTGTACCTGATTATAGTAGTGTCGCAGTACATCATATTTTGGAGAGCGAGACACACGTAAAAGTCTCCAAACGTCATGTCTGGAACGATATAGTTTCTTAGGTTCGCACTTTGTCTCAAAATTATAACTTTACTCTCCTCGCCGTCTGTTTACTCATCCTTTAAGTGTTTCTGGATATGATTCACAGCTAACGTCTTCGTAAACGACTCGTTAAATCTGCTGTTTTGTATTTCTTAGACCAGTTATGTGGGCGCCTGCAGGTAGCCTGGTACTATGAATTTTCTAATCGGTCCATAGGCCGGTCCACTGATTTTTTACGGACCGGTTTTTTTGGACCGGTCCATTAAGAAATACCGGTTTTGTACCGGTACACGGTACCGCTACCCACCCCTAATCACTACCATTGCCTGCGAAGCGGGTGTGTAAAGTTATATTCAACCGAACGGCCTGTCAGACCTAACCTTTGCACATCTAGCTGCAAGCATTATTCAAAGCCAACTAGTGAGGATGCACCTACAGTCATGTTGAAAATGAGTCCCATTCTGCAATAGTTCTTAGATAGTTCTCAGTGTTTTGGAAACATTTGTTAAGACTAAGATGCCGATGAAACTGGAAATTAGATACGTACAACGAACAAAAATCACCTTAACGCGTTTTCATCTTGAACTCTTTAAGTTGGAAAGGTTGACCCTTTTTTTATGACATCTTGTATCGTAGGGACTGAGATATTTCTGTTCACAACCTTGTCCTTTTTTTTTAAATCCAAAGAATATATTCGAGCTTGATAGGAAGAAAGTTTGTACAGCAAAGGTATGAAGTAAGCTTCATTTCTATGCAACGGAATCTCGTTGATTTTCCTACTAAAATACAGCATCATAATACAATGCTAAACTTTCTTCCAACACTAAGGTATTCACGGATCGAATTTTCGACGACCACTGTCGCCTTCTTCAGGATCAATAATACCTTAGTGTTGGAAGAAACTTGAGCATCGTATTATGATCACTACCAACACAGATGAGCTTTCATTATAAAATACAGCATCTTTTGTTTTGAATCATAACTGCCATAATTTGATATTCATGGGAACATTTGTACCCGTGGTTATGAAGTATTCTCCAAGTACCGCACTTTTCATCAATAAAACATTCTCCGTGTTCAACTATCCACAAAGAGCGGTTTAAGTCTGAGTCAGAGACTCTCATAGAACCGATACTGAAGACTCCATCAAGATCAAGAACTCTTCTAGAACGACTTTCTATTCAGGGACGAGAACCGACGCTGAGTCAAGCCCCGCGATACCTGTGCAGGACGGGAACACCTTTCAGACAGGAGAGACGAAAGTCCGCAGGATTGGTTCCTTCAAGATCAAAAAGCGATACTTTTACCCACTTCAAGAAAACGACATTGTTTCCCTCACAAGGTCGTTAAGCCTGGCGTCTTGTGAGGAGTCTTGTGAGACGTTGGCGTGCGTCGCGCCTTGTGCGGGGGTAAGAAGGCGCGGGACAGGTGTGCGCCGCAGGTAGGTGTAGCTCCTTAAGACTCGGCAGGGCTGAATGAGCCACAGGTAAAGTTTCTCCGTGAGCCGAACGGAAAGTGCCGGAGTGCTCTCCACGCTGGGACGGGAAGCCTCCACCGGACGGTCCGCAACAGACCGCTCAGTCGTGACGGTTCGATGGGTGATTCATCTATCGGTATTTCTGTCAGATTGAATATATGCAGACACGAGGACATTTGAATCGTTGATATCTGGGCGAGGTCAGAATGTGACGGGGATTAGTCGTCCGGAGTCTCCGAGGGCGTATAGAATGAGTAGTTACTTTAGGGTACCAAATTGTAACGTTACAATAGACGATACATCTATTCTGTCAGGTATTTCTGTCAGATTGAGTATATGTGGATATTTGTAATCGTTGATTACTGACTGAGGCCAGTATATTGCGGAAATCAGAGTTTTTAAGCGCGTTCTATATACATGGCTCTTGACAGTCTTTAGGGCACAATATCAAATCGTTTGAATAGATGATACATCCATCGGTATTTCTGTCAGATGAAATATATGCAGATGTAGATACGGGGGCATTTTAGAATATGCCAAGAATTATAATCAAAGTTTCGTTGTTGTCTCTGGGGTGTGTAAACATGAGCAGTTAGTACGTACAGTCTTTAGGTACCGCATCGTAACGTTTCAAAAGGTGACACAACTATCGGTATTTCTGTCGGATTCAATCTACATGTAGACCAGTTTGACTCGTTGACTGCTGAATGGGGTAGGTATGCGATGGAAATTAAGCCATTTTGAATCGTTAATGACGAATATAACGAAAACGTAAGTTACACCCCGTTATCGTTTCTTAGAGTACCCAATCAAAACGCTTAAACAGATAATGAAAATTTGATAATCGGTATGCACGATTTTGTTAGAAAGAATAAGCACACATTTCCCAAGCCGCTTTAAATCATTGCTTTCCCTCTCGAGGAAAGAAAACGACGGAAATCGGTGGCTACTTAAAAATTGGTACTCTGTGAGTGCCCAACATTGCGCATATGCATTAGATCGTTTAGTTACAGTTTAGTCTAGCACACTATGTGCCAGTACCTAATCTCACATAGGGAAGTTTTTGCAGCCGTTCCAAGCAGGCGGGATTGTTTTATAGCGCATTTTGTCCTTCCTTCCTTAGTTGATTGTGTATTCAGTGCCGTGTGATCACTACTACAGGTGTGAACCTGCATGACATGAACCCTTCTGAGAACCATCGTTTCATAAAGCCAGTTTCGTCCACCAGGAGTGTTAGCATTGCGGCAGGACACTGCATTTTTGTTTTATTTCAAACCGGCCATTTTTCTATAGCTATCATCATCTTAACAATATAAAATACACATGAAGACCGTGGTCTCTGTGACCATACTAACAATCTGGAGAAAACGCTTCTTGTATAATGCAGGTTTTACTGTAAACAACACGCAGATTGCCATCAGCACGCGGTCGGAGAAGAAGCAAAAGTTTTACTTCTGATTCACACTCAGGTCCCTTTTCTTTTTTCGTTTCGTCTCTTGTTCAAAAGGTGTCCTTCTTACATCTTCACATGATAGGTAAGATTATAAAAATGCAAAGCTGCTAAGAACCGAGGGTAATGTCACCCTCGATGAGAAGTGGCTGCTGGTACGAACAATACCGTCACTTGTATTTCGGAAGTTGTGAATATTTATCGAACTCGTTGACTCGAAAGACCGACAACTCAAGCCGAGTTCGGCGCACGAACCGGTGATAGGACCCGTCCTGCGGCCCGACCGTCTGACAAGTACTCTTCAGGGCGCCGGTAGAGCACTCCCGTCCCATCCCGGGTAACTGTCTCCGACCCGCGGGAAGACGTCAGGAGAGACACTTGAGTAGCGGGAGTGACTAGTGGGGTATTCAGTACACCTGCCATAGCCGGGCAACAGGCGGGGTGGCGGCTAACATGTACAGTGCCCTCAGCCATGACACTAGCGGCTTTAACGGGTAAAAACTGTACAACATTGTAGGGACTTTTGTAACCATACTAGACCGGGGCCGGTTTCCTAATCATGACAATGGCTGGGAAACAGGCGGGTGCGGGGTGGTCTCAATTTAACTCCAACACACAAGGAGAAATGTAAATGTGCAAAGGTGCAAATTATTGTTTAACGACGTCTTACTGAGATATCTATTTAAAGCAAGTCTACCTTAGCGTATAAAACAAAGTGACCCCTGGAAATCAGTTACCAAGTCAACTAAAGGGACCACCCTAAAGATTAGAAAATGAATAAAATAAACAAATATCCTTAATGTAATCTGTCAATTGTCTATAAACAGATAAGAAGAACACATTAAACAAGCGACCTTCGCGTATAAAAAGTGAAGGTAGTTTCCGTACAACATCTTACCTTATGTTCTCCAGTAGCGCGAAGGCCGTGTGTGACGCCGCGGCGTTTCAGGCGTCTCTGCGCCGCTGTCGGGGACCGGCAGTCCGTAGCTAGTCCTCACAGGCTGCAAGCAGGGAGACAACATTTACTATCTTTAGAAAAGTCTTGTGTAACGGTCTTAAGCAGACGATGTCTCTCAAGGCATAAGAAGACGTTTAAGTTGTCTGGGTTGAAGGCAATGCGTCCGCACTACTTTCCTCAGTGTCCCTACCCATGAAACCGCAGAATCCGGTGTGTTCAGACACTAGTATGTCACTATGTCCATTAGACCTATAATAATGCATTAGGGACCCGGTATGTACATGCAGTAGTGTACAGCAGGGACGGTAATGCCAGGTTTAAATCCCGTCCATGATCCGGCCTGACTCCAACCGTCCCTTCCCGACAGGCCATGCATACCTGGTCCCTACCAGACTAACTAGGCTCGCTACAGGGAATAATTTGCCAGGAAGTTTGGCCACCGGAGGGTTTCATCAGTTGCGCGGTTTGTGATACCCTTACAACAAATTGACTTTTAAAGTCAGTTAAAAAGCTAAGGTGAAACCGTCATCCTGAATTGAGGTGAAACATGATGCTTTTTGTTAGTAGCGCAATGCGGCTTCGCTACGCCTCGCGTATTTAGCCTAGCAGACCAGCTCACCCTTCACCTGGGTACTCTTCTCGATAAGTGTGTTGGGTTCTTTTACGAGCACAGATTTGTTGCCATCAGCTCCCTCATACACGGCTTTACGTCCCTATCTTTAAGGCCAATCATTCCCCCTATGTTTGCCGAATTCTACTCTCCATTCCCACATAGGAAGGCCTGGTGGAGGCTGCTGCATACTGATCCCGGTACGGATGATCGCGGATTAGCAGAACTAACGCAGCACAGCACGTAACTCAGATCGCACAGATACAGGCTTCAGTAATGGCCGCGTGAAAAGACGTACAAATGAACAGATTTGAGCGAGGATTTTGTCCTACCCGTCGCCATGGAGATGTAGTTTTTGAGTTAAGTTCAGAATAAACATGCGTACAGACGGCACGTATTGTTATCCAGACATTGTTGAACAAAGGAATAAGCCTCGGATCTTCCGTACCAACCTCGGACCGTCTCAAGTTTTCTCCGACTCATCTTCCCTCCCTCCTTAGGCCTTAAAGACGCGGGAAACTTTCCTTTAAAGTCGTGAGTGGCGACTTTAGCCTGCTCACATTTCGGCGGATTTCCCGCCGTATTAGGACATTAGGCTCGCGGCTTGCCGTGACGTGCACGGAACGCTTATCAGCGGGAGTTCGGGACCCCGGCCCGCGGCAAATCTCCCCGCCAGCGGTACACGCTAATCCCGCTTTTAATGATAATGCCATAATGTTTTCAAAGGGCGCCTCACCGGGAAATAATACCCCACCATAATTCGATCACCCCAAATCCTCGTTCAAGACTCTCCAGCGATCCGTTCCCCTGATACCGACATTACCTCCGCATGCAGCCGATATTACCTCAGTCCTCAAGCCGATATTACCTCAGTCCTCAAGCCTATATTACAGCAGGGAAGCCGGCTTACCGTTAGACTAGCGCTGCTACCATCCCCCGAATCCCGGAGACTCCAGATTTGCTCCAAACGTTCGCGGACTTAACGGGAAAACGTGCGAGCTCAGCTCGACCAGTGTTTTTGAGGCAAGGCAATCGAAGCCGGGGTTTTGTTTGCGATGGAAACTTGTTGGGTCGCGGCTCTTTGTGTGGAGTCGCTATTGGCCTGTGTTCTATGGGCGGCTGGAGTGCCGGGCACTGCTGAGTACTCAAGAACCCAGCACGCACCAGAACGTACCGCGCATTCGGTATAACGTACCGCGCATTCGGTATAACGTACCGCGCACTCGGTATAACGTACCGCGCACTCGGTATAACGTACCGCGCACTCGGTATAACGTACCGCGCACTCGGTATAACGTACCGCGCATTCGGTATAACGTACCGCGCACTCGGTATAACGTACCGCGCACTCGGTATAACGTACCGCGCACTCGGTATAACGTACCGCGCACTCGGTATAACGTACCGCGCACTCGGTATAACGTACCGCGCACTCGGTATAACGTACCGCGCACTCGGTATAACGTACCGCGCACTCGGTATAACGTACCGCGCACTCGGTATAACGTACCGCGCACTCGGTATAACGTACCGCGCACTCGGTATGTCAAGTCATAGTTCGTGGTTAAAAACCTGCTGATCGACACATCTTGCTCAGAGTCTCTGACAAAAAGTAGTGGATAATACTCGGAACGTCTGACCGTTTCCAAAAGCATATCCAGTGTGAGTGAGTAACTGGCGTATCTTATTACCTGGATGTCTAACCCCCATGGACCCACTCGGCATACTAGTACAGCCTGGCATCCAAACCTGAGTCTGTTTCGTCCTCTTTGCGTCAGAGTAACGGCCCCTGCATACGCTATATCTTTAGAGACAACTATATATGAACTTGTATACGGGATATAAACCTTCTACACGCGGACACGGCCTCACTAGCTCACGGACTCTTGACGCGCCCAATGGACCAGGCGGCGGAGCGAGCGCGTTTGAAGAAACGGCAAGAAAAACAAATTCAGAGAAGGGTCCTCCAGAAATGGAGTTCTTGAGAAAACGTCTTCAAAGGAAACATGCGGCGTACGAGGGGAAATCTTTAAGAAGTTCTGCGGCTGTTTGTGTTGTTTCTGTAAGAAAGACTGCGACTGTTGGTTTTGCTGACGGCGAGTTTATAAGATTGTGGAGTCAAATCTTACACTTCACTACGCGCTGTGGTCAACACACCTGCCCAACTTAGAACAACTCAACAGAAAGTTGTTTTTGCGTTAACTAAAGGCAGGTTATCAGCACAACCTTTCATACAGCAGGTTAACGTGTTTTACTGTGCGTTATGGAATTAACATTTGATCATGCGAAAACGATCTTTCTATGGTCTTGTTTATGTTGCATCTTTCCCGCAACGTCCTGAAACATACAGGCAACTTTCTCACACCAGAAGACACAAGAAGCGACGTTACACATCGAGCGAAAAAAAACACGCATAAGCTGAAGTTTGTTTTGTCAGAAATAAGCAACCAGCGTTCTCGGCTTAGCGCACAACCTACGCTTTCCTCTAATAACCAGACCCAAAACACGCAGAAATGAATGTTGGCATGTAACCGTGTGTTTAATTAGCCGAACGGAGTTGGTTTCTGTTTGCTGATGTAACGTTAGTTGCACGCCCTGCTTCGCTAGTCCCCCGGTCTTTGTTCCCGGCCTGACTATCAGGTAATTTGTTTAAGCAGGTAAAAATAAAGCCGTCATTTCATGGCTGCTTGCCGCGCGTCACGCCTGCTTCCCGCGCCGTGTGTGGTGGCGTGACGTCATCTTCAGACGACAGGGCACCACAGTTACAAAATTTGTCTCAACTTAAGTATACTTTCCTAGAATATAAATCCCACTAGATGTAACATACACTACTTATACAAACAAAAATAAAATTGAAAAGAAATAAATCGGAATGGAAACTGAGAAAACGATTCTTTCGGTGTGACGTCATTTTCAGACGACAGGTCTCCAAGGTTACATCATCTGTCTCAACGTAAATATACTTTCCTAATGTATAAATCCCAATAGATGTAAACAGCCTTAACCGTTCTAGCTATACAGAAACCAATGCATTTAAAACAGAAAAGACGGAAATGAAGAGGAATAACGGGAAAATATTTCTTTCGAGGTAAAATTTTGATTGAATGCTTTTAAACAAAACCTACTACTTTTCCCCAAGGGAGTGGAGAATTTTGATTTTTTTTGGCTTGTCTATTTGCGTGTCTGTCTGTCTATCTATCTGTGCTTCAGATAAAGGATAAGGGGGTGAAGTCTGCCATCTCTGATCGCCTACAAAGTTTCACAGCTAATGTACAACATGGCATCTTCCTAAGGTTACTGGAGAAGGTCGCGGGTACTTATGACTTATGTTCTTACGTGTGTCGCTCGGGGTCCGGATGTGGGAAGTTAGCCGCACTGTTTATAAAACGTCTTAACTCAAAACTTTAACGGGTGTGGATCAGAGGCAAAATAAATAAAGACGCCTTCTCTACCTGTAAAATGGACTTTACCTGTAAAAAGTAATTTTACCTGTTAAAGAACTGTTCCCGTGGAATCTCAGGTAGATTTTGATCCGCACCGTCGGACGTTACCGGGTCGCTGGCGTGATCTCTACGGGATGAGTCGCTCCTCGTGCCGCCAGCTTTGCTCACCAGGCCCCCTGCAGCTCAGTCTCCGCCCCGATATCGTTTCACCTGCCGAAACAGCGGAATTAGCGGTGGGCTCGCTAATGGGATGTGAGATTTGCCCGGGTAAGCCCGGCCCCTCACCGAGACTTAATGCTTTTCAGGACTAATACCCGCCCTATAAGATTTCCGTAAAGCCCCACTACCGAACGGGGTGGGAGGGGGGCTCGAGTTACGGCTGGATCCGACACTTCCTGATTAAAACTATCCACCAACTCCTGGGTGTTCCAGACCTGGGGTTTCCCCGGGTCTACCGGGACGTTTGTCTCAGTCTCGTCGGGCCCAGGCGCCAGGTCGCCCGTAAGGGCAGCACATCTCGCCCGGTGGACCCAAACGTGCCGGTCTCAAAGGAAGGGGAGACTTTTGTTGTTTTTAGACAGGTGGAGTCAGGTAGATCACAGGGAAAGGAAATAAGGATCAGGGCAGAATGTTTAGCTCAGGAGACAGAAGACACTTCCTTAAAGTGTCCGCTAAAGACGTGGCCTCATCTCTTAACACCTGGTAAAAGCACACGTGCAGATCCTAGGTAATACACCTGTCTGCGGACCAGGGGGCCGTGTGAGCCGGTATTGTGCGCACATTTCTTAACGATATCCTTGTAGAAGAAGTGGCGACAGCTCACGGCGCGAGAGAGCCCGCAAGATTTGAGCAGTTCTTAAAGGAATTAGAGGCGAGGGTAGCTGGTATTAAGACGTAATGGGCCCGTCTCCAAGTGTCACCTGATCAGCGTGCTGATAACGGGGCGAACAGAAGACTTCATAATCATCTAATCCGCGCCATTATTGAGTCATCAGAATGCCGGGCTCGGATCAGCTCGGACGGGCTCGGATCAGCTCGGACGGGCTCGGATCAGCTCGGACGGGCTCGGATCAGCTCGGACGGGCTCGGATCAGCTCGGACGGGCTCGGATCAGCTCGGCCCGTGTTGAGCTCCGTCCTGGTACCGGACAAAGCCGCGGAGTTCCCGGGTTTTACGTACGAGGAAGTGCGAACAACACGAGAACAACGGCGCGAGGTGTGACTAATAGACGGGGATAGGGGGATTATAGTGGGGACTGCCGAGACAGAGGAAGACGCGTTAGAACACATCATGGTAAGACGTTAAGGCGCGGCCACTCTCGTCTTAGGTCGTCGCACGATTTTGGCGTTTTGGTGAAACAACCGCCGGCAAGGATCTTAGATAGCCCTTTCCTTAACAAGACAGCTAAAATTTGCAGGACACAGAGACACGACAGTCACAAGAATGCCCCCCGTTTGCAATCGTACGGTGATCTTACGGCGATCTTACGGACGCCGCACGAGTGATCTTACGGTGACCGCACGGCCTCTGTGCCCGGTCCTCACCTGTATGTGGGTAGGTTTGATAAGTCCTTCTCCGCAGCAGTTCGGCTAGCGACTGAGCACCCCACGCCTCCTCCCCCTGACTTAGTGCGACTTAAGGACTGGTAAGGGCTCGTCTTAAGGAGCGTGGAAATCACTGCCAAGACCAAGAGGCCGTGCCCCTCCCAAAAGCAACTTGTCCGCCCTCCCACTTGACTCCTTGCCGCGCCGCTGGGGCGTGAGGCTGGGCGCGAGCGCTGGGAACACGGGCGGGTGCCCGACACTTGCCGCCCGCCCGTCTCGCTCCGTCGCTCCGGCACTTCACTCTGAATTAGGTCAGGCACCGAGACGCCGTTACTCTTCGTCGTTAGATTTTCATAGCCTCTACCAGGCTCCATAGGACTCTGGAAAAATAGTAGAAATGTGCCAAATAGACAGATAACATACCAGAGGAGTTAGCTGGTCTGGGAAACGGTTTACCACTGGGCGCTGGTTGGTTTGTTGATCTCCAGCATGCACTGAGTTAGTTGGAATAATGGGTGGATCACTTTTCTAACGTTAGTAGAAGGCGACTCCGGACAGGCTCTTTTGGTCGCAAACTGAACTACTGTTTTTCCTGCCACCCGTGGAGCCTGGCAGAGGCTACGGTTTTCATACTCTCCAAGCAGAGGTCAGGTCTCGGCTTGTTTTTGGCGTCTTTTATTCGTACAATTTACAGTATGGTCGAAAACTTTTATTTTGTTGAAACGGACGAAAATTGATGCGCGCGCGGATGTCATCCATATAATCGAATCAACACGACATAATTTAGATCAGGGAAGACATGTTTGTTCCGAACCCGCGGGAACTGTCTGTCGGGAAGAGCCCACTCGTGATCCGGGGAGGGACGGAAGAGTCCACTCGTGATCCGGGGAGGGACGGGCGAGTACTGCACTTCTGACGAGTGGGGCAATAGATAAACACGACAGAACAATGTTTGGGTGAGGGGAGTCAAGATGGCAAAGTACTGTTTCCCGGTGTAAGCTTTAACTTCAAACATAGGGAAGACTTGCAATTTCAGACGATCTTGCTGACAGATTAAAGTGCGTTTCTAGCTCGATGCTCTTGTACAAAATCAGATTAACAGTACATGTGTAAATAGTAGTCCTGATTGGCAGTATAATGACACCGGTGTGGGGAATTCCGGAAATCAATCATTACTAAATGTAAAGCAAACTTGTTCAGTAAAGCATCACTCGTCGGAGAAATTGGAAGAGTCGAAAATAGGCACCTGTGAGAGATACCGACTGCCATGTGACCGTGCCCTAGAAGTTAACATACTGGTATCTATCATCGCGGTCCGCTAACCTCCATGATGCTAGCATGGATGCCAGACCCCCAAACTCTGAAATCTCTATCGTTTGTGAGCTGGCTCGAGAAAATTCCCCCAGCCATCTGACCAGATCCCCACACGATAGAGATTTCAGAGTTTGGGGGTCTGGCATCCAGGCTAGCATGATACCGGTCCTCTTTACGGGCCTTTGGTCTCAAACGATAAAGAGCCCAGCACACGTATCAATACGTGGGACATCCAAGACTCGAGCCTTCTCTCTCGTCACTCGATGACCAGTGTCCAGTCTTGCACAGTGGCCTAGGACCATGTGCTAGGCCTCTGCACGTTAAAGAACCCAACACACTTATCGATAGAGGTGTGGGCATGACGGACTCGCGCCTTCTCTCCCGTGACTGATATGACGGATGACTAGTCCCGGGGACTCGGTTCTGTCAGCGGCCTCTCTATGTAACACCAGGTAACACCAGGTAACACCAGGTAACACCAGGTAACACTAGATAACAAAAAGGTAACACCAGGTAACATCTGCACGACAGGTACAATATTTGTGAGGAGTCAACACGTCAGTCGCAGGTGCGATGAGCGGATCGAACCCTTGTCTCACCTGTCACGCCTCACCTGGCGCGTTTATCTCACCTGTTTGCCTGTCGCACCTTTACAACTATTGAACCCAATTCTGCCGCACTTCCCGCCTTATTGGGACCGAATTTGCGCGAGTTCCTTTGACGGCGGTAAGTCCTCGGCACACACAGGTGGGGAGCGACAATAGCCGGCCGGGCGGGACCGGTTAGAGCGGGGAGAGCTACTGTTTCTTTTGTTTCACGGCTTTCTGCGCCACCAGGCTATTAGCTGGGGGATTAGTGTGGTTTTAATTCGGTGAAATTCGTTAAAAGCCTCAATAAGAAACACCGAAAAACACACAACATTCTCAAAGGTTCGTTACTATGAAGACTTAGATCACTTTTATCGGCAACGACATAAGGAATATTTTCAAAATGTTCTTCCATGCGCTTAGCAGGTAAAGCATGTTGAACTACTGTTTCTTTTGTTTCCCGGCTTTCTGCGCCACCAGGCTATTAGCTGAGGGATTAGCGTCGTTTTAATTCGGTGAAATTTGTGAAAAGCTTCCTGAATGTAGAAACTGTAAGTAGTACCCGGAAAAACAAACAAAATTATAAAACGCTGGTTACTCTGAAGATTTAACTCACTTCAGTTATTGAAAACAAAAGGAATTGGTACATCAATTAAGCAGGTGTTTTACGTACAATATCTGGAGTAAAACTAGAAGCAAAAGCTAGATTAATGAGCAAAAATAAAATAAAAACACATTGGTCAATTTGGGCTATCATGTTCTAAGACATGGTAGGCATTAGCTCCAGTTTGAGAAAGCGGAATCTGAAAAGTGGAAAAGTATCATAAGATACGAAAAACTATTAAATAGTTACTCAAGAGTCTATTAACCTGAACATATAACTCACCTCTGTTGACTAAGCCTAAGCTACAAGCACACAGCGAGAGAAAAAGTGCCTAGATATTTGCATGAATCACCGCAAAGCAATGCAAAGGGCTGTGTGTGCTCGGGCTCTTTCGGATGCGTTTGTTTGCGCTTGTTTACCGTGAGTGTTGTGACAACCTGGCCTGGTTACCGGCGCGTGACGGAGTGGCTGTTTGTCAACAAACCCCGGGCGCGGCCGCACAGCGCGTGGTGTATGTTTGTTTGTTTCCTTGTGTTTATGTGTGTTCGTGAGAAGGAAACTGTAGTTAAGAGTTGTACTGTAAACATCACAGCCAAATTAACGGGAACGACCTGCGATGACCCATGTTTCAAGTATTGGCCTGTTGGCGACAACGTTGCGAATTTTCGCCGATTTCTCTTTGTGGTCACACTGCTGACGTGCGACGCCTTTGCGAATGAAGCCCAGACGAACAGGTTATTGGCGTGTTTGTGTTTGTTTGTGTGTTTGTGTGTTTGTGAGACGGAAACTGTAGTTACGAGCTGTACTGTAAACATCGGCTATTGATGAGGCAAATTAACGCGAACCACCTGCGGCCTGACCGGGACTTGTTTCTGTCTTATTTCCAGGTAGTCATCATAAAATCCCCACCGACGAAGCGAGCGACGCCACGAAAAGCTGTTAAACGCCGTTAAACATGCGGCACGCAATAGACCAGTGTAGGAAATCTCTCAGCGCGTTTTCTTCGACAGTGCGCGCTAACAAAGTGAGGAGTAACTTGGCGAAGGTTTCACCGACAATATTGAGATAATGATGAATCTGAACTGCTAATTAAGCAATATGCGATAGATAAAGTCACCTCTAGCTTATAACGCCGTAAACCTTAGTATGGTTTACCCACTTTTGCGCATTATTAACGTTAATTACAATAAACAATATGTAATAACATGTGAAACTTTTAGTTAAATAAAATTCCATGTTATAGATTCTTTACATGAATGAGAAAATGAAGAATTTAAACTCTGAATCTGAAAAGCTTTCTTATATTTTTTCTAATTTTTGTTCTGTGAAAACAAACTGCAGAGCCTAATTTTTCCCCTGAAGCGTGGCCTCTGTAGTGTCCACTTCAAACCGCCTCTCAAGAAAACCCGCACGGACGACTTGCCCTGATCTACATCTCCAAGAGTCTCTCTCAGCGCTGACTGAGCCGCACTTGTCAAAACTTCTCCAGGCTGCTCGAGGGGTCCTTTTTCCGGAGAAACGGTCTCTTCAGGCGGGGCGGCGGTGCGTGGCGGGTACAAGGGGGAGATTGACAGATAAGGGAGGGGGGTTGTGGGGGGAGGGCTCTCCAAGCAGAGGTAGGGTGGGGAGCCTGGATGTCAGACCTCCATCTCTATAACGTCTATCTTGTTTCTCAGGGTCAAACTTGGGGGGGGGGGGGGAGGGGAGCATGAGAGCAGTCTGGCATCCAGGCTATAGGGTTGGGAGATCGTTGCCTTCTTCAGACCTCCTTAAATCACCTTTCCAAACGCCGCCCCATCATTACATCAGGTCCGCCAAAAATAATTACTCAAGCAACTGGATAAGATTTTGAAACAGTCAGACGTTTCAGACAGCATCCACTGTCTTTCGTCAGTGACTAACGATAGGACTGAGAACACCAGGTTTAAAACCAAAACCCTGAATAGATAGGTTAATGAGGTTAAGACAATTTAGGATGTCTTGAAGTAGTCTTTAAAAAAAGGTTAATTCAAGACAAAGTTTTATGCCAATAGTTCAATTAGCTACTGTTGTTTTAGTACAGTAAAACAGTAACTTAATGTTGCTTGTCCGGGGGTGGGGGGTGGTGGGCAGTGCATTATCCCAGGTGCCTGACAGTTGAACGCGTATACCCCCTTTCCTGTTGAGGGCGGGGTTGTACATCCTCTCATATATTGCTCCTCTGACTCCCCGTTCGAAACAGCGGGCTTCACGATCTAGGATGTCCGTGGATTCGAGATTGAATGAGTGTCCCTGGTTGTGTTTTAGATGGTGGAAAATGGCAAAATTACATCACGTCCCCCAGGATAGACGACTGACGGCAGCTTAAGTTTGGCCGGAGTGGGTGTGTGGCATGACTCGGATGGGGCGGTCAGAAGGCAACGGTCCCCCTACCATACCTCTGCTTGGAGATCACACCGGGCGGTTTGCATCAAACGGCGTAGTAAAAACACCGTTACTGTACACCCTAAACACCACACACTAAACTGCTGCACCCCATACAGTACTGTACCAACACTACTGACACCATCCTAGCTCCGGTAAACCCCCGCCTGGGTGGCCTACGGGAAGACTGTTGTTGCTTATTTTGGTGATCGGATGTGGGAATGGGGAGAAGAAATAAAACCCCAGAAGTCTGCGCATAATCGACTCAGGTTTGCGGACTGCGTCTGGCAAAACAAATCTCGCACGTCCAATTTTTACTGGTCGTTTAGCACAGTGGTACACGAGCTTTCAAACATTCTATTCCTCACATCTGAAGATGGTTTTAAAGTGGATCTATTGTGATCTCATCTTTAATAGAGCATAAAGGTTTGACGCTTATCTGGTCAGCTTGGTATTTCATACGGGAAATACGCGATTCTTGGAGCGCAGCCTACGTGATGATTTACCTGTCAGACGTGTCGACGAACACATCAGCTAGCTTCGCGGCCCGAGGAATGGTGCCGAGAGGTCAACCAGGGAAAGGTTTTTAATTTTTGTTTTAAGTGTGTAAAAAGTTGCGATATAAGAGCCTAATTTTTAAAGCAAAACACGCCAAACACAACAACAGTCCTTTCTAACCAAACCGCCCAGAAACACCCGGCCCCGGAGCCCCATGATCACACTTGGCACCAGCTCATTTGTTCTGCACACACACGGCTCACTTGCACAGGTGGGACGTTAAATTTGCTCTACCTGTTAAGCTACCTGGCACACACCTGCACGTCCTCCTCACCTGTCGTAAAGACAGGTGTTCCCGCGCGTTAACAAACCTTAACGTTTCCAACTATTGTCACCGCATGAAGTGAACGTGTTCCAAATAGAGCTATGCTAGAGAGGCAGGTATGGAAAAGTGCCCCCCTCCCACCTACAGATAGTTAATGTATTTTCCCTTGCTAAATCGGAGCGATTAGAATTATACTTCAACGTACTAGTAGTGATTTTAGCGGTTAGGGGACAGATCGTCAATAACTTTTCTTCTTGCTGTGACCAGCTTTTTTAAATTTCATATGACGCTGAGTCTTTGCAAAAATCCAAAATCCCTCCCATTGGCGTACAAACGTTCACGGTTCGTATTCCACAACACTACCTCGCCGTTATTCTGGTCGCTCCGCCCATAGAACGGCAGGGTGTGTTCTGAGTTTTAGTGCTGCGTCAGAATCATAACAAGCCCGTGCACATCTAGTTCGGGCGCCTGGAACTATAGCGGACCGCGTTTCGCCGAATGCTACACTACTATAGTATAGCTCTGACTATACGTAGCACTAACATACTCCACACTACATTGTACATGTATGTAGGTTGCTATGAAAATAGTGAGAATGATAAGCCACAGGATAGATAACAAATAAACGCACAAACAATCAATCAAACAAAATAAGATTTATCCGGCCCTTGAAGGAGGCAAACCGTGCTCCTCCGGCGTCCTGTTCAGTCTATTTTGACAGTTTCTACCATTCCCCGCGCCTCGGACAGTCTGGTACGGACTAGACAATAGGAACGACAAAGACATCTCGTGACAACGGGCTCCGGGCGGGAGGGCGTCCGGGGCCGGGCTCGAACCCTTGACCGCTGGGATTAGAGGGCCTTGCCGCTGATTGTAGGTGTGTTCCCGCTGATTGTAGGTGTGTTCCCTGTGATTGTAGGTGTGGTCTGTATGATTGTAGGTGTGGTCTGTATGATTGTAGGTGTTTTCCCTTTGACGGTTGGAGCCAGTAAGTGATCGTGGCGTACAGTTGAACCTGTGCGGGTTCAGAACACAATGCCCGCCCGGGAACTCCGCTTTCTGCGGCCGAACATGGAGAATTACAGGGAAGGGGTTTAAAGGGACGCTGCTTTTGTTTGTTCGTTCCCCTTTTCTCTGTCAAAGAAAGACCCCGGAGCAAATGTACGAACACATCCTTATCTGGTGTTTGTTGCAACGCGTATCTATGTTACGAACTTTTATATGTATTTGTATTTTACATTTACAATATATTGGTTTTATCTTTCCACGTATCTGCTTTACGTTATCGTTTTATATCTGGAATATAACAGTTGGTTTCCCCAATTCAGAGAGTGCACTTATCAATTTGTGAAACTGAGGAACACACTTTTGTCTCCAGTCGTTCTGTGGAATTGTATGAAAGATCAAATGCATGATACCTGAGATAGAAAACTGACTTGAACCGTAGTTAGCTCTACAGTTATTTACAGGTGATGTTCTATTTGTGGACAATTTTATTGCCTCTATTGGGAGAATCCTAACTAAGGTTTTAACGATATACTAGTAGTATACACATACCTGTTAAGCAACCCGGAAAGTCGATAAAACAAGCAAACAAACAACAAAAGGACAAACAAGCAAGCGCTACGCTACATACCAAACGCACAAATCCAACTATTCCTGAAAACTCACGACAATTAAAGCAATAATAAAGAAATGATTCAACCTGAAACAGTGTCAGTAATTTGTGCATCTCTTATTCTGATAACGTTTATCATCTAAACAGTCACGTACCCATCAAAAAAAAAAACTCTACTAATTTTCTCACAGGTGAAAATGAGTAAATAGCTTTGGTTAGAGACGTCGTCTCGGACGGGACGTAAAGCTGGAGGTCACTTGTTTGATGAGATCCACACTACGAGTACCTTAAAAAGAACCCACCACACTTATCGAAAAGAGTAGGGGTCCTTCCCGGTGTGAGTGAATCAAACCTTACAGTCTGGTCTGGGTTGACATCTCGAAAAGTTGATAGTCACCTGTTATGTCAATCCTTCCACAAATGTGGTATATATTGAAAACAATTAGTAGAACCTAGCTGAAAGGAATTTGATTAAAAAACTCGAGCTCTGCCCACCTGCTTGCCCTGCTTGCCGTATGTGGTGTCTGCTGGTGACTTTTACCGGCGGGAATCACACCAGTCTTCTCATACACAGTCTGTACCGAGGCACCGCGCATGCCCAGCTTCGGCAAAAGTTTCTTAAACCGTTAGAGAAAAGTTGAGACGTTAGAATGTCCTTATAAGGTGGGCGTCACCGTTTCCTCCGTACGGGCTAAGACGCCGTCACGTCGTAAGGTTTCCGGCGAGGCTGTCACAACAAACCGCCGACCTGCTAGCACCACTGTCGCTACAAGACAGCGGACTGTTGCACGACGAACTCGCGAATCCCTGATTTTGCTGCCGTAACCTGCTCGTACGACATACGCCTTGCTATGTGGGTTAGGATTAGTGTTGGCTGTCCGGGCCGCCTGGAAGCGCATGTACCCTCCGCTGCCCGTGTTAGTTGTGCAGTGGAGAGTTTAGCGTGAGGATCCGCATATATACCCGCCCGGCTGTGGGAACCGGCGCGTGCGCACCAGCTGGTGTTCTTTTCACTTCTAACGAGCCGAGAAAGACAAAACCTCCCGCTCGCCACAAGCCGCTTCGGGGACGAGCTCCCGGCCTGCATAGGGAAATGGGGCCTTGCCTCGAAACTCATGAACATGTTTTTCATTTGCCAGATCTTCCCCAAAACCCCAGTGAATTCGGCCAACAAGTTGTTGGCCGAATTCACTGGGGTTTTGGGGAAGATTATTACTTTGCATTTGTTTCTGACCAGGTTCAATGCCAGGAAGGTGTAGATGGTAAATATAGGAGGCCTCTCCAACAAGTCGCACCAGGGTCGGGTTCTCAGATTACAAATCACAAGCCCATTTCTTAGTCTAAAAGCACAGGGTTGTGTTGTACATGGTATTGTACAAGCTTATAACCCTGTCCACCAACATGTACAACACAATCTAACTTATAACGTTAGTGGCTGTGAGCGAACTGTCGTCTGCGTAGCTGTCACTCACGCCCCTCCACAGGAGCGAACACTGACGTCACGCGCTATCTCTGGACCCGAGTCAGCAGCTACCATTCATGTTCACCAACTCACTCCAGACGCCGAGCGTACGCGGACTGACAGCGCCGAATGCAATCATACAGGCGAACAAAGGAGTGAGAAGTTGTGCAACATGCGCCTTCCCGTGGACCTTGCGATGCATTCACTAAGGTTACATGTACACCGACCGTGGAGTGAATACGTTATAATTAGCCGTATATGTAAATAGATAAGGCGTAAAGAAGTTATCATGAGCCGTAAATAAGTTACAATTAGCCGTAAATATGGCGTAAATAAGTTATCACGATCCGTCCGTCAGTAAGCCTGACGCGCATGCGCACAGACTTTTCTACATATGTGTTGCGCCGTGATTTCATTGACTGTTTGACGTGAACTTGACAGAGAACGTGCTGAGGGAAATGAAATTAAGCCCACGAAAACCTCTGTGCGCATGCACGAATTAAGCGTAGGTTGGAAGAAGAATGAACGAATGAGTTTGCGCGCCGTTGCCATGGAGACGGGAACCAGATTCATGTTTAATATCGTTATGAGGCAAAATTGTACAGAGGAACATGCTGTAACGAGTTTAGCAACCAGACAAACGCGCTGTCAAAGTACAATGGGACTCCTATTGGGAGGAGCATTTGCCGTTCTGTATGGATGGAGATATGGAGAAATATAAAAATGTATAAAAGAAACTAGCGAAAGTCATAACGGTAAAGTATGATAAATAAAAGTGAAGTATAAAAGTGAAAGTGAGCAACGTAAGCTATAAGAAAGTAAAAGTTAGTAACGTATGAAAATGAAAGTTACTAACACAAAAAGTGAAATTTATTAACGCAGAAAATCTGAGATTTACTAACGCAAAAAAAGGAAAGTTACAAGCGTATAAGAGTGAAATTTAGTAAACTATTAAAGGGAAAGTTAGTAACGTATAAACGTCAAAATTAGTAACGTATAAAAGTGCAAGTTAGTGACGTATAAGAGCGACAGTTATTATGCTAAAAGTGAAAGTCTTCCCTGGGAAAACGCTCCGGCCGCTGACAGTGACGAATGGTGGTCCGGCTCTCGGGCGGGAAATAACCACTTCCCTGCAGGTGAGGGTTTTGTTCCCGGGTATTATCGGGTCTATAATAACCGGGTTTACAGTAAGTATCGGGTCTATAATAACAGGGTTTACAGTAATTATCGGCGGTCTATAAAAGCCCAGTTTACAGTCATCAAAGCGCCATCCCGCCCAGAAACACTTCATCAATTTGTCGTTTGCAGCCGGGAGATTCATCATTAGGATTAGGTCCGGCTATTGTTCAGCCGTTCCGTGTTTGCAGTGGGAGATAGCAGCGCCGGGAAAGCTGCTCTCCTGCAGGTGTGGTTAGGCCCGGCTTGTTTCGGACGGCTTTTTGTGAGTTTTTTTTATATCTCTGAACTGACAGTGAGCGATAGAACCACTAGTAGGGCGGTAGTCTCTACCAGATTGACTACGCCCGCTGTAAGGCACTGGTTTGGCGGGGAGTTTGGCCACCACTAGGGCGCAGGGTTTCATTAGCAGGCGCGCAGTCGCAGTCAATGCTAACCTTCCCGCGGACTGACTCTCCTGCCCAATTATTCCACTTTTTGCCGATTTCTACGATCCGTGCCCCCGTAGGAAGCCAAGTGGAGGCTAGATCCGTGCCCCCGTAGGAAGGCCTGGTGGAGGCTAGATCCGTGCCCCCGTAGGAAGCCAAGTGGAGGCTAGATCCGTGCCCCCGTAGGAAGGCCTGGTGGAGGCTAGATCCGTACCCCCGTAGGAAGGCCTGGGGGAGGCTAGATCCGTACCCCCGTAGGAAGGCCAGGTGAGGCTAGACCCGTACCCCCGTCAGAAGGCCTAGTGGAGGCTAGATCCGTGCCCCCGTAGGAAGGCCTGGTGGAGGCTAGATCCGTGCCCCCGTAGGAAGGCCTGGTGGAGGCTAGATCCGTGCCCCCGTAGGAAGGCCTGGTGGAGGCTAGATCCGTGCCCCCGTAGGAAGGCCTGGTGGAGGCTAGATCCGTGCCCCCGTAGGAAGGCCTGGTGGAGGCTAGATCCGTGCCCCCGTTGGAGGCCTGGTGGAGGCTAGATCCGTGCCCCCGTAGGAAGGCCTGGTGGAGGCTAGATCCGTGCCCCCGTAGGAAGGCCTGGTGGAAGCTAGATCCGTGCCCCCGTAGGAAGGCCTGGTGGAGGCTAGATCCGTACCCCCATAGGAAGGCCTGGTGGAGGCTAGACCCGTACCCCCGGAGGAAGGCCTGGTGGAGGCTAGATCCGTGCCCCCGTAGGAAGGCCTGGTGGAGGCTAGATCCGTACCCCCATAGGAAGGCCTGGTGGAGGCTAGACCCGTACCCCCGTAGGAAGGCCTGGGGGAGGCTAGATCCGTGCCCCCGTAGGAAGGCCTGGTGGAGGCTAGATCCGTACTCCCGTAGGAAGGTCAGGTGGAGGCTAGATCTGTACCCCCGTAGGAAGGCCTGGTGGAGGCTAGATCCGTACTCCCGTAGGAAGGCCTGGTGGAGGCTAGATCCGTACTCCCGTAGGAAGGTCAGGTGGAGGCTAGATCTGTACCCCCGTAGGAAGGCCTGGTGGAGGCTAGATCTGTACCCCCGTAGGAAGGCCTGGTGGAGGCTAGATCCGTACTCCCGTAGGAAGGCCTGGTGGAGGCTAGATCCGTACCCCCGTAGGAAGCCAAGTGGAGGCTAGATCCGTACTCCCGTAGGAAGGCCTGGTGGAGGCTAGATCCGTACCCCCGTACGAAGGCCTGGGGGAGGCTAGACCCGTACCCCCGTAGGAAGGCCTGGGGGAGGCTAGACCCGTACCCCCGTAGGAAAGCCTGGTGGAGGCTAGATCCGTACCCCCGTAGGAAGGCCTGGGGGAGGCTAGACCCGTACCCCCGTAGGAAGGCCTGGGGGAGGCTAGATCCGTACCCCCGTAACAAGGCCTGGTGGAGGCTAGACCCGTACCCCCGTAGGAAGGCCTGATAGAGGCTAGCCCAGTACCCCCGTAGGAAGGTCTGGTGGAGGCTAGTAGGGCTACACGGGTGAGCGCACGGGAACACACACAACAGACAGCTCTTCAGTCCGCGCTTCAAAGCGCCTTTGTGTTGGACGCTCGCTGCTTCCCCGCTTCGCACATGGAGCGGTAGGAAAAGTTCTCACCGCTCCAAAAGAGCCGTGTACAACAACAATAGGCCAATATTGGCCGTTCGGCTGGTGCGGTGTTCTCCGTGATGATCCTTTTACTTGGACCGCAAAACGCTCAGCGTAAGCCGCTTGCAGAGGATCACGGGGAAGAGATAGAGATGGCACAGCGGATAATGACGGTCAGATAGAGATGACACAGCGGATAATGACGGTCAGAAAGAGATGACACGGGAAAGAGGATTTTACAGGGACTAAATCTCCCCACAAAGCGTCCAGAAATGGCTAATTACAAAGATACACATGTGTAATTGATAAATACAGGAAAGCGCGTGTTCCCGTGCGCTGTGAGACGATTTTGCGGACTGCGGTACGCGGTAGTACAGACGGACACAAGACAGCCGGATGTTGTAGGACACAGACACGACTATATCGATCATATATTTGCTGTTGAAAACCAGTAGTACGAATAATGGCATGGTCCTCAAAGAAGCCAAAGTCTATTGTTACGTTATTATTGTTGATCTATCATCTTGTTATATTGCTGTTGATATAATTCAATTAACTACCGTATTTTACAAGGCTGCAAGAGTGCTGTAAAATCAATGCTTGTCCCAATAAAGGACTGCAAAGTTGGTTGAACATATTGGAATCTATCCAAGCGGCATCTGGGATGGTTTGACCAGGATTTGCTGAGCGTATTTTGGAAACGGGTGTTTTTGTTCCCACACGTTACCGTTCTTCCCTCATGATTTGCTTGTAGATGCATAATGTATGTGGTTAAACATGTATCCTATAGCACGCGCAGAGGGAGGTATGGTTGTGCTTGCACTAGGCGCAGAGGGCGGTATTTGTGGATGTACTCGGCGCGAATCGAGGTTTTTGTGTGTGATTATGTCCGAGTTGATGATACCAGTGCCCGTCGCGGCCCGCTGTGCAGAGGTGCCGGACAGCTGGAAGACGAGCCGCGGAGCAACTTGCAGTCCGACCCGGGAACTTCGGCTCTGACCCCAGCGTACAGGGCATGGGAACGGCTCGTGCAGCTTACGGGGTACTGGAGACTCTGTTCAGGCCGGGTATGTTACATACAGATTGCTCATTCGACTCATATAGGACCTATTCTTCCTCTCAAAAGATGGGGCGTACAGCCGGGTTTTGGCGCTAGGCTGGCCTGTTTGCAGACTTCACCTAGCGGCCTGTATCAGAACTACAACCACCAAAGCGCACACATACATGGGTTGTATCGTTACAGCCAGTATCTGAGTAATGAGGCACATATGATACATATCACACACACACATACATACACACACACATACAGACAAACACACATACATACACACAGACACTGTGACACATACATAGAGACACACACACACATACATACAGACACACAGACACTGTGACACATACATAGAGACACACACAAACATACATACAGACACACAGACACTGTGACACATACATAGAGACACACACACACATACATACAGACACACAGACACTGTGACACATACATAGAGACACACACACACATACATACAGACACACAGACACTGTGACACATACATAGAGACACACACACACATACATACAGACACACAGACACTGTGACACATACATAGAGACACACACAAACATACATACAGACACACACAGACAGACAAACTCCAAACCAATACTTTCCTCCCTCAGGTCGAAGTAACAAGTCTTTAAACGCTGTTCCAAGTTTATAAATCTTTAATTCAGTGCAACTGACAACATATCTTCTATACAACACGTGACACTGTTATAGAATTCCTTACATACAAGTATTACATGTAAAGACATGTATATAACCCCACAATTATTTACATTGTGGAATGCAGCAAATATAAGAGCATTTTCTCACAGGGTTTTACATCAGAAACAGTCTACCATGGTATAATCCACCAATATAACAAAATAAGAGGGCCTGACATTAAGTACAAATTGTACTAAATGTGTATCCTTTGATAATAGCTCTGGTGCTGTCATGTTTAGAATCAACTTCTGAAATGGGTACATACAAATGTTAACTATACTGTATATTTTAAAAATCTAAATAAAAAAAAAGGCCATTTAAAATACAGAAATCTGTGTCATTGGAGCTGGAATGTACGGATTTAAACAAATCTTGCTACCATGGCAACAGCATTTACCAAGTAAACATTGGTTGCTAGGGAACAGGGAGGGCCACAACAGGCACATTGACGGTCAGTGTTACATTTTTATACTTCTTTTGAGAATTATTTACCTGATAACATACAAATATAAACATCTCCATGAAAATGAAAACAACAACATAGCCAGTGCATACAGAATACACACATGGGACCATCGGGTGTTTTTAAAACAGCTTTAGAGGATTTCTTGACTATCCCAGTTTGTGGCACAGCGGTTCCTTTGAAACGGGTGGAGAGAATTCTTGTTTGACGGCAGAATTCTGAGGCTGACATTTTGTTGTATTGCAGACCGTGTCGGTCCTGCCTTCAGCTCAGTTCTACAGGTGACTCTCATCTTTGGGCAGTTTTATGGCAACATAACTTTGTACACTTCAGTCAGATGTAGGTGGGTTATTTTCATATTTTCTCTGGAGTTTGTAACAGTGAGAATACTGAGCTCTGTTTTAACTACATTTCAGTCACATGAGGAGGTGGGTTACTTTCAGATTTTGTCTTTGTCCTTAACAAGGAAACTTCAGTCCCATATACAGGTAGGTTATTTTGATATTTTTTCACTGTACTTTACACAGAAACCAGAGTTTGTGAGACTGAGAATTTAAAGAGAATACAGTTTTATCTATGCCTCCCCGGGGGCGTCGTCACCCCCCTCTTCGGCTTGTTCTCCCTCGTCCTCACCCCCCTCCGGCTCCTCAGCCTGCTCACCCTCCCCCTCCCCTTCTGTAGGGGGGGCTTCTTCTGCAGGGGGGGCCTGAACAGAAAAACAACAACAATTAGTAACAATAAACAAAAACAACACTTAGTAACAGTAAACCAAATAACCCTTTGTGTGGGCTGTCACAATTCTGCGCATATCAAGTCTGTCTGGATTCCATAGTGATTTTTTATGATAGGACATAACTTGCTTATAAGTAATTTTGTACACGGATTGATATGGAAGATTCTATGACTCTAGTATCTATGGATGCATTTTAAAATTGCTGATCAAACTAAAAATCCATAAGGAACTCAGTCATGTGGACATGATGTATGCACAATGTGACAGCTCCACAGTTACAATATCAACTAGTAATGCACTCTGAGCTGATGAGGACAATTTGAACCTTATAAAAACAACTTCATCAGCTTTGTTTGAACTTGGACTTCAAAAAGGTTACATCAAAGGTGGGAAAAATATCAAACAAGTGTTTGCAGAATGGCAAATCTTTTCGGAAATTGAAAAATAGAATTGAAACATTTGATTGTTATTTGGTTTAAATCTAAGAATGCACAATAACTCTAATCTGAACTTCTAATAAAATGATTTCTATGCATTAATGTTAGGGTGAAATGAAATAAAGATCAATCAATTTCTAAATAAACATGCGTTAATTAACTAAATGAATAAATAAACAAATAACTAAACATGCCAAAACGTGCATCTTAAAGAAAGATGTACAGATTTAACCATGCATGGGACTGTTAGTGTTAGATATGCGTTAGTCTGCCACCGTGACCAACTTAACATCTACAACCAAAATATGGGAGGTGAAGTACCCAGCAATATTACTAGGGGGCGCCAGTGATCCCTGCAGCCGCCTGGGGGGGTACATTGCACAAACCAGCCATGAGCAGAGAAACGCAAAATCAAGATAGCAGAATATTTCATGCAGGAGAATTGCAGCGAGATAGACGGCAAAGAAAGGAGCTTTCTGCAATTAGAGCAAGAACTTGCTTGGAAATGTACAGCTTGACATTTGTTGACATATCTTCAGCGATAGCAAAAGTTGCAGCATGACAGTGTGTAGATGGTGGTTCAGTCTAGCAGGGCAAAGCAGACTTTCCCAGCCATACGCAACATTTACATGTAACTACCTTGTCTTCATCAGTTTTAACTCTTTCCCCACTGTTTGCAAAAACTCTTTCTTGCCTTAAGAAAATAAAAAAATCTAAAGGCATGTGTACTGTTCTAGTCCCACAAGATCACAACTTACAACACTAATTATAGCTGTCAGGATGTCTGGTTACTCAGTAAACACTGACATAGTTCTACAGGTCCACTTCACACAGCAGAACTCTCCTTACCCACACGTCTGGGCAACAGGAAGCATTTCAGCACTGTTTTTAAAAACTGTTCCTTGCCCTAAAAAATTTACACTTAAGGCAGTTGAATGTAAACTTCAAACAGCACAACCATCTGTAAGTACGTATACAGTAACCGTTTAGACATCATGAAACATTCAGAGTTTATCTCCATACCTCAGCCGGTGTCACCTCGGGTATAGCAGCTTCTGCGATGAAAGCCGGGGCTTCCACCACGGTCTGTGAGACGGTCGGGGCCGCGCCGCCTGACATCTCCTGGATCGAGCGCTGAAGGGCCTCGAACGACTCCATTCTCTGGGCTACAACCTCCCGAATCAGAACTGTAACAACAAAATTACAACACTCCATTCTCTGGGCTACAACCTCCCGAATCAGAACTGTAACAACAAAATTACAACACTCCATTCTCTGGGCTACAACCTCCCGGATCAGAACTGTAACAACAAAATTACAACACTCCATTCTCTGGGCTACAACCTCCCGAATCAGAACTGTAACAACAAAATTACAACACTACATTCTCTGCGCTACAACCTCCCGAATCAGAACTGTAACAACAAAATTAAAACACTCCATTCTCTGCGCTACAACCTCCCGAATCAGAACAGTAACAACAAAATTACAACACTACATTCTCTGGGCTACAACCTCCCGAATCAGAACTGTAACAACAAAATTACAACACTCCATTCTCTGGGCTACAACCTCCCGAATCAGAACTGTAACAACAAAATTACAACACTCCATTCTGGGCTACAACCTCCCAAATCAGAACTGGATAAGAAACAAGACCGTTTAAACTTAAGAATGACATTCATGCTTTGTAAGGAAAAATTGAAATAAAAAATAAACTGCATGCCCGTACCATAACCCATGAATAGCTAGATGTATTTTGTGTAAGGAGCAATTTTAACCAGCTGTCCTGCGAGGATTGACAGACAGGTTGTCAGCTTGCAGCACATTACATGCAGTAACATTGTAAGAAAAAGGCTACTTACCGTCCACCATGGTCCTGCCCATCACAGACTTGTCGATGGCCTTCTCTACCGTCTCCATCAACCACGGCATGAAACCTGATTCAACATCTGGAACAAACGAGAGAAACGTTAGAGCCATCAGCATCAGCATCATTCATCATCATTGGTCGGCTGCTACGCAGGCCACTGTAAGATTCCAGTTCTTTCTGTCAGCAGCAAGCTTTGCGATTTGTCCAGAACCATCAGCAACACAGTATTATAACAGCTTGGCCTCATTCAAAACACCAGCATGTTTTACTTTTCTACAAAGTCTGACTCTACCGAGCTGTCCGTGGTACTGAAATTATATCACGAGGTATTTCATAATTTTTTTGGTTATTTAAACAGCCTTTTGTAATTATCTGTTAGACCGAACAAGCTTGTAAAGGAGACCCTGCGTACCTCTCTCCACGGGGTCGAAGAAGTATCCGTTGTCGGCGAGGGTTCCGAACACGGAGGGGATGAGGTCTGCCAGGTAGCTCTGCGCGAAGGCGCGCGCCGCAATCTTCTCTGCCGTCTCCTTTTCCTTCCGCAAAACCTCCCGCTGCTGCTTCATACGCCGCTCCTGGGGATCACAATACAACAATTAAATAAACAAACAAACAAACAAACAAACAACACTTCCCGCTGCTGCTTCATACGATGCGGGGCACAATAGGTGCACGAAGGAATGTGTGAATAAATCATAGCCCGAGCTTCCACCTTCTCACAATGAGTGAACGAATGACTAAACGAGTGAATGAATTACTAAACGAGTGAATGAATGAAGGAATGAGTGAGTGACTGAGTAAACAATAGTTCTCTCATCTGGTGGTGAGTGAATGAGTGCGTAAATGACAGTTCTTGTGAATGAGTGAGTGAGTAAGCGACAGTTCTCCCACCTTCTCCTCGCGGTGCCGCCTCTCCTGCTCCTCCAGGCGCTGCGTCTCCACCAGCTCGGCGTTGCGGAGCTCCTCGAACTCCCGCTGCTGCGCCCGCAGGTTCTCCAGTTCCTCCTCCTCCATCACCTCCAGCAGGGCCTGCTCGATCGTCTTCCCCACGAGCACCTCCAGGATCGGCTTCACCTCGATGTCAAAGTCAAACAGCTGGGAAACAAACATAACACATTAAAACCTGACTCTAAAACATCACAAACTCTAACCCTAACCCACGAGCACCTCCAGGATCGGCTTCACCTCGATGTCAAAGTCAAACAGCTGGGAAATAAACATAACAGGTTACACTTCACAAACATAACACATTACACATCGCACACTCGAACCCTAACCCACAAGCACCTCCAGGATCGGCTTCACCTCCATGTCAAAGTCAAACAGCTACAACAACAAACAAGAGTCCGTAGGACACAATTCTCCGTGAAGTATTTATAGTATGTACAAGTATTGACCCACACAAATTGCATCTCTGCACAGTCCAAGTAGTGTTTTAGAGCAAGTAAAGAAATACTAAGTTTTTGTTTATCTTTTTCTTTCAATACAGGAGTGGTCAACCTGCTGAAAAGTATGTTTTTACAGCATGGCACAGATGGGATCCAGAAATTCCGGGAAAAGTCACAAAGTTAGATCTAGATGGCCCCTTTATCAACGAACCATTCAGCCTTACAACTAAGATGTATCAGAAATCACAAATATGCAGTAAATCCTCTTTCCACAAGTATTGCAGGCCGGTCTGATCTATAGCTATCAAGCTATTTGAAATAAAAAAGGCTAATTTATATTATCGTAACATTTCACGAAGCTCGAAGGTCAAAGGTCACCAGATCTAACCACCCGGAAGTGACACTGGCGCGCGCACTTTTCTGAGAGATATTTCTCAACAATCTTTCATCCCCTGCGTAAGCTTTTTACATTGTCACAGCCTCCGTATTATAAACTACAAGTGTGGTAAGTTTAAAAGTCCAGAGATTTGCCATTTTCACACTGTGCGTAAAAGTGCATCGTCCGTCCCGTGCGCACATACTGTATGCGAGTTTCGAGTGGACACGGCATACTTAATACACAGACTGGAGGTCACTGTGCACATGTTCGCAGCTAAAACTCACAATTCCCGTTGCCGCATTGGTATGTTACTTGGTATATCGTTTGCTAGGTTGCGTGTGGTGATGCACGTTGTCTATATTTCAATGTAACAGTGACTTCACGATCTCAGCAAGTAAGGAAGATTTATACCCCGTATCTGCCTGAAGTATTCCAGTCATGCATGACGGATTATAACATGGTCCCTATGGCAGGGTTGTGGGACATAGCATTAATTATAGGGGTGCAATTACGATATTGGATTGACGTTTAAAGTAGTTATGGTGTAACAAAGCTATTGTGCATCACCACGCCGAACCAGGCAAACGATATGCCAAGTTACACACCAATGCGACAACGGGATCGTGAGTTATAGCTGCGAACGCGCAAACAAATGCATTCCCAATACTCCCAGAAGGAGGTATTCCTCCTTCCCGGAGTAATAAATCACATTAAAACCTGACTCTAACACATCACAAACTCGAACCCT
Organism: Branchiostoma lanceolatum; assembly: GCF_035083965.1. Taxonomy (NCBI): domain Eukaryota; kingdom Metazoa; phylum Chordata; class Leptocardii; order Amphioxiformes; family Branchiostomatidae; genus Branchiostoma; species Branchiostoma lanceolatum. The sequence continues at coordinate 220,570 of NC_089722.1, read as the reverse complement.
AACCCACAAGGACCTCCTTCATATATCTGTGTTACTGTTATTGTGCCGAGTTACTGTAGTGTTACTGTAGTAGCATTACTGTAGTGTTACTTACATCTCCTTCATATATCTGTGTTACTGTAGTGTTACTGTTAGTTACTGCAGTGTTACTTACATCTCCTTCATATATCTGTGTGGCGACGTCCTTGCCAGTCTTGGCGGGGATGAAGAGTGGGGAGGGGGGTCTGTCGAGGAAGGTGTCGGTCTGAGTCTCCACGTCGGCCTCCTCGACGCGGTCTGTCAGCTCCTCCAGGTACAGCTCTGTCTGCACGTCGATGTGTTTCCGCCCCTCCACCGCCTCCGGAGAACGCGGCCGGAGCTGCTCCTTCGCTCGCTTCCGCGCGATGGCTCTTCTCCGGGCCTCCTGCTGGCGCTGGATGTCAATGGGGTCCGGCTGGGCCGACTGGGGAGCGACAAGGTTTCAGTCAAAATCTGTCTATTAGCTAGCAGTCAAAAACTGTCTATTAGCTAGCAGTCAAAAACTGTCTATTAGCTAGCAGTCAAAAACTGGCTATTAGCTAGCAGTCAAAAACTGGCTATTAGCTAGCAGTCAAAAACTGTCTATTAGCTAGCAGTCAAAAACTGTCTATTAGCTAGCAGACAAAAACTGTCTATTAGCTAGCAGTCAAAAACTGTCTATTAGCTAGCAGTCAAAAACTGGCTATTAGCTAGCAGTCAAAAACTGTCTATTAGCTAGCAGGGAGTCAGGGCGTCTTTTGGACGCCCTACAGTAAGAAAGAACTTGTTTTGCAGGGGATACCCTGTTTTCCTGGTAATTACATCCAGGAAAACATGTGTAGCATCTTCACCAGTAACTGTCATGGCCGTCTACATGTTGTTTTAACAACAAGGCACCGATCTTCATCATCATTCTGAAACTACTGCTGGTGAGAATGCATATCTTCACTTCAAGACAAACACAAAAACGTTTTTATTGTTAAATGCAAGAACCATATTGAAAAGGTATTGAGAAAATGTCAGTAATAATTGCCGTATCTTTGAGATCACACAAATAGAAATCTTTCATTCTCTAAGATGTGTAAAACAGCTTTCAATTTCAGCTGTAGGGAAAGAAAGTTCTAGATCTGGACTGAACTTTTTTCAATTATTGATGAACTTCCAGAGACAGACATTAAAATGCAGAAACTTGCACTCAGTGGATAGCCTTGGGCTCCAAAAACACTTAGTGACCTCGGTTAACCCTGGGAAATCCACTCAGGCATCATCAAACATGAATGAAGTCAGGCTGAGTTGGAGGTTCCCAGCGGATTACTTACAGTTACAGCTGGGTGTGTTGTGCCTATGTATAGCCTGGAGGGAGCGTTATACATGCGTTACGTATTGCCTGGTACTTATATGTACTTACCGCGGGAAGGGTGTGCTGTGCATACGTATTGCCTCGGACGATTCTTCTGTCGTACATAATGTTACCGTAGAGCGATGTGGCGTCCCTGGGAAATAAAGATTCTCTATGTTAATGTTGCCCAGATCTGAAATAGGCAGAGCGGGTTCTTCTATGAGGAAGTATCCATACAGTTTTGGCCTTTTTTTATTTACAATACTTTTGTGGGCAATCACAGAATGCCTTAAATACTGTCAATTATATTCATAACATCTACATATTACTATTAGGGGACTTTTTCTAAACTATATAAGGTGAAAGTTTATTGAAGCTGTGTTAAAACTAGATTGATGAAGGAAATAGTATCGAATCACCATACTCAGTATAAACATTGTGTGATTTACTGAAAAAAAAATCATAATTTCTTTCGTGTTTTCTGTCCAGTTCTGGATACTTTCACTAATATTGTTTGGGTGTGATGTTTGAGTAGAGTCTTGTTTACTATGACAAAATTCCCCATTTTCAACTCTATATTAGGACTTCTTAGATATTACATGATGAGAACTTCTTAGATAACTAAAAGCATAGTGCAACTCCATTCTCTTATCACGTTTTAACACTCCCTTCATCAATATATGAATATCATGATAATGAACACGAAAAGGTTGAGAAGCACTTGTTGAATGTAAAAAAATATCATTATTATGAGTTTTTTTTCCCTCCAAAATGTAGATTTAAAATCTGCCTCCATAGTTAAATGTCTGATATTTCTTTATATGGATTTCATTGATTATTCTTTCCACAATATTTTCTCCCTTCTGGACCTGGACTCGAGGATGCTGTAAATCTGTGCCTCTCACAAACCGAACGACACACCTCCATAGAACATGGAACTATGGAAACGGTTTGAAATCATAGAACCTCGTGTGAACTGACAGAAAACACACAGACATGTTAAACTCCGTATAAAGCACGAGAAGACTGTGCTGAATGTACAGGCGTGTAGACTTACTGCCCCTGGCCGGCGTCCCGGTACTTTTTCCGCTGTTGCACCGCCCGTGGCCGAGAGGAGAAGGTGTAAGTCCCGCCGCCATGTTGCTCCTGCTTCTGCGGTAAAACCGTCGTCATGTCTGCGTTCTTTCTCTGTCAGTCCTCAAAACGGAAGCTTCAAGACGTCTTGAGTCGGTCCTAAGACGGTAGGTGTTGGAATCTGAGGAAAAGTCTGTGGAAATCTTGGCTAATTTCCCTGTTACGACTTGACGACCCTTTCACCCGGACTGTGCGTGGAAACAACAGACGGAAACAAGAGATGTTTAGAAGGATCACTTGGGAGTGAAGGGTGTACCCATCCGCCTAGAAAGGACAAGAATGTTTCAATTTTTGCAATAAAATGTGACAAATAAGCATAAATGGGGATCTAAAATTCGAATCGTTTCATTAAAGTAATTCACAAGTACTAACGTTGATTTAATTTGTCGTTTTGCCCACCTAACTGGTACTATTTTATGTGCGTAAGGATTACAGGCTGCGTGCTGAGGCGTAAATATTAGAAGCCATCACCAGGGGCAACAGGAGGTCGGATTTCACCGTCATTCATCTCGCGAGACTTTACGGGACTTCACTTGAGCAAACTGATGTTTTAGTTCATCAAAATTTCCTTTTATCTAGAATAGTTTGATTATCAACAAAACATGTTAATTCTGCTCAAACTTTATAGTGTGACTGAAAAGGTCAAAGAATGAATGATCATGAATAAATCGAGTAGTTAAAATGAGGTCAAAGTTGAGTCTACCCGGCGAGGTCATCATCCTACAAGACAAAATGGCGGCGTCAGCTCTGTTCCCAGCGACTGTGCGACTTCTCTCCGGTTTTCGTCACTTGAGCAGAGTCTCCCGGGCCGCGCCCATCTCCTTATGTCGTCCTCACAACCACAGCTTATCGACAACAGCCAGACACTTCAGCCAGCCCACACCTCGGGCCGAGAAAGCCAAGTAGGTCAGCGGCCGTTCGGCCGGCGCGCGGGCGGGGAGTTTTAGCGCCTCCACTGGGCCTTCATCATTTTGAGGGGTTAGAGATAGTAGAGTTCGGGAAAATAGGGGGTAAATGATTGGCCAGGAGAGTCAGTCCGCCGGAAGAGTACCATTTTCCTCTTGGAATGATATCTTTGGTGGTCAAACTTTACTCGCGTAGCCAGTCTTGTTGTAGGGACTCAAATATTTAGGTCGTTACGCAATATACGTAAATCATGTAACTTGGTGAAATCTCTCTTTCTTTTGTTAAGATGAATCTAACCAACATCACTTTTCCCTATAAAGCCCGTGGTGGGACCAAATGTTATCTGATGAAATATGCAATGATAAAGAGTTTACCGTCTTTACACATGTCATGGATTGTCTTAAAGTTAAACAAGTGTAACTGACATGTTCAGTTGTCAAACCAGGAAAACTTTATGTTGTTCAGCACACAACTGTGTTTGTTACTGATGTACACCTGATGATGCCCTCTCACTTCCCATACACCTGTCATATCGTTCCGGTTGAAGTTGTTGTCTCTTCAAATCCTTTGCTCTTTGCTCCATATAACAGGGTTACAGTACACTACAACATGGCGGATGGCCAGACAGTCACAGTGCAGTCTAACATGTCCACCCCCCTCCCCTTGCAGGGTTACAGTACACTACAGCATGGCGGACAGCCACAGTCCTGTCTATTATATATAGTGTCTAACATATACCACTCCCCACCCCCCTCCCCCTGCAGGGTTACAGTACACTACAGCATGGCGGATGGCCAGACAGTCACAGTGCAGTCTAACATGTCCACCCCCCTCCCCCTTGCAGGGTCACAGTACACTACAGCATGGCGGACAGTCACAGTCCTGTCTATTATATATAGTGTCTAACATATACCACTCCCCACCCCCCCATGCAGGGTCACAGTACATTACAGCATGGGGGGCAGTCACAGTCCAGTCTATTATATATACTAATAGTGTCTAACATATACCACTCCTCACCCCCCTCCCCCTGCAGGGTTACAGTACACTACAGCATGGGGGACGGCCAGACAGTCACAGTCCAGTCTAAGGAGGGAGAGAACCTACTGGACATTGCGATAGAAAATGACTTGGATATAGACGGTTTTGGTAAGATTAAGAGATTACGCAGAGGCAAGGAAAGGGGCGTCAGCCTTCGGGGTATCAATTTAGGACGTTTCCCAAAGGTTGTTTTTATTCCCATGAAATTGTGAACCTTCCTGGGAAGATTAGAATGTTTCTTTCAAAACTTGAAAAAATTGATTGTTCTCAACTCATGTATCTGCAGAACTTACACATGAGATTTTGCTTTATTCTTCTAGGTGAAAAGTTAGTACCAATAAAAAGTACAGGTGCAGATGGCACCACCCCCCTTCCTTGTGGTTTTGTAGTGGCATGTACAGCTACAGTACTGGTGTGGCCTGGCTGACCTGCCATCCTCCATAGTAACCACTGGCTCAGTCTCTCCATGCAAGATTCAGCTGTTACTAGTTACTACTCTAACTGAGGATGGCACCAGGCTAGTACTAGCACTGGCTCAATCTCTCAATACTGGTTAGCAAGCGAACAGATTGAGCCAGTGGTTACTAATGAGGAGGCACCAGGCTACTAGTACGGTACTAGTGTACATCTCACTACAGATGCTAAGTAGTAGATCAGACAGTAAGTTAAGTAGTCACTAATGTTCTGACATCACCACTAGGGTGACGGTGAATTTCGTCATGCGTGACGGCAGCAGGGTGCCGGTCCGCTCCAAGGTGGGGGAAAACCTCCTGGATATTGCCATAGAAAACGACCTGGACATTGATGGCTTCGGTAAGCCCGAAACTTAAGTAAGGCTTCTGCAGTGCTGAAAGAACTTAAGCTTTGCTGGGTTATATTAAAGGCTACTGATCGCTTTGGTGAGCCTTGCCTGTTGTGCAGTGATAAAAGAACGCTAATGCTTCGCTAAAGGCCAAGCTATTAAAGGCTTAGGTCTTATAGTAGGTTTTACTACTGTTTCAACTAATATAGTATTTAGTAACAGTTTTACCAGAGTAACACTTCTCGACATATTTTTACATGACAAAAAGCCATCTCATAACTGAAGCCTTTGATGCTTTAACTGTCAATTGCTGAAAATGATGGAAAAAGACTTGAAACTGTTGTTTGTGTTTGTCTGACCTGCCTGTAGTTACAGGTGTGTTTGTCTCACCTGCTTGCAGCCCTAACAGGTGTGTTGTCTCCCCTGTGCAGGTGCGTGTGAGGGGACGCTGGCCTGCTCCACCTGCCACCTGATCTTCGAGCAGCAGATTTACGACCAGCTGGAGGAGCCAACAGACGAGGAACTGGACATGCTGGACCTGGCCTTCGAACTCACCGACACGTACGTTTGTGTGTTTGTTTGTTTGTTTGTTTGTTTGTTTGTTTGTTAACTTATGGAAAATGGTGAGCTCTAAAATCAGTTAAACTTCAGGCCTATCAGACCAGGTGGGAGCTGTCCTGTTGAAAGTGTCCATATTTCATAGTGAAGACAAGACAGCCTTGTGTGATCCTTCGTGTCTAACCTTCATAAACGGATCCTTCGTGTAGTCTGTAAGGGGTCCTCCTATCACAGTACAAGGTAAGATAGGGACTAGATAAGGTGGAGATACTGTACATGCAGCATGGCCATGGATGGAGGCAAAACTGACTAAGTCAGGGATCTCCCCAGAAATATAGAGCAGGATGGGGGGGAGGGTGCCAGGCACAGGATACATGTAGCGAGGGGGGGGGGGTCAGTAGGCTGGCACACCCCTCAAAAGGAGAGGGGCTGTTGCATTTTGCCTTTTTCAGATAGAAATGGAGTCATTTCCTGCAAATTCAGCTTGCCTTTACATTTGAAATTTCCAGTTTTGAGCAAAATTACAGGCTTTGCTGGGGAAATAGTGGAAGAAATACCCTAACTTTGAAAATCAACAGGATGGAGCTGGGATTAGAACAGGATGGAGGAGTGCCACTGTTCCATTCTTTAGGGAGATCCCTGCTAAGTTTCTACCTTTTCCTGACCTTGTGTAATGCCGTGCCTCCCCTGCAGTTCCCGGCTCGGCTGCCAGGTGTGCGTGACGAAGGCGTTGGACGGGCTGACGGTGAAGGTGCCGGAAGGTGTGGCGGACGCACGGGACGTGTGACATGTTCAAGGACGTGTGACGTCTTTAAGGATGTGTGACGTCTTCAAGGGGGCAGCCTTCTTAAAGATGCGACCACGACTCTCAAGGATTCTTCTCCGTCATTATCTCCTTCTGGCAATGACTTTTCAGTGAACTCCAACTCAGTAATAGATATATGCTCTGTAGGGGATTTTAGCTTTAACAATGTAATGATACTCCCTTTTTGTTCATGGTACGATTTATATATTGTATGTTTGTTGTTATCCATACGGCACAACTTTGTAAGATGCAGCCACCACTCTCATGAGGAGTCCTGTTTGGCATTATGACTTTTCAGTCATCTCCAACTGGGTATCGGAGATATTCTATGTAGGTGATTTAGTTCTGACAATGTAAGCATCGTATTTAGATGAAGGGGTCCCTTTTTGTTTATTGCATATTGTTTGATAGTTGTTTCCATACTTTGTAGGTTCATGACATTTACTAGGGGGTGGAGGCAAAATAGTGCATTACTTGAACCCTTTGGAATTAGTCAATGTCTGCTAAATACAGAAAGAAAACTGCAGAAGGAGTCAATTTGTCAGTCCATTCTTGGCATCTTACCAATTAAGCAAGACTTTTTGGGCAGACAAGACTTTTTACATTAGATGATGAAAGTCAAAGTTAAAAGATCGGTGAGTTCTGCTGGGTGAGATGTAGAGATTGTGATCACATCAATATGAGGCATCGATGTAACAGGCTAACCGTGGAATGTGAAGTTGTTAATACAACACGAATCAGGGAAAAGGTTTTGCTAGTTCTAGCTTGAAATCCCATGTAAAAAATATCATTGTTTTTAAAAACCAGTTGTGTAATATGTGACTATTGGATTTCTGTGAATCTCAGCTGGCAAGATGAATAAAATCATCAATTTTACAGTCAAAGAACCCAGAATATGTTATTTTCTGTTGTACTTGCAATATTCCCTACCATTTATGTACTCAATGCATTTCTAGCAGTTCCACATACTAGCATGTTAAACCAATAATGTGACACATAATTAATATCTGTAGCTATGTGTTTTGGAGACTTTGGGCTTGTTTTAAATTGTTACGATTTCACAGACTGGAAAAAACATGCCAGTAACCAGTTACTTACTTATGCCTACTGCCATCCAGTAAATGTGGGGTGGACCATTGTTTTAAACCCCATAATGCAGTGCCAGATGTGATTATATACAGGCCATAGACTGAATACAAGTCTTTGTACACAACCAAGTGTTTTATTCAACCAACGTTTCGGTGACCATCTGTCACCTTCCCCAGGGCAATTCTGACAGGTTCACTTTGCACTGCAGCACAGGTGTCTCTGTTTACAGATGGGGTCGTGTCATAAACTCTGTAAACACTAGAAACTATCTCTACATATACATGCATGTAGATACGTTTGGGACCGCATCAGTAAGCAGCAACACCTGTGCCACAGTGCAAAAAGAACCAGTCAGAATTGCCATGAGGAAGGTGACAGACGGTTACAAACACTTGGTTGTTTACAGGAGTATTTTATTCAGTGACTTGCCAACCTGATGAAACTATTCAAGAGACCATGTACCTCCATAGTGCTCCACTGGTCTTTACTTTATTCATTATCTGTAGTTTAGCTCGTGAAGCAATGGAAATATTGAGTTATGTTTCATTTCAACAAGATATTTGTTTTTAAAAGTAAAATGTAATGTAAAATCAGGGTTTTGATGTAGCAGACAGGACTAGTATCTACATGTATATGTATGCTATATGTCGTTATTGTAGTATATATATATTTGACATGTGGTTTAAATTAATGAATGTATGAAGTAGAATTTAACCAGTGATCGTGAAATAAAGTACTCTTATATTTACAAAAATAAAGATATGTATGTTTGTTCTGTTAATTTAGACCTACAGTTGAAAGTTTAACTTTATTTGCCACGCCAACGATTGAAAGAACAATTCAGCAGTTCATATAACTGGGAAGGGTGGCTGCAGTACCGACCTTAATTGAAAGAGGCCGCTGCTGAGCAGTACGAGCACAAAGTTATGTAAAACTTTTTTAGGAAGTTGTTTCGCACTTGGCGTCGTCAAAAACGTCGTCCAAAATGTTTCGGATGAAAAGAATTATAATCAGCTAAATTCAGGATTGCATCCATGACTTAGTTCTGTTTTTGCCTGTAATGACCCAGAAATAGCCCGCGGTTTTCCAAGGTTCCCCTTTGTTTACGCAATGTTTACCGAGTATCATGTGTCGGTCACATGACGGACTGGCAGTACCAGTACGGAAGTCACTCCGTGGCGTAGTGCGGGCTCAGCGGTTAGAACTGAGGCGGGTCGCGGCAGGGAAACGAGCTGCCAACACTGAGGGTCCGCTTCCCTGTTTTCAGTTCCTGTAGTTTCGTGTTTATAAGGTAGAGAAGACTTCTGAGTTCCATTCTAGTTCCCGCCCGCCGCAGTTCGACCCTCGCCAGCATGATTCCCGCCGGGCAAGTCCTGGTGTTCCTCACGGCACTCTGGGGCTGCTGTGCAACTTTAGGTACGTCTTAAACTTTCACTAGCTGTTTCTTAAAGTTTGAAGAAACGACCTGTGTTTTCCACAAGAGCTTGTGCAAAGGGCAGGTTACAGAAAAGTCAGACACTAGGTGTAAAAGTAGAGCTAGCGTTCAAAGATTGTCGTTTGTCTCCGCACCACGGTCCCCGCAGGCCCCTCTGTAATGTAAGTAGGTCAGGCTTCGCAGTCGGTTTTAGGGTCTTTGTTGTTTTTATTCCCTTGGGGATTGCAGCGAACGGCTTCGGCCACAACAACTTTGTCATTTGTCCACTTTTGAGATGTTTTGCTTGCCGTTTATCATAAGTTTGCTATCGATTCCTACGTACGTTTGATCCACGTGAGTCATAATTAACGGACACCTGCATTTCCAAAGATACGGTGTCCAAAGTACAAAGGCGCCGCCATACTGTACTATTCTGTTACTGTACTATTCTTTGAATGTGAAATACTGTTATTGTTCACTGTTGCAATTATGATCTGACATCAGGATTTATTTCATGAAATCTGTTGTTTCATTGTGACGTATATAACGTTCTATATGCACAACTTGCCAAAGTCATGTTGAATCTCGCCTCAGAGTTTTGACTCTTTATGAGACATGTTGAATCTCTCCTCAGACCTGCAGAGTTACGAGCGGCGTGTGAGTGATCAGCTGGCCGCCAGTGATCAGCTCGCGGGCCCCGGGTCCAGCTGGCAGCGCTACCAGGCGGCCGTGGAGGTTCTACAGGCCGAGGCTAACGGGAGCAGCACTGTGGAACGGCTCCAGGCTTCTGTACAGGTACAGGTAACATTCTATAACTTAACTTACACACACAACAGTACAAGTTCTACAGGCCGAGGCTAACGGGAGCAGCACTGTGGAACGGCTCCAGGCTTCTGTACAGGTACATGTAACATAGCCTACATCACACACATAGCAGTACAGGCTCTACAGGCCGAGGCTAACGGGAGCAGCACAATAGAACGGCTGCAGGCTTCTGTACAGGTACATGTAACATAACCTACATCACACACATAGCAGTACAGGTTCTACAGGCCGAGGCCAACAGGAGCAGCACAATAGAACGGCTCCAGGCTTCTGTACAGGTACATGTAACATAACCTACATCACACACTACCAAAAATGCAATTTCTTGTATTCTAGTTTTTTCTTACATACAGAAAAATATTACTTCATGCAAGCAAATTTTTCTGTATTCAAGAAAAAGGTTTTGTCCACGAATTAAGCAATTTTTTACTTACTGAGCTTTTTCTTGTAGTAAGAAAATCTTTCTTATAAAAATTACCTTGGTTACTGCCGGAAAGTAATTCTTGCAGTAAGATTTTTTTTTCTATGTATATTCTTGATTCAGACACATGGATCTGAGGTTCTTATACTAAGAATTAATTTCTCACTTAAAGGCTAGTATTCTTGACCAAAACTTTACTGCCTAGAAATGGTTTCTTACTGCTAGCTTTTATGTTCTTACAAAAAGAATGCATTTCTCTTCTTAAGACCAAAATTCTTGATAGCATGAACTACTTTCTTATTTCTAAGATTTAGGTTCTTATACCAACACGTCTTTTCTTACTTCAAGACCAAAATCCTTTCTTCTTTTCAAGTTTTTTGTTCTTATAACAAGAATGCATTTCTCTACTTAAGACCTGCAATCTTAATACCTAGAACTGCTTTCTTATTTTCAAGATTTAGGTTATTACACTAAGAATATTTTCCTCACTTCAAGACCAAACATGCTTATCGCTGAGAAATGTTTTCTTACATCAAGATTTATCTTCTTACATCAAGAATCCTTTTCTCGCTTCAGGGGCAAAAATTGTTATCGCCTAGAAATACTTTCTTACCTCTAGAGCTGATCTTCTTATACAAAGAATATTTTTCTCACCTCAAGAACATAATTCTTGCTGCCTAGAAAATACTTTCTTACTTCTAAGATTGATTTTCTTACAATAAGCATACTTTTCTTGCATCAAGAGCAAAGATTGTTTATTGCCAAGAAATGTTTTCTTACTTCTTAGATTAATCTTCTTACATCAAGAGCAGAATTCTTGCTACCAAGAAATGTTTACTTACTTCTAAGATTAATATTCTTACACCAAGAATATTTTTTCTTATATCAAGAGCAGAATTCTTGCTACCAAGAAATGTTTTCTTACTTCTATAATTGATCTTCTTACAACAAGAATGTTTTTCTTACATCAAGAGCAGAATTCTTGCTACCAAGAAATGTATTCTTACTTCAAAGATTAATATTCTTACACCAAGAATATTTTTCTTACATCAAGAGCACAATTCTTGCTGCCAAGAAATGTTTGCTTACTTCTAAGATTAATCTTCTTACAACAAGAATACTTTTCTTATATCCAGAGCACAATTCTTGCTGTCAATAAATGTTTGCTTACTTTTAAGATTAATCTTCTTACAACAAGAATACTTTTCTTATATCAAGAGCACAATTCTTGCTGCCAAGAATTTTTTTCTTACTTCTAAGATTAATATTCTTACACCAAGAATATTTTTCTTCCACCAAGAGCACAATTCTTGCTGTCAAGAAATGTTTGCTTACTTCTAAGATTAATCTTCTTACAACAAGAATGCTTTTCTTACTTTAAGAACACAATTCTTGCTACCTAGAAATGTTTTCTTACTCTTAAGACTGATGTTCTTACAATAAGAATCTCACTCCAAGAGTTACAGTTAAAATGACATGTTGATGGCTTAATATTTCTGCAAATTGTGGAGTCTGGTATAAAAAAATGACATTGGCACAGCTTTACAGTGTATTATTTCAAAAATAATAGGTATAATAATAATATACATTATATACAATATTGTTGTACAAATACCAAAACTAATTTTGATACAAAGCCTACTGAAACTGAAAGGACATAAAGATTACAAACTGCTATGTAATTAACATGCTATATGATTTATTACATTGATATATTTCATAATATATAATTCTTTATCGTCTTGGAAGGTGGTGTAGAGCAGCCTCATCTGACTTGGCAGTGTTAACAGATGATCATCTTCAACTATGGAAACCAAACCCTTCAAGCCCATTTCTGTTGACATTGGCATTCCCATTGGCATCTTCCAACATCTGGGGGGAAAATGAAGACTATGTTATTCATTTTTACTTTCTGAGTTGAGCTAACTAACTTCCAGCTTCTAGATGTGAAAGTTCCAATTGAATTGATTTCTTCACAAAACACATCATATGTTTTATCATTCTTTAACCTATCCATATGTTTTCCAGAAACAATACGTTTAAAATAGTCCACCCCTCAGAGGTGGAATGTAATCTTCCAATGTGTGCGGATCGCTTTTTGATTAAAATCTATTAATTCATCGGCCAAAAAGATGTTTTGAGTTGGACCCAAAGAGGCTATACTTATCATTATCTCTAATGCTTGATGCTTTTGACGATTAAACCATCCACGGGCCCTTTGACTTTTTTTTTCATATGATAAATAAAGTTGAGCTGATTTTCATACAGTCGGGTGGGGAGGGGGGCACTTACCTTTTCCATACTGCTATCCAGTGTTTCTGTGCAAAATTTGGCATCTGCTGCAGGCTCACACCATGATCCCCATCTTGTATATGTTCTCTTGTACCTGGGTTTTGACTTTGAAACCGACTTGAGTCTTCAATTAATACAAAATAGAACTAGAAGTGAACAGCACTTGAAGGCATGAACTTCTCAGAGCTTTGGCCCTGCTGTCAACTGCCTGTGGCATTTGAAACCACCAATCAGGAGTTAGGAAAAGATCACATGGCAAGTGTTGCCATTGGTCAAAATTTTATGCAGATATTTGCTAGAACAATCAAGATTTTTAAAGAAAATTTAACTTGGCTTCTATTTCTTGCAATAGCCTCATCTTAGCCAGAGGAAACAACCATCATATTATACGAGTTCAAATAAGAATTTCAAAGTATTTCTTGTATTTCTTAAAGTAATTATCAAGAAAAACAAGAAATGCATTCCTCAAACTTTGAGTCAAAGTTTCTTGATACGAAAATCAAGAACATTCAAGAATATTATTCTAGTTATGACTCGAACTTTGTCTTCTAGTTTAAATATCTTGAAAATTCTTGTTTTTCTAAGCAGGATACCCCAAGAAAGGCAAGAAGAAAATTCTTCTATTTTCTTAAACATCCCAAGAAAAGCAAGAATTTTTTTCTCAAAGGTTCTTGATACGAAAATCAAGAACATTCAAGAATATTATTCTAGTTATGACTCAAACTTTGTCTTCTAGCTTAAATATCTTGAAAATTCTTGTTTTTCTAAGCAGGATACCTCAAGAAAGGCAAGAAGAAAATTCTTCTATTTTCTTAAACATCCCAAGAAAATCAAGAATTTCTTTCTCAAGGTTTCTTGATACGAAAATAAAGAACACTCAAGAATAAATTCTAGTTGTTGCTTGTTTTCATAATCTTGAATTCTTGTTTTTTCTTACTACCAGAAAAAGAAGATAGGGGAGAAAAAAATTCTTGTATTTTCTTATACATGGCAAGAAATAGATTCTCCATACAAGAAAAACAAGAACTTTTAACTTCAATTTCTAGAAAATTCTTATGAGAGAAAATCCTTTCTAGAAATTATTTCTTTATCTAAGAAAAATAAGAAAATGTTTCTTGTTGTGAGAATTTACAAGACAAGATTCTTGGAATGGTCCCTTGTGCTTTTCTTATTTATTCTTATCATTTTCATGGAAGTTCTTCATTCAAGAAAATTTGTCCACGAATTAAGTAAAAACAAGAAAACTAGAAAAAACAAGAAAAATCATTTTTGGTAGTGCACACATAGCAGTACAGGTTCTACAGGCCGAGGCCAACAGGAGCAGAACTTTGGAACGGCTCCAGGCTTCTGTACAGGTACATGTAACATTCACTTCCTATAACTCATGTCACACACACAGCAGTACAGGTCTACAGGCGGAGGCCAACAGTAGCCACACAATAGAACAGCTCCAGGCTTCGAATTCTGTACAGATGAAGTTTGTGAACCCTTTAACTTAAAACATGAACTTATATACATGGGTATCTACAGGCTCACATACAAACATACACAGTATAGAACAGCTGCAGGTAACGGTTTTACTTCCTATATGATCAACTCGCATTCTCGATCTTACATAATTATAAATTCTACAAGCCATTAAATTATATTGTCTAGTAGGCAGAGACAAACCCTCAGAGTCACAACAAAGACACTACTGTGCTCTGCTAACTTAATATTGTTATGAAAATGAATCTGTTAATTCATACATTGCTCAGCATGAAAGTCCATTGTGCTGATATTCTACATGAGGCCAGCCTAGTCCTTTTAGACCTTAAAACTAAGGATCCTGCAGTAGCCTCCTACCTAACCTCATTTCCTTTTTTCCTGTTGTAACCCTTGGCATCTATATAGATCCTAGTATTCATCCTGACCTGTTTGTGTTTCTGATGTTCCTGATCAGACCCAGACCGCCGGTGCTCAACTCAACTGCCCGCTGCAGAAGTACAACTCTGTCCCTACCTCAGGTGAGCCTTTAAAAAGCCTCAAATACAACTTTTAAATTTGAATCACATGCAAAAAAAACCATCTCTTTCATAATTCCAAAGCACTATCTGACTCAGTCTGTCTTGATGAAAGCATTGGAAACAAGCACTGACAAGTACTTTTAGTATTTGTGTACTTTAGGTTCATGCATTGTCCGTTAAGTTCACTCCACTTTGCACGAGACTCTCTCTTGTTAAGCTCTTGTTTTATTTTGAGTCAGGATGAAATTAAATGTTGTTTATCGAGCAAAGCTTATTGACAGCAGAAGTTGATTGAGTCATGGGACATGATGATTATCCTGTTTGTGAAGTTAACATCAGAAAAAGAACAACTTGCTTGGTGGTGGAACTGAAAAAGGAACAGGAAGAACTCAAATGGGACAGTCTACAGAAACAGACCTATGCCATTATTGAAAGAGAATAACAAAATGAATAAGAATACCAAGATAAGGAAATGTGAAGCTAGCTAAGAGGTTATTCTGATCTGTTGTGTGCACGTTAGAAAGTGGGAAGGTTTTCTTTATGTGGGAAAAGCGTGAGTGCACAGGGTTATGTTTTCTTCTGGACTTTCCTTTGATGAGAACTATCCACATTCTACAAAAGTTCAAAACTTAAGCAACGTTGTATTCGAAAACAAGAAAAAATATGACCTTTTGGCACATACAGGTAAATGGTGCACTACAGTGTGCTGTTAGACCACACAATTACTTACACCACCAAGGTCGCATGTTGGTCTGGACAAAGTTCAGCCTGAGCAAAGACCACAGCAGCGTTTCTGGTGGTTACATTGTTAGATAACTGCACCCAGAGTAAAGCTGTGGTGTTTAATCAGGCTGATAAAGGTGCAAAGGGCTAGGGGGAGGGGGGCAGAGGTGAGCTAAGGGGTCAAGGCTGGGAACTCGCTTGGACGCTGAGTCAGATGTGGTTTTCTGATATCGGGAAAGTTGTTAAACCTGTAGAAAAGAATAGAGTCATATCCTGTGTAACATTATGCTGTTATATTATGCTAGTTACATGACATGTAACACTGCATAACATAACTATGCATCGGGACCCCCTATGTTGAGAGTACATTGGCTTGTTTGAGCTGAAGTTGTTCAGTTTTACTAATGATGAATTTCCCCTCCCAGTCCACCGTTTGCGCCCAGAGGATGTGAAGGTGGTTGGCGCGATCGGAGATTCTCTCACGGTATGTCGCTGCTCACGATAGCAGACATAAACATGTGTTAGAAGTCTATCATATGTTATGACTACTTCTGTCTTCCTCACGGTAGGACTCGCTATCATGCTCAGGCTGCATCCGTCTTAAAGAGATGATGGCTTTTGGTTGTGGTTGGCATGATCTTCTGTGATGGCTGATCAAAGCCCTAAGGAGTCATACAGATGTGTCAGAAGTCTATAATACCAGTAGTGGTCCAACGTAACTTATGCTGGTATCATTACTAAAAGACTCTTACCTTACAGTCGGTTTATCTACTACAGAATATTCAGCAATTTGAAATTCACAGCCTCAAAAACGAAGAATAAGGCTGAGGAAGACTCATGTCTTGCTGAAGGTTTGTCATCATAGTCAATTAGGGCAAAAAACACCAAGTATTAGACGGTTGACTTTCGTTCAAGCTATTGAAGACAAAACTCAGATGGACACTGTTAACGATAAAATTGTAAATTCTGTTTTTGTGCCTTCCCTTTTATACTGAACGACCTGTCACATCCAGTCTTTGCACATCTGACTGCAAGCATTATTTAATTTTTTAAAGCTATAATTATACTATAGCTTTACAGAATGCTCCTGACTAGTATTTGATAACAACGAGTTCCATTCTGGTTTACTCCAGGCTGCGAGTGGTGCGAAGGCGAGAACCATCATCGGCCTGCTGACCAACTACAGGGGCGTCTCCTGGAGGTGAGGAGGGCTCCTGTAGTAGATGTTCTTCAGTACATTACAAACATCACAGTTTACCTGGCTTGGCAAATAAAACTCAGTTATAAACTACAACTTCTCCTCTTCAGAACCTTTGCTGGTTCATATCGTTTTAGAATGAACCCACTGTGGGTATATAATCTACCTTTCAAAGATTTTCTTTGCGCAATCAAATTTAAAACCAATGATTTTATGTTTTGCTTCAGCATTGGAGGTGAGAAGTCCCTGGACTCCTACACGACTCTGCCAAGTGAGTATCAGCTCGGAAAACCGTCTCAAATTTTACTGTCTCATCAAATTAGAGATTAGCCTAAAAAGGAGTTCAGGTGGTGTGTGCTGTGAACCTACGTAGCAATAATGTCCAACTTGTGGGTTGAGTTCCCTGCAGTTGAGCTGGGTGCACATGAGGTCAGTGACCCCTCGGTGTGGTCCGAAGTCTGAGGTCCATGATGTCATGTGTGTGTAACTGTTGTGTAACAGGCCTGATGAGCATGTGATGTTAGCTGTTACTTCGTTACCTTGGTTACAGCTGTTTTTTCAAGCTGTTCAATAAATTGTTACCCAAAGTACATGTATGCTGTGAGGTTTGATGTAAATGAGAAAACTATGCTGCTCAGAAGTGTTCAAACATGTCGAACAGGATACAATATTTAACCCTCAGATTTTATCATTATCAATCATCATATAGAATATGAATTTACATCTGTTTCCCCCCGAAATTATTCTTAGATATGTAAGAAAAATGATTCAGTGTTCAGTCACACCTTCCTGACCTCCTATGTTTTATAATGAAGGCAGTGTTCCTTTTTTGCTCCAGCTTTCTTTTCTTTAGATGTGCCCACAGAGGATGTCATCCTCATAATCCAATCGGGGCCATTTTATTGATTTAATGACAAAATGCAAAACACCCAGGCTCATAACTCATTTCCTGACTGAGGTTTCTGAACCAACCTCCCTGTTTCAGACATCCTGAGGAAATTTAACCCCGAGATCGTGGGTTTCGCGACGGGAAGCGGCGGCCCCGACAGCGGCAATGCTCAGCTGGACCAGGCGGTGGCCGGCGCAGTCTCGGGGTAAGGGCTGAGGGGACTTTGGACTTGGGCTCTTTTCTTTTGCCTCTGTTAACTTTTCTGCACTTTTTGTCGACGCCTAAGGGGCGAGCCAAATTGATTTATATATTGTGTGCAGTTTGCAAGAATTCTAGGAATTGCACGAATGTGAAATTCCGTGGGATGGTAACTCAAGAATGCCTGGATGTATTGTCTTCATATTTTGTAGGTGGGTAGGTCTGTGTGAGACCTTGAAATAATTGGATTTTGGGCCCCCTAGCCACTTTCTTTGGTACTGCAGGGGACTTTCGCTTTTCTAGTCTCGTATTCTGAACATGCAATGGTCATGATTTCTTAGTGGCGGATAGATCTTTGTTGGGAAAATAGGTCCTGTAGATTTGGACCCCCTATCGGCTTTATTTGGCATTGTAGGAGCTGATTTTGTCTCAAACTTTGAAAGAAAATAACGCAAGAAGGGGCTGACGGATCGTCATAATTTTTGGTGCATAGATAGCTGAAGTGATGATTTACATAATCACATGGCAATTATGCAAATCCATATCTGATTTGCATAATTATTGAGGACGGTTTATAAATCAGCTGCATTCCATTATAGGACTCTCAAACACATGACATATATAACTGAGAAAGACATAAATATCGATAGATATCAATTATGAAAATTAATATCTAATTTGCATAATAGATGACAAAATACTATAAATCCATATTGGTAAATGATGGGGATTTCATTCTTGCACCATTTGGAAGTCATGTAAATGTGGCCACTATAAGACACAAATCTTGCATATTAGGGCTTCATTTACATAATGTATGAGGAAATGGTACGATATCCTTTTTTGTGATGACGAGACTCTCATGTATTGGACAACTTGTGTTATTTGGGTAGAGAGGGTGATCAACTGATATGATTTATGCGAGGTCCTTATTTGCATGTGGGCTAAAAAAAGAAAACATTAACAGACACCACCGTTGCCATGGCAACATTTTTTTATGTTGCCAATCTTGTTCTGTATGTATCAAGTACAGCATGTTGCTACACATCATATAAGTGTGATATGATATATTAGCATAGTACAAAGAGTCATGAAATACAGAGTTAGGTTGAAAATAAGTACAGATTGTAGTATGTGCTCAATATCACTCCAGTTGACCTTGACCCCCCCCCCCCTCTGCAGGGACATGGCCGGGCAGGCGCGCAGACTGGTGGACCTCATCAAGGCTTGTGAGGTGGGACACGCCGCAGATCTAGTTAATATCAACTACAGCTGATTGTAGACATGATTTGTTATGTAGACTACTTTGTAGTTTCTAGATCTTGATATGATTTATGAAAATCCTTGAATTTTTTTTACCATCCCCCAGCACATTGATAATGTTGATTAGATATTGTTGTAACTTGATCCCCCAGCACATTAATTATTTTGATAATGTTGTAATATGATATCCCCCAGGACATTGACTTTGACCATGACTGGAAGGTGGTGACCTTGCTCATCGGTGGGAATGACCTCTGTGACTACTGCGAAGACAAGGTGGGGGAAAATTGTGTCACGAGTTCTTCAATACTAATTCAAGATTTCAACCTTGTTGTAGATTCTTTTTACAGCTCATAGTAGGTTAATGAGCTCAGCCTGGTGCTTCTGTACATGTTGTATACTTTTAGAGTATTGTTTCTTGCTATATTTGACTTAATCAACAATCTTTGTTCAATGTCTTTTACAGGAAAGAAGGAGTCCTGAAAAGTATGTGGAAAACATACAAGCAGCGCTGGACATTCTTCATCAAGAGGTGAGTACAGCCCACGGTAGTTCTGAGTGTTAAAGCAGGGTGCTGAAAGCATCTTATGTGAAAATATCATCCCTGGTGTTTCTTCTAACCTCTGCTGTCCAAAAGATTTGTCCATGTTTCGGCATGATCATGTCAGTCACGCAGAGCTCTATGCGCATCTGTTCTGTGCAGGTTTTTCTAAGACGGCGTTTGCCGGGTCACGGCCAGACCCGGGTTGGACCCTGTTGCATGGGTTTAAACATTTCAACTATCTGTGGTGCAACAAAAAGAGCTGAGACCTACACAATATCTATACTTTTTCATACCTACAGGACTTGCCAAGTACAACCATGTCAACATTTTGTGCATTTCAAAATGAAAGCGAACAATGTGGCCCACGAAACATAGTAAAGGTGGTGACCGTGATGATTATTTGTTTGTGTACAGTTGCCAAGGACCTTTGTAAACGTGGTTACTGTCATGGACGTTGTGGAAATCTCAAAGCTGCAGAGAACCTTCGTCTGCGACGTGCTGCACTTGTAAGTCTCAAACAAAATCAAATCTTTTATGGTTCAGACTTCCTGTCATGTACGTTTTGATTTCAGGAGTATATTAAATTTTAGTTTTAACATCAACAATAATTGTATTTTGTGAAACACAAGCATTTTGCAAGTATATTGTAACTTATTAATGAGTTCATGTTACATTTTCACACAATTTCCTTCTGTCTGCTGCAGTTTCCTATGCCGCTGTGTGAGTTTCGCTACTGAGAATGAACTAGCCGAGATTCAGGCAGTCAACATGCGCTACATGGTAAGTTAGCCAACATGTGCTACATGGTAAGTCAACATGCGCTACATGGTAAGGTGCAGCTTCATGTTCCATACGTGGCAGTAGCTTGGATAGTTCAGAATGGGTGCAATTTACAAGGAAAGCCTCCTGTGTGAAAATCTCACATGTTGTTCTGTACAACTAAAGACTCTGCCAGCTATTTTACTCAAAAGTGAATTTTTTCTTCATATTTTTACATGTACAGTCCTCTTTTGCCTGCTATTGAGAGGATTGTTTCCTGCCATCTCTAATCGTTCTCTCTCCCACACATCTTCCCGCAGTCTGTGACCAATCGGCTGGTAGCTAGCGGTCGCTATGACGACAGAGATGACTTCACCGTTGTGGTCCAGCCCTTTCTGCAGGAGACCAAGCTGCCCAGAACCGAGGTAACGTCACATTTTGTCTACTCAGGGTTCTGTCTAAAGAGGATAACAGGGGCGGAGCGCCTTCATGCCCTGACCATGCGCCCCCTCACCCTGGGGAGTAGATCCTCTGACAAGCATAAAATTCTGATTGACCAGGGATGCTACTTAAGGTCACATGTGGCCACAGTCTTCAACGTTGACCTGTCTGACTGTAAGTTCCCTCCATTCAAGCCTTAGAATGCCCCATTTTAACTTAAATTCTCTTTAACTCCACACCGTGCAAGGGTGAGAAACCCTGCTTTCATACCATCCCACCACTCCCTCACAATTCTCTCCCTGGTAATTTTTTGTTACAAAAAAACTGATAATTGTACCACTTGGCTTTATTCTTGGCATTGTTATCCTTATTGTTGTGATGTTTGTTGCTAAGAGATGTAGTTTTTGTTGCTAAGAGATGTTGTTTTTGTTGTGTTTTTTGCTAAGAGATGTTTGTTGTGTTTGTTGCTAAGAGATGTTTGTTGTGTTTGTTGCTAAGAGATTTGTTTTTGTTGTGTTTGTTGCTAAGAGATGTTTGTTGTGTTTGTTGCTAAGAGATGTTTGTTGTGTTTGTTGCTAAGAGATGTTTGTTGTGTTTGTTACTTAGACATGTTTGTTATGTTTGTTCCCCAGAGCGGAGACTACGACCGGTCGTACTTTGCTCCGGACTGTTTCCACTTCGGTCTGAAGGCTCACGCCGCGGCCGCATCCGCACTCTGGAACAACATGGTACGTTATTATATACATAGCAACAAATAACCATGGTACCTTACTGTATATATATAGCACCAGCACTCTGGAACAACATGGTACGTTATTATTATACATAGCAACAATCAACATGGTACCTTACTGTATATATAGAGCTCGAGCACTCTGGAACAAAATGGTACGTTATTATATACATAGCAACAAATAACCATGGTACCTTACTGTATATATATAGTACCAGCACTCTGGAACAACATGGCACGTTATTATATACATAGCAACAATCAACATGGTACCTTACTGTATATATATAGCACCAGCACTCTGGAACAACATGGTACGTTATTATTATACATAGCAACAAATAACCATGGTACCTTACTGTGTATATATAGCACCAGCACTCTGGAACAACATGGTACGTTATTATTATACATAGCAACAAATAACCACGGTACCTTACTGTATATATATATAGTACCAGCACTCTGGAACAACATGGTACGTTATTATTATACATATCAACAAATAACCATGGTACCTTACTGTATATATATAGCACCAGCACTCTGGAACAACATGGTACGTTATTATTATACATAGCAACAAATAACCATGGTACCTTACTGTATATATAGCACCAGCACTCTGGAACAACATGGTAGGTTATTATTATACATAGCAACAAATAACCATTGTACCTTACTGTATATATATAGCACCAGCACTCTGGAACAACATGGTACGTTATTATTATACATAGCAACAAATAACCATGGTACCTTACTGTATATATAGCACCAGCACTCTGGAACAACATGGTAGGTTATTATTATACATATCAACAAATAACCATGGTACCTTACTGTATATATAGAGCTCCAGCACTCTGGAACAACATGGTACGTTATTATTATACATACATAGCAACAAATAACCATCATAATGGTACCTTACTGTATATATAGCACCAGCACTCTGGAACAACATGGTAGGTTATTATTATACATATCAACAAATAACCATGGTACCTTACTGTATATATATAGCACCAGCACTCTGGAACAACTTGGTACGTTCTACCCAGCGGGCCCCTTTTTCGAATTTGGACCTAAGCATAATTGCTCAGTACATACTTTGGGAACAACTGGTGGGATGAATATTAGAACACGTTCTGGTCGGACATTTAACCTGTTTCCTATCCCCAGCTGGAGCCGGTCGGGTCGAAGCGGACAGACTGGCACATCGGGGAACCCGTGGAGTGTCCCACTGAGGTCAGGGAGGTTCATGTGTGCGTGTGTGTTTGTGTGTGTGTGTGTTGTTATGTAGCTGATTAAATTAAACTTTAAGTATCTGAACACGACATGTTTTTTCCCGCATATTTGCACTTGTTCTACTGGCTGCTGTTCAGTATTTTCCTCCAGCTTTCAGCCCGCTACTGAAGTCAACTTTACAAACGTGTGTTATCTAGCTGTGCTAAGCAAACCTGGAAAGCTTTTCGTAAAGTTCATTTTGTTTCTTCCCCAGGAGCGTCCTTATTTTGCGACGGCCCACAACAGCAGGACTTCCCTGGGCAGCGCCGGCCCAAGTGTCCGAGTCAAGACGTTCCGCTCCTTCCTTAAGGATGTGACGTCTCAGGACGGCAGCAAACCTGCGTCGGGCTCGGCCGCGCTGGGCGTGGTCGGCTGTCTGCTGCTCGTCTGCGCAGCGGTAGGGGGCGCTGTTTACATGCAGCGCAGACGGAGGGTCAAGGGTCAGGTCAAGGGCCAGGAAACGCAACCTCTCCTCCAGGAGTCTTCCGACATGGCTGCAACTCTGGTCGTGTCTTAAACTGGAGTCTTAAGATGTCATCAATCTGGTCATGTCTTTACATGGAATCTTAAGATGTAACCACTATGGTCATGTCTTAACTTGGAATCTTAAGATGTAACCACTCTGGTCATGTCTTAACTTGGAGTCTTAAGGTGTCACCACTCTGGTTATGTTTTAACTTGGACTCTTACGGTGTCACCACTCTGGTCGTGTCTTAACCTGCAGTCTTAAGGTGTCACCACAGACTTTGGTCATGTTTTAATTTAGGGTCTTAAGATGTCACCACTCTGGTTATGTCTTAACTTGGAGTCTTAAGATTTCACCACTCTGGTCGTGTCTTAACTTGGAGTCTTAAGATGTAACCACTCTGGTCATGTCTTAACTTGGAGTCTTAAGATGTAACCACTCTAGTCATGTCTTAACTTGGAGTCTTAAGGTGTAACCACTCTGGTCATGTCTTAACTTGGAGTCTTAAGATGTAACCACTCTGGTCATGTCTTAACTTGGAGTCTTAAGATGTAACCACTCTAGTCATGTCTTAACTTGGAGTCCTAAGATGTAACCACTCTGGTCATGTCTTAACTTGGAGTCCTAAGATGTCACCACTCTGGTCATGTCTTAACTTGGAGTCCTAAGATGTCACCACTCTGGTCATGTCTTAACTTGAAGTCTTAAAATGTAACCACTCTGGTCATGTCTTAACCTGGAGTCTTAAGGTGTCACCACTTTGGTCATGTTTTAATTTAGGGTCTTAAGATGTCACCACTCTGGTTATGTCTTAACTTGGACTCTTAAGATATCACCACTCTGGTCGTGTCTTAACTTGGAATCTTAAGATGTAACCACTCTGGTCATGTTTTAACTTGGAGTCTTAAGGTGTCACCACTCTGGTCGTGTCTTAACTTGGAGTCTTAAGATATCACCACTCTGGTCGTGTCTTAACCTGGAGTCTTAAGATATCACCACTCTGGTCGTGTCTTAACTTGGAATCTTAAGATGTAACCACTCTGGTCTTGTCTTAACTTGGAATCTTAAGATGTCACCACTCTGGTCATGTCTTAACTTGGAGTCTTAAGGTGTCACCACTCTGGCCCGGAAGGTCAACATGCAAACAGAGTCTGAGGGGAATCTGTCCTTACAGCTTTAGAGATCAGCGAATGTGGGCAGAGCCAAGGCCTCCTCCCAGCCCTGTTCTCATCTTGTCTTCCTGCTCAGCTTCCGAACTCTGAAATGCCTGAAAACCATGGAAAATTGGAACGGCTTAAGAACTTCTTGAGTCTTCCAGTGAAGAAAGCAAACATGCTGCAATGTCATGATAGAATTATTGGGAATTGTGAATGCATTTTTATAATTCAAATTGAATTTTGCTTAGATGAAGAATTGCATTTAACAGAATGCTCTCAGGAATCTTGAAATATCACATTCCCAATGTTTGTTAAGTGTTTGTGAATGTTACATGAAACAGTTCCATTCCCATGTTTTACTCCAGACTGTTGCAATATGACTAAGATCTGCTGCTTTTAGAGTTGTCTTGTAGACATGTTAGATAGTTTTTAGTGCAGAGTCTATGCTTTTAGCTTGCCAGTTGCTTATTCTCTTAATGTTGATTTTTACTTTTTTAATATTTTCTACAATTTCACCAAAATTGCTATTTAGTAATTTAGCTTAGCTAGGATTCTGCAATGTAACGTTGGTTAGGGTTTAATTACATGTAGGTACATGTAATATCTCCTATTTGTAAAGATGAAACATTGACATATTCATCAATGAGATGTTAATGTGTGGCAGTTTTCAGATTTTGGTGACTTTTTTGAATGGTGAAAAAGTTGATGATGTGATGAATTCAAGTTATTTTTGTCAAGTTTCTACAAATTGTTTCCATTGGGATGTCATCGGATCCTGCTGTCACAATGTCAGATTGCAACGGCAGACATATGAGCGAGGGATGATATAGTTCAGGAATGTTTTGATAAGTTTTGAGCATCATGAGCCATGAATTGCTACTTCTCCATGCCCGTGAGCCATGAATTGCTACTTCTCCATGCCCGTGAGCCATGAATTGCTACTTCTCCATGCCCGTGAGCCATGAATTGCTACTTTTCCATGTCTGTGAGCCATGAATTGCTACTTTTCCATGCCCGTGAGCCATGAATTGCTACTTTTCCATGTCTGTGAGCCATGAATTGCTACTTTTCCATGCCCGTGAGCCATGAAATGCTACTTTTCCATGTCTGTGAGCCATGAATTGCTACTTTTCCATGTCTGTGAACCATGAATTGCTACTTTTCCATGTCTGTGAACCATGAATTGCTACCTTGAACTATCTGCAGTGCATAACAATGCAACATTTGGACTGAAGAATTCTGATCTTTGGAAGATTGGAAAATATCAAGTCCTATTACCTAGAAATCAGGTTTTATAAGAAAAAGCCACAATTTGACAATCAGATGGGTTCAGCACACCCAGAGTGAGGCAGAAAACGTTGGGAAGTATTGCTGGTTTAACCCTTCTCATATCCAGGGCTAATGATAACTTCTAATGTGGGGTAACACTTGGGGGGTTAATGTATGCCTGATAACAGGTACTTGCCAACCTTAGTGACTACCTGATGACCAAACTGATCTTTGAGTCTTAACATTCAACTTGATGCAACGCACAATGTCTTTGTATTAATTTGTAATCATATTTGTAAGGTGAATGTCATTAAGATGTCTATATATATTCAGAATCTAATGTTGACATGCAAAATTGTACACATCTGCCTCATAGAATTATTTATCAATACGGAGGTATTAACGTGAACTTGTTATAAGTTGACCTGAAAACTTCTCTGTATTTTAAGATGGAATAGGGAAACAGCATTTTTACAAGCAAATTTTTGACAGGAATAAAAGGTGAGATTTATCCTTTGCTTCGTCATTTTTCTCCATCATTATTACTCAAGAGCATCGTTGATATTCACACCTATTCCTCCAGCAGCCCGATATTTCTGTAGACTTGTTCAAGTGTGTTTTATTTAGTATAACGTTGTATGTACCTAAATCAACTATACAATAGCTTGGGTGACTCATTGTAAACCCGCCCAAATTACAATGATTCCTCAATTTTACATCTTGCAGCAAGAACTAGTTCCAAGCGTGCAGCTGGTTTTGGAACATGTGACATTACAATGTCCTTGGTGCTGAAGGTCATTCCCTTCACAAGTCCCGCCGAACACGACTTTGATGACGTAACAGGTTGTGTGTAGTTGCATTTCGGAATGAACACGGATTTGATGACGTTACAGAATATGTGTACTTTCACTCCGGGATCAGCACGACCTTTGATGACATTACAGATTGTGTGTAGGTTCACTTCGGAATCAGCACGACCTTTGATGACGTTACAGATTGTGTGTAGGTTCACTACGGGATTAGCACGACCATTGATGACGTTACAGATCGTGTGTAGGTTCACTTCGGAATCAGCACGACCTTTGATGACGTTACAGATTATGTGTAGTTTCACTCCGGGATGAGCACGACCTTGATGGACTCGCTGCTGCTGTTCACAAAGTCGATGCCCTTCACCACGTCCGCTAGGGGGAGCTGGTGCGTGATGATGTCCTGGGAAAACGGCACCGGAAGTAGTAAAAATGGAGGTCACAAAAATGTTTAGAAAAGTGTTCAGTCAGACTGCATATTGACTTTCTGGGTGAATAACAATCTAATGTATGCAATACCCACTGATATTTACTCATGGATATCCATTGTGTTCATAATGATGAAGGTTTGACACAGAAGGTAATGAGATAGGGCAAATAGAAGTTACTCAAGCAACTGGGTCAGATTTGGAAAGGCCAGTACTAGCATCTACTCCCTTCCTTCTGGGTACTCACGTCTATCGGATGTTTAACAGCCCTACTGACAACTTACACCACAGCAGAGTTTCTGGGTACTCACGTCTATCGGATGTTTAACAGCCCTACTGACAACTTACACCACAGCAGAGTTTCTGGGTACTCACGTCTATCGGATGTTTAACAGCCCTACTGACAACTTACACCACAGCAGAGTTTCTGTGTACTCACGTCTATCGGATGTTTAACAGCCCTACTGTTACACCACAGCAGAGTTTCTGGGTACTCACGTCTATCGGATGTTTAACAGCCCTACTGTTACACCACAGCAGAGTTTCTGGGTACTCACGTCTATCGGATGTTTAACAGCCCTACTGACAACTTACACCACAGCAGAGTTTCTGGGTACTCACGTCTATCGGCAGCTCTTTGTTTGCCAGCATGGAGATGGCCTTCGGGTAGGTGTTGTACCCTGCGGAACAAAACAACAAGGTAAGCAGCGGGTAGGTGTTGTAGCCTGCAGAACAAAACAACAAGGTAAGCGGGCGGGTAGGTGTTGTAGCCTGCGGAACAAAACAACAAGGTAAGCGGCGGGTAGGTGTTGTAGCCTGCAGAACAAAACAACAAGGTAAGCGGGCGGGTAGGTGTTGTACCCTGTGGAACAAAACAACAAGGTAAGTGGGCGGGGAGGTGTTGTACCCTGCGGAACAAAACAACAAGGTAAGCGGGCGGGGAGGTGTTGTAGCCTGCGGAACAAAACAACAAGGTAAGCGGGCGGGGAGGTGTTGTAGCCTGCGGAACAAAACAACAAGGTAAGCGGGCGGGGAGGTGTTGTAGCCTGCGGAACAAAACAACAAGGTAAGCGGGTGGGTAGGTGTTGTAGCCTGCGGAACAAAACAACAAGGTAAGCGGGCGGGTAGGTGTTGTAGCCTGCGGAACAAAACAACAAGGTAAGCGGGCGGGGAGGTGTTGTAGCCTGCGGAACAAAACAACAAGGTAAGCGGGCGGGGAGGTGTTGTACCCTGCGGAACAAAACAACAAGGTAAGCGGGCGGGGAGGTGTTGTAGCCTGCGGAACAAAACAACAAGATAAGCGGGCGGGGAGGTGTTGTACCCTGCGGAACAAAACAACAAGGTAAGCGGGCGGGTAGGTGTTGTAGCCTGCGGAACAAAACAACAAGGTAAGCGGGCGGGGAGGTGTTGTAGCCTGCGGAACAAAACAACAAGGTAAGCGGGCGGGGAGGTGTTGTAGCCTGCGGAACAAAACAACAAGGTAAGCGGGCGGGGAGGTGTTGTAGCCTGCGGAACAAAACAACAAGGTAAGCGGGCGGGTAGGTGTTGTACCCTGCGGAATAAAACAACAAGGTAAGCGGGCGGGGAGGTGTTGTAGCCTGCGGAACAAAACAACAAGGTAAGCGGGCGGGTAGGTGTTGTAGCCTGCGGAACAAAACAAGGTAAGCGGGCCGGTAGGTGTTGTAGCCTGCGGAACAAAACAACAAGGTAAGCGGGCGGGTAGGTGTTGTACCCTGCGGAACAAAACAACAAGGTAAGCGGGCGGGTAGGTGTTGTACCCTGCGGAACAAAACAACAAGGTAAGCGGGCGGGTAGGTGTTGTACCCTGCGGAACAAAACAACAAGGTAAGCGGGCGGGGAGGTGTTGTAGCCTGCGGAACAAAACAACAAGGTAAGCGGGCGGGGAGGTGTTGTACCCTGCGGAACAAAACAACAAGGTAAGCGGGCGGGGAGGTGTTGTAGCCTGCGGAACAAAACAACAAGGTAAGCGGGCGGGTAGGTGTTGTACCCTGCGGAACAAAACAACAAGGTAAGCGGGCGGGGAGGTGTTGTAGCCTGCGGAACAAAACAACAAGGTAAGCGGGCGGGGAGGTGTTGTAGCCTGCGGAACAAAACAACAAGGTAAGCGGGCGGGGAGGTGTTGTAGCCTGCGGAACAAAACAACAAGGTAAGCGGGCGGGGAGGTGTTGTACCCTGCGGAACAAAACAACAAGGTAAGCGGGCGGGGAGGTGTTGTAGCCTGCGGAACAAAACAACAAGGTAAGCGGGCGGGGAGGTGTTGTAGCCTGCGGAACAAAACAACAAGGTAAGCGGGCGGGGAGGTGTTGTAGCCTGCGGAACAAAACAACAAGGTAAGCGGGCGGGGAGGTGTTGTACCCTGTGGAACAAAACAACAAGGTAAGCGGGCGGGTAGGTGTTGTAGCCTGCGGAACAAAACAACAAGGTAAGCGGGCGGGTAGGTGTTGTACCCTGCGGAACAAAACAACAAGGTAAGCGGGCGGGGAGGTGTTGTAGCCTGCGGAACAAAACAAGGTAAGCGGGCCGGTAGGTGTTGTAGCCTGCGGAACAAAACAACAAGGTAAGCGGGCGGGTAGGTGTTGTACCCTGCGGAACAAAACAACAAGGTAAGCGGGCGGGTAGGTGTTGTACCCTGCGGAACAAAACAACAAGGTAAGCGGGCGGGGAGGTGTTGTAGCCTGCGGAACAAAACAACAAGGTAAGCGGGCGGGGAGGTGTTGTACCCTGCGGAACAAAACAACAAGGTAAGCGGGCGGGGAGGTGTTGTAGCCTGCGGAACAAAACAACAAGGTAAGCGGGCGGGTAGGTGTTGTACCCTGCGGAACAAAACAACAAGGTAAGCGGGCGGGGAGGTGTTGTAGCCTGCGGAACAAAACAACAAGGTAAGCGGGCGGGGAGGTGTTGTAGCCTGCGGAACAAAACAACAAGGTAAGCGGGCGGGGAGGTGTTGTAGCCTGCGGAACAAAACAACAAGGTAAGCGGGCGGGGAGGTGTTGTACCCTGCGGAACAAAACAACAAGGTAAGCGGGCGGGGAGGTGTTGTAGCCTGCGGAACAAAACAACAAGGTAAGCGGGCGGGGAGGTGTTGTAGCCTGCGGAACAAAACAACAAGGTAAGCGGGCGGGGAGGTGTTGTAGCCTGCGGAACAAAACAACAAGGTAAGCGGGCGGGGAGGTGTTGTACCCTGTGGAACAAAACAACAAGGTAAGCGGGCGGGTAGGTGTTGTAGCCTGCGGAACAAAACAACAAGGTAAGCGGGCGGGTAGGTGTTGTACCCTGCGGAACAAAACAACAAGGTAAGCGGGCGGGGAGGTGTTGTAGCCTGCGGAACAAAACAACAAGATAAGCGGGCGGGGAGGTGTTGTACCCTGCGGAACAAAACAACAAGGTAAGCGGGCGGGGAGGTGTTGTAGCCTGCGGAACAAAACAACAAGGTAAGCGGGCGGGGAGGTGTTGTAGCCTGCGGAACAAAACAACAAGGTAAGCGGGCGGGTAGGTGTTGTAGCCTGCGGAACAAAACAACAAGGTAAGCGGGCGGGGAGGTGTTGTAGCCTGCGGAACAAAACAACAAGGTAAGCGGGCGGGGAGGTGTTGTAGCCTGCGGAACAAAACAACAAGGTAAGCGGGCGGGGAGGTGTTGTAGCCTGCGGAACAAAACAACAAGGTAAGCGGGCGGGTAGGTGTTGTACCCTGCGGAATAAAACAACAAGGTAAGCGGGCGGGGAGGTGTTGTAGCCTGCGGAACAAAACAACAAGGTAAGCGGGCGGGTAGGTGTTGTAGCCTGCGGAACAAAACAAGGTAAGCGGGCCGGTAGGTGTTGTAGCCTGCGGAACAAAACAACAAGGTAAGCGGGCGGGTAGGTGTTGTACCCTGTGGAACAAAACAACAAGGTAAGTGTGCGGGGAGGTGTTGTACCCTGCGGAACAAAACAACAAGGTAAGCGGGCGGGGAGGTGTTGTAGCCTGCGGAACAAAACAACAAGGTAAGCGGGCGGGGAGGTGTTGTAGCCTGCGGAACAAAACAACAAGGTAAGCGGGCGGGGAGGTGTTGTAGCCTGCGGAACAAAACAACAAGGTAAGCGGGCGGGGAGGTGTTGTAGCCTGCGGAACAAAACAACAAGGTAAGCGGGCGGGGAGGTGTTGTAGCCTGCGGAACAAAACAACAAGGTAAGCGGGCGGGGAGGTGTTGTAGCCTGCGGAACAAAACAACAAGGTAAGCGGGCGGGTAGGTGTTGTAGCCTGCGGAACAAAACAAGGTAAGCGGGCCGGTAGGTGTTGTAGCCTGCGGAACAAAACAACAAGGTAAGCGGGCGGGTAGGTGTTGTACCCTGTGGAACAAAACAACAAGGTAAGTGGGCGGGGAGGTGTTGTACCCTGCGGAACAAAACAACAAGGTAAGCGGGCGGGGAGGTGTTGTAGCCTGCGGAACAAAACAACAAGGTAAGCGGGCGGGTAGGTGTTGTAGCCTGCGGAACAAAACAACAAGGTAAGCGGGCGGGTAGGTGTTGTAGCCTGCGGAACAAAACAACAAGGTAAGCGGGCGGGGAGGTGTTGTAGCCTGCGGAACAAAACAACAAGGTAAGCGGGCGGGTAGGTGTTGTAGCCTGCGGAACAAAACAACAAGGTAAGCGGGCGAGTAGGTGTTGTAGCCTGCGGAACAAAACAACAAGGTAAGCGGGCGGGGACGTGTTGTAGCCTGCGGAACAAAACAACAAGGTAAGCGGGCGGGGAGGTGTTGTAGCCTGCTGAACAAAACAACAAGGTAAGCGGGCGGGTAGGTGTTGTAGCCTGCGGAACAAAACAACAAGGTAAGCTGGCGGGTAGGTGTTGTAGCCTGCGGAACAAAACAACAAGGTAAGCGGGCGGGTAGGTGTTGTAGCCTGCGGAACAAAACGACAGCGCTTTGGACGTGATTTCTAGCGATGTTAGAAACATGAATGTACCATCTGCACCCTGAATATGTGGAGTACACACGGCTATGAGTGCAGACGTGTTTTCTGTGGGATATCCGAAGATAAGATTGCTGTACTTACCCAAGTGGCCGCCGTGAATGTTCAGTTCTGAAAAAATAAGATGAATAAAGGATCGGACTTTTACATGGGTTCTATTTAACAAAAACGCAAATAAACGAGAATTCGATTCTAACATTATCCCCTAGAAGACGGAAGACATCGGCACGTCGCACCTTTGGTGTCCCCGATGATGGTCCAGTCCACGGAAGTCTCGTTCTTAAACACGCTGTACTCCACAAACGTGCCGAGCTTGGCGATCATGTGCAGGCTGGGGGGAGGGAAAAGGTTAAAGGTAGTCCCGTAGCCGTTTGGAGGCAGTGGGTTAGTGATCATGTGCAGGCTGGGGGGAGGGAAAAGTTAAAGGTAGTCCCGTAGCCTTTTGGAGGCAGTGGGTTAGTGATCATGTGCAGGCTGGGGGGAGGGAAAGGTTAAAGGTCGTCCCGTAGCCGTTTGGAGGCAGTGCGTTTGCGATCATGTAGAGTGGGGGGGGGGAGCAAGGAAATCACCACAAAAGTGACGAACGTGGAAAAAAAGAAGACTTACCTGAAAGAATATCAAAACCTTCATCATAGATAGTTTAAGTTTGTTCAAACATATAAGATTCATGCATCAATATTGCATTATAGGATAAATGTTGTGTGTAGCTATCTACAAGGTTGGCTACCGGCACAAATTAACTTCCATGGGGGTTCACCTTACTTTATATTACCTCATGATGATGGGAGGACCAAGAAGAAGAAAACCCCACGACTTACACTATCGGACTCAATGAAACGTAAGGACGGCTTCGAGGGAAGACGCGTACATTACGTAATTCCCAACCAGAGCGCTACAGCAGCCGTCTGTCACCTTCTTCAGGGCGATACTGACATGTTCTACTCCGCACTGCAGCTAGGTGTCGCTGCTGCAGTGTGAAGAATGCGGTCCCACACGTGACTGAGCATATACCCTCCCCATCACGGTTACTGGCCTGAGGCTGTTGTAACTTTCTGGTTGTGAATTTGAATTTTTTTTTCCAGTAATTTACCAACCGGACGAAATGAATTTGTCACGGATGAACATGACGTAGTTATCAATCAGATTTTACACCGACCCCTGTTTGACGGAGACAGGGCTGCCCGAGGCCTCGATGTATACGTCACATCCGTATCCGTCCGTCATCTTTTTCACTTCCGCTATGACGTCACACTTTCCCGGGTTCAGGATGACGTCAGCGCCGCACTTCTTGGCGACCTCCAACTGGAGAACCCAGAAAAGGTAGGAGCTTGTTTAGCGACGAAGTTCTGTTAAATGCTAGAACATGTATTAGCTACTCCCAGCGGTAATGTACTTCTGGGCTATCGTATAGTTGGCACCTTCGAAAAAAGAATGCTGGTAGATTTTGCTGCATTTTCTACAAATTCCAAGGCTGTTTCAAGGAGAAAGAAACGATTATCACAGAATACTCTTTCTTCATTGAAAAGCTGTAATTGCACTTTTATTTCAATGGTAGATTCTGCAGATCACACAATTCGATATTCATGAGTTAACGTTACAAATTCAAAAACTTCGTTACTCTGTTCACCAAAAACCCAGCTACCTTCCAGTCGAAGAGATCCAGCGCAATCAGTGTGGCGGGGCTTTTCTGTTTGGCGGCCGCTACCATTCCCAGGCCGAGGGGGCCGCAGCCTGACACCACCACCACATCCCGGAACTGGATCTCCCCCCTCTCCACGGCGTGGATGGCACAGGCCAGCGGCTCGATGAAGGCGGCTTGGTAAGGAGGCACGGATTTCGGCACCTTTGGGGGGGGGGGGGAAACGGCGCCATAGTGCGAAGTATTAACAACGACAGGTCACGGGAAATGCCGCCATAGTGCAAAGTGTTAACAACGACAGGACACGGGAAATGCCGCCATAGCGCGAAGTGTTAACAACGACAGGTCACGGGAAATGTCGCCATAGTGCGAAGTGTTAACAACGACAGGTCACGGGAAATGCCGCCATAGTGCGAAGTGTTAACAACGACAGGTCACGGGAAATGCCGCCATAGTGCGAAGTGTTAACAACGACAGGTCACGGGAAATGCCGTCATAGTGCGAAGTGTTAACAACGACAGGTCACGGGAAATGCCGCCATAGTGCGAAGTGTTAACAACGACAGGACACGGGAAATGCCGCCATAGTGCGAAGTGTTAACAACGACAGGACACAAGAAATGCCGCCATAGTGCGAAGTGTTAACAACGACAGGTCACGGGAAATGCCGCCATAGTGCGAAGTGTTAACAACGACAGGACACGGGAAATGCCGCCATAGTGCGAAGTGTTAACAACGACAGGACACGGGAAATGCCGCCATAGTGCGAAGTGTTAACAACGACAGGACACGGGAAATGCCGCCATAGTGCGAAGTGTTAACAACGACAGGACACGGGAAATGCCGCCATAGTGCGAAGTGTTAACAACGACAGGACACGGGAAATGCCGCCATAGTGCGAAGTGTTAACAACGACAGGACACGGGAAATGCCGCCATAGTGCGAAGTGTTAACAACGACAGGTCACGGGAAATGTCGCCATAGTGCGAAGTGTTAACAACGACAGGACACGAACATATCTGGCTGTCACCTACATATATGCATGTAGGTCTTGCATCTTTTATTGTTAGATACGTTTATTTCATACATGCGGACACAAAAAGCAAACATTGTCTCACACATATTTCACATAGATGATTTACAAAGCGACTCGAGTTCCGCCCACCTTATGAACGATGCTGTCCGATATGTACTTCATGTATCCCGCCATCGCACCTGCAAGGCAAGACGGACCGAGTCAGACCACAGCGAAACACTGCTCTTCCTTACATTTCATTTCGTTTTTATTCATTAATATAATTTGAAATTTCAAAATGCTTATGAGGGTAGACCAAGTTCATTCCAGAGATTCTATGGAAAGTTTCTAATTGCTGTGTTCTAATCCTTATGATTTATCTTCTCATTATGCTGCTGAGGCTTTCCTCTAAAATTCCAGCTGTTTGTTTAGGTTAAGGTTTGTTTCAACATTTTCTCCTCTGCTTGTGATTCTGTCATTATTACACATTTGTAAAATTGCCAAGTTTCCTCTAATTAATTTTGACTCAAATTTGCATATAGTACAGTTTTTCCTTACCTTGTAGTATACATTCTTTATTTGCATAAACTATAATGATAAAGCATCTGACCCTCTTGCCCCAACCATTGCTTCCTCGAAAACAAAGCTGAATCAACACACAGCTAAACTGTGTTCCAATACAAAGGAGGGAATAAAAACGGAACCGCTTTCTTTAGTCCTTATCTCGCATCACGTACCCGGAGTTCGCTGGTGAAAGCCGTAGATGTCGTGTGGCATGCCTGAAAAGAAAACCGATGGAAAATAATTATTCAAGGAATCAATTAGGATATTGATTTCTCCAAGTTAAGAAAGCTCTGATGACAATGGTGTTGCGATGTTGCCATTTAGAATTCTACATAACAGCACATACACATGTGGTACATATATATCATGAATAGCAGCACATGCACATGTGGCACATATATGGCACATGTAAGCACATAAACATGTGGTACATATATCATATATAACAGCACGTACTAACTTGGTGCACATATCATATATAGCAGCACGTGCACATGTGCACATATATGGCACTATGTATATATAACAGCACGTACACATGTGGTATATATATACACATATATAACAGCACGTACACATGTGATATATATATATACACATATATAACAGCACGTACACATGTGATATGTCCCCCTGGTGCAGTACCGGCACCTCCAGCAGGGGGCGATGCTCTCCGCGATGGCCTGGTCCCCCAGCTCCAGGGAGAACTTCTCCGCAGCGCCTGCAGGGCAAGGTCAAGGTCAGAGTCATAGTGTGGAGTTGAAATCCGTTGTAATTGTGGGCTATTGTATCTGGTCCTCGCGCTAATGTACTATTGGGCTACCTTACCTGGTCCCAGCTTTAATGTTCTTATGAGCTACCGTACCTGGGTCAAGCGGTTATGTATTTGTAAGCTGACATACCTAGATCCACCGGTAAATATACTTATGAGCTACCGTACCTGGTCCCAGTGCTAATGTACTTATGGGCTGCCGTACCTGGTCCCAGCTTTAATGTACTTCTGGGCTACCGTACCTGGTTCCAGCTCGAATGTACTTATGGGCTACCGTACTTGGTGCCAGCTCTAATGTACTTCTGGGCTACCGTACCTGGTCCCAGCTCTAATGTACTTCTGGGCTACCGTACCTAGTCCCAGCTCTAATGTACTTATGGGTTACAGTACCTGGTCCCTAACCCCATATGTACTTATGGGCTACCGTACCTGGTCCCAGCGCTTATGTACTTTACCTGGTCCCAGCGCTAATGTAGTTTACCTGGTCCCTAAGCTCTAATGTACTTATGGGCTACCGTACCTGGTCCCAGCGCCACCACCTCGCCGATGAACTCGTGCCCAGGGACGATGGGCGGCTGGCAGTACGGCTCGCGGTCCTTGTCGCCTGGGAACGAGAATAACAGGAACGTCATATCAGACAAGTTTATACCAATCATGGGGGGGGGGGGGGGGGGGTGTTACCCGACTGACGCTGGCAAAACCTGCACAACCCTAGCCTTTATTTGATCGGCAGTTAGCAAACGGCATAACATTTCGGTCTGAGTGATGAAAATGGGTCACGTTTAAGTCGTCATATTTCTGTAGTATCAGGTTGAATTTCAGATTCGAGGGCCATATTATCCTTGAACTAAGTGCATCGCAAGTCACTGCGTCACTGACAACGTGCGTTTCACGTGAGCTGCTTGAAGTGTTCTTTTATCGACATTCTTCAGTGCGAGAGTCCCAACATAGCGCCCCACGCGCACACCCTTTCCTACGGACGAATACAACTTTAAGCTTTTTTTATCAATTTGTTCATCTATCCATTCATTCACTCATCACTCATTCTTTTCTTCCCTCACTCATCCATCCATCCATTCATTCCTTCCTTCCTTCTTATCTGACGGAGCCACAGTGGTGTTGCACTCAAACTGTGCCCTAACAGCGCCGCTTAACATAGATAGAGGTATGTCTTCCTTTCTTCTTTCCTTCTTCAATCTTCTAATTTTTTCTACAAGTCCTTCTAGTAGTAGTAGTAGTAGATAATTTTCTTTTACCACGCAGCCCACAATAGCGGCGCCCCGGCGTAGATTTATTGACTTATTGATTTATCGATTGGTTGATTCATTGATTCATTAACTCCATAATCTCCGTACAGCACACACCCCAGAAGAGCGGCGCGCCGGCGTAGCACTTGGCGTCCCCCGCGCAGATCCCCACCGCCGTCACCCTCACCAGAACCTCCTCCGGCCCCACCGCCGGCACGTCCAGCGCCTCCATGCGGTAGTCACCTGCAGTGCAGCGGGACACACCGGTGTTGGTACAAGTTTTAAAACAATTCTATGACTGCAGTTGGTCAATGAGTTGACAAATCTAATGTAGCTCATGCCTGGCTTTAAGAATATTTGTGTGACAGTCCGGAATTATACTGCACATCTATGGTGCGTACACTATTGTTTGTCAGATTGACTTACACCTCAGGGGCAGAAAGGTCGATTATATCGCTCAGGATGTGGAAATAATCAAACACCACAAGGCATTATTCCTATAAAAGTAAACATGATATCGGAGCAGCCCTATTCAATGTTAGTCCGGCCATGTCTGCAGCAAAATATACAATGTAACGGACTTCCTTTTGAGAGAAAATGGCGTCGATACTCGGCCCCCTGTACAGAAGAAAGTTCCGTACAAGAATTCCAGTACGGAACGGCTTTATTCCAGGACCGAAGCTTCGTCAGCACTGGACGTTCAGAACTGAATCTTGTTTCGGTACTCATTCAACCAGAGCTGAACTCCTCTCGGTACTCAGGTTCCAGTACGGATTTGCGTTCCGGCTGGTTCGTCTATATTTGTGGTCTTTTTTCTTCCAAACATCGCTTCAAAAGTACATACAGGAGGACAACCATAGACTTCTACGTGTGCGACAAAGTAGCTTGTTGTTTTTACGAACAATAGGTTACATGTAGACAGCTAGCAGGTGATCTATCTGTGCAGCAAAGTAGCTTGTTTTTTTGTGTGTGCAAACAATGCGTAACGTTAGTTACATGAAGACAACTAAGAGATAGATTTCTGTAGTCTCAGCACTCGGTTTGCAGTCCTGA
The DNA here is from genome assembly GCF_035083965.1 of Branchiostoma lanceolatum. Taxonomy (NCBI): domain Eukaryota; kingdom Metazoa; phylum Chordata; class Leptocardii; order Amphioxiformes; family Branchiostomatidae; genus Branchiostoma; species Branchiostoma lanceolatum. The sequence goes on along the minus strand of NC_089722.1, from coordinate 182,518 downwards.
CAGGAGAGTTCCCAGTACTGAAGCTGCCCAGCACAGGAATTCCAGTACTAAGAAAGTCTCAGTACTGGAGCTCCTGTGCTGACGACCACTTCCGCACTGGTTGTCCAGTGCTGACAAAGGAACCTGTTACATTTGTATATTTGCTGCATTGTTGATTCACATTAGCCTAGATCGATTTAGCTGTTAGACTTTGGACTCTCCCCAACACCTCAGCCCAGCAGACGTTACCCTGCACAATGTACTCATGTAGACTTGCCCTACTTTTTCGAGTGGCTGTCGACACCCTGCACACGGAGGTCTTCATAACCTCCCTGCCCTACAGTTAAGTGCTCGCTACATGCGGAATAAACCGGGCACTTTCCGAGTCAAGATCATCCAAAGATTAGGCATAACACAACAACCTTTATTCTGAAGCATTGCTATTGAAGGGTCCTAGACCCCCAAACCACGGGTGTTTGTTGCATTACAAGTTGATGTCGCCAACCGAAGTACAAAGTGCACCTTTGTTTACTGGTTAATAATAACCCACCCTGTCATTATAGGCTCGGTTGCCCCGCCCTCAGTCCATATGGGACGCAGATATCACAGTGGAGAGACGAATGGTGATATTTTAGAGCTTCGTTCTGCCCAGACATGCGGGGACAGACGTGACAGAAGTCTCGCAGCTGCCGACGGGAGACCTCCGCAGAAGTTCTGCCGCTACTCATCATCTGATTCTGTTGCCATTTCTGTTGTTCCTGACGCTACTATGACGTTACCTGGCGGTACCTGACGCTTAACATACCTGGAGCGTAGCAGACGACTCCTTTCATCTTAGTGGGGATCCCTGAAACCGAAGACATCCTTAAGTCGCTGAAAGAGACACTTGCCGGAAAGACCACCTCCTTGGAAAGGCCGAGACCTAAGACAGACGGAGGTTCCGGGGTAGCGGGTGGTGTGCAAAAGGTCACCAGGGGTACAAAAATTAAAGGTCGCACTCTGTTAAGACGCCTGCTTTATTTATAATGTCTATATCGTGTACCAGGTCGGTTATACAATTTGACGTTTTCAAGTCAAGAACCTTGCACATAAGCGTGAAACTGGCATGGCGGGCTTTTGTGTCCACTTGCTCATTATCGTCCTCTTCCTCTCACTCGCCATCCCATTCTCTCATTCACTCTCACTCACTCACTCACTCTCACTCACTCACTCACTCTCACTCACTCACTCACTCACTCACTCACTCACTCACTCACTCACTCACTCACTCACTCACTCACTCACACACACACACACACACACACACACACACACACTCACTCACTCAACCATTGACGCAAAGTGCATTAATTCTGTTTTGTTCAATAAGAAATAAAAAAAAATGACATTTTCGCCTTAATTCCATCCACGGATATGGCGTTATGCGTGATCATCACTCCCACGATGCCTCACTCAGTTTTGCCCCCTTCCAGACTCCCCGTTTATTCTGCCTCCCAACAATAACACGCATCGTGCTGGCCCCAACTACAATCTCCTCCGAAAATTTAGATCCATGAAAAGAACAGATTGTAACTGGCCTTCCGCGGTAGTGATATCTATAAGGAGGCCTGCATGCCCTTCTACGTACAGTAATCAACCGTGTTAATTCTACGCAAAGCTTAGCCGACCACTTGAATTCAACGTAGAGCGAAATTTGAGTATTTTGTGAAGGGTAAAATTGGCCGCTTTGATTCTGCGCCAGTAATGCGTTGCAGCTCCCCGGGATTCAGCGTAAATGTAATTGATGAAGTGTTCGTCAGTCGGAGTCAAACTTGTCCAACCTTGCTCCAAGTCACGTCATGTCACGTCCGCAGTCTTTTTCGCCACCCTCCCCTTCTTCACAGTGGAACAATCCACTGAAGTTGTTCCCAAAACCTTGTACATTGACCGTCTTGAGACATCTTGCACAGGTGGCCACATGTGGAGGTTTGCAAGACCCTGTCGGGAGTGGCTTTAATGTTGGTTAACATTGTTTTTGGGCTTAAAGGTTACTGGCCAGTTTAATATGCCCCTTGATTTCAGCAATGTTTCTTTGCTCAAGTTGAGGTCACAAACTTGGGAACGTGCCTCGCATGATCATGGTTTGGAGAAAGGGTTACCTTGAAACCTGAACACTATTAAACGGGGACATAAGGTGGGGTGATGTGTGTGATATTTACTTACCTTCAATGATCTACTCTATCTAATTTATAACCTACGTAAATAACCTGACATAAGAGCACATGCGCAACCCGAAGGTGCACTTTGGACCGATACCAACCATCTTCTCAATCTTCAACATTTGCCAAACTTTATCTAATCTACGCAAATAACTTAGCATGAGAGGGGGGGGGGGGGGGGGTAAAATATCTGTACTGATCGTCCTGCATCTTTGCTCCGTTATTTTCATCTTTGATGGCTTACAACTGTTTTTGTTCAATTTTACCCGCCGCTACTCCTCCTGACTATTTCTTTGGAGTGTCTGACTGTTTAATGTGACCTCACGGCACTGTCTCAGCTTTCTTGCAATTTGTACAGTCTGTTTATCGGCATTTTTCTTTAACATATCATTAACACGTCGCACATAAGCACGTCGAGTACCTACCTACCTACCACGACCACGGAGGCAGCTGGTTGGCGGAGTGACATCTTCAGCTGTGACTTGCTTGGATAGGAATAATCAAGATCAAGAATATCCATGTAGGTTATTTTCAGTGCGTAGCTATCAGACCACTAGTTTTCTTTCAAACGATCTGGAAACCATGGAAACGGCCGCATCACCTGCAGTTGTACCGTCTCGGCACAATTTCAAGTGTTAGAAAAGTTACATAAGCACAAAACAAATGTGACAGTTACAACATATAAGTGTTAAATCAATTCCCACTCTTCCCACTCTTCCGCTAAGACCGTGAATGCTGAATCACTGACAATAAACTTTTCTTCATATAGAAGATACACTAATGAAACAAGCCTCGGCAAAGGCACACATGTACAAGCACATGTGTGACGTGTGCACTTGTTCTTGATTTGGTTACATATTGCGCATGCTCCTCGGTGCTTTTTCCACACGACCCCATTCAAAACGGGTTCGGCAAACAAGAGAGACGCGAACGTCTGCCGAGTCCGTCTCGAACGGGGCCGGAAGAACACGAAGTCTGCCGAGTCCGTCTCGGACGGGGCCGGAGGAACACGAAGTCTGCCGAGTCCGTCTCGAACGGGGCCGGAGGAACACGAAGTCTGCCGAGTCCGTCTCGAACGGGGCCGGAGGAACACGAAGTCTGCCGAGTCCGTCTCGAACGGGGCCGGAGGGACACGAAGTCTGCCGAGTCCGTCTCGAACGGGGCCGGAGGAACACGAAGTCTGCCGAGTCCGTCTCGAACGGGGCCGGAGGAATACGAAGTCTGCCGAGTCCGTCTCGAACGGGGCCGGAGGAACACGAAGTCTGCCGAGTCCGTCTCGAACGGGGCCGGAGGAACACGAAGTCTGCCGAGTCCGTCTCGAACGGGGCCGGAGGAATACGAAGTCTGCCGAGTCCGTCCCGAACGGGGCCGGAGGAATACGAAGTCTGCCGAGTCCATCTCGAACGGGGCCGGAGAGACACGAAGTCTGCCGAGTCCGTCCCGAACGGGGCCGGAGGAAACTCAGAATGCCAGCTGAAATAAAACCATGGAGATGACACGTGCAGCTACCGGTTACATCAACCCATTCCTCAGCAGATTCTTCGTAAGCCAAACAACGTTTCATGGAAATATTTGAGAGGTTCAGGAAATAGTTCAACTGCTGTGCCCGAACTGAGTTGAGCGAATGTTCTTTCGATCCTTAGGTCTTCATCTATTTTCATTTTTTTTTTTTACATTTGAAACCCGTATTCATATCTGCCATACATCAACAAATGTACGGATACATTTGAAGCCCATATTCATATCTGCCATACATCAACAAATGTACGGATACATTTGAAGCCCATATTCATATCTGCCATACATCAACAAATGTACGGATACATTTGAAGCCCATATTCATATCTGCCATACATCAACAAATGTACGGATACATTTGAAGCCCATATTCATATCTGCCATACATCAACAAATGTACGGATACATTTGAAGCCCATATTCATATCTGCCATACATCAACAAATGTACGGATACATTTGAAGCCCATATTCATATCTGTCTATACCTGGAGCAGAACAGTCAAGTCGTCTGACTGAAGGTAAGAAAGTGAGAGAATATCTTCCAACAAGAGCAACTTAAACTGAATCTAAACCAAACTTGTTCGGAGAGGACCCGACAGGAATAATGACAAACAGGCAGCAGACTAGACATCAAGTGCTAGTGCTCCACTTCTACAGGTAGAAATCAGGGCTGATGACGGAACTGTGGGGTCGTGTGGCGCAACGGCAGAGCGCTCGACTCAGAACCAAGAGGTCCCGAGTTCGAATCCTGTCATGTCACCGATCTTGTGCCCCTGGGAAAGGCACTTTACACGACTTTCCTCACTCCACCCAGGTGTGAATGGGTACCTGACTTCGGTTGGGGAAAGTCATATTGAGGTCACCTGGCGGCGCCGAATGGCAGCCGCCCAGACCCTTGTGACAGTTTCACAAAATGCAAATGTGGATAAGATATTATATATGTTGTGTATTGTGTGAAACCCGTAATACCTAACATCAATTCAGCACTAGAAAGGCTGCCATTGCGGGTAATTTCTGACCAATAAAAAAACCATTATTAAACTGGCACGCGTACCTCCGCGGGGTCAGCAGGTTGTTCGTCCTTTTCCCGGACTGGTTTCGTCCCACGTCCTCTCGGCACGACGGGAGAAAGAGAAAGACTTACGATTGTCCCTGAGATTTCACCAGCGTTTCCGCGCTCCCTCCTCCACTGGCCGCAGCGTCCCAGTCCTGGCTATGCTGGGAAGACGAAACTCTATCATGGAGTTCTGCGGAGAAAATTCGACCATCAATAAAAGTAGAAAGAACAAAGACGCGCCGCCTCTTGGATCTATGCTGTCCTGTCCCTGCATGTTGATCAACGCGCGCCCAACGTTTGCTTGCCAGCCCAGTGAACCTAAACCTGCATTTATATCATCAGTAAGAGGATTTCAGACATTACCCGTTAGATCCCCGAGCAGATGTGAGTAGTTAATGGGTGTCCATTACCCGGTAGAGCCTCAGCTCTAATGCCGGATTGTAATAAGCCGTTGTAAGTAACTAGGAGCTTAGCGCGGACTTTCATAGTGTCACTTTTGGGCTGTACATGTCTTTCTGCCGTTAACCTGTAGTCATAGTTCCGCTACGGTGAGAATGAGGTTACATTTTATGGTGGCTCTCGAATTGACTGTCATGCCAGCTTCTGGTTTCGATTTTGCTTTCTGTTCGTCTTTTAAGGATATTTCGATATTTTGTGAACCCAATGCTACAAATAATTTGAATTTCGAAGAACTAATGAAGACGAATGAAGAAACGAGCCCTGACAGAAATATGCCCAGCTACAGTTTAAGCCGCACAGTTGTCAGTTTGCCTGCTTATTCCGAAGCATCTCGCTAGGCGGCGCGGCTGTGTTTTCCTACCATTCATTCATTTGCCAAAGCGATCAGAACGTTTGAGGCCATCCCTCGCCTTGGGTTTATATCAGGTGACGTTTTTATGTAGCTGCGCATGAAGGATGTACTTCTGCATGTGACGTACCCTGGAACAGCCGGCATGTGATCACGTGATTCTGACGTTGCGTCGTGATTAAAATGTGGATTGATTTTAAATAAACGTCTGACCCCTCCGTTCGGGGGGGGGGGGGGGGGGGGATAAAGATGGCGCTGGAAGTCAGGGGGGGTGTAATTACAAAGATTGTGTGTGTGTGTGTGTGTGCGTGCGTGCGTGCGTGTGTGTGTGTGTGTGTGTGTTTGTGTGTGTGTGTGTGTGTGTGTGTGTGTGTGTGTGTGTGTGTGTGTATTCGTAACCATCTTTTACTTTCAAGCGATTGAGAACTCCTGGCTTGCAACACATCAAAATGACTGCCCTGAGAATGTCTTGTCCGTGATGTTGACTGATTCCCGGCTGATTCCTGGCGACATTTTCCCACCGCTGGCCGCGCGGTAATGTGCCCCCTGTCACGTCCGGTGCCCCCGCTGACCCCGCTGACCCAGAGAGCACTATGGATCAATTATTGAGGTGGCGCTATCGACAATCATGTCAATCTTATGAAACCGGGTTATTTGAAATGTTGCTGCGGTGAAAGGAGAAGGGAAGATCAGTTAGGGACTGTACGATATTTAGCGATATTCCTCGTCGGAAGGTCGGGTTAAAAATATTTCTTGTCCCTCCACCGAGGTCAATGTTTTTCTTATAGCTAGGCCCTCCGCCCCAAGCCAGGAAAAAAAATTCCTAGGCCCCCCTCCGATCCACTATTGAAAAATATTGAAGACGGCAAGAAAGTCACTGCGCTGCCGTTTGGAAGTGTCCTTCGCGTTGTGCTCTAGATACGATCCCACCAGCCAAGCAGATCTCTAAGTTAGGCACCCATACACAAACAGGCAAACTGAATGGCTCGGAGCCCATGTTACAGGTTTGCATATATGCTTAGAGGCTAATCCACCATCTACTAAATAAATGTATAAGGAGAAATTCAAACTCTACAACTGGGTAAATATTCGGAGATTTATTTCCGGACGTTTCGAGTGACATCCATCACTCTTCTTCAGCGTCACTAAAGTGAACTAGCAGAACTAACCAGTACTTATATACAATGACTAGAAAAACCGGTTTTTACATGGCAAATCACACAGTCATGCATAAGCGACATTGTAATGTAAAATTGGATGTCTAACCTTCACAAACGTACTTCATAAATGCTGCCACTGTATGTAAGTGGCATCGTAAAAGTACTTAATATGTGATTTGCGCCGCGCCCGCGCGCCCCTTTTTGATCCTTTATACAGCGCCTTGCAAACTCGTGGGGTCTGAGCGGCAAGCCGGAAACTATTCAGGCATCTCACACATTTGGATTTACATTCATAAGTTCTGAAACATTCATATTCATCGGGAATGCTAACCGTCTGAACGCCATTTCAACATAACATAAACAATACAATCGGCTCAGAATCGATTATCATGGATCCGCAATTTCGCCAATGGGTGGCGAGTGATTCTTATCTGATTAACTTTTCGTCATCATCATCAAAGATACATATTACCATCTTGCCCAGGAATTGAATGATATTCCATTTATTTGGGCATTTGAATTGGGTGTGTAGCCTAAATCGTGTGCACACCTAAATCCCGAGTCTATGTTAGGGTGGTGCACGTGTATGTGCACACCTAAATCCCGAGTCTATGTTAGGGCGGTGTACGTGTATGTGTGCACCTAAATCCCGAGTCTATGTTAGGGCGGTGTGTATGTGCACACTTAAATCCCGAGTCTATGTTAGGGCGGTGTGCGCACATAAATCCTGAGTCTATGTTAAGGCGGTGTGTGTGCGCACCTAAATCCCGAGTCTATGTTAGGGCGGTGTGTGTGTGTGCACCTAAATCCCGAGTCTATGTTAGGGCGGTGTGTGTGCACCTAAATCCCGAGTCTATGTTAGGGCGGTGTGTGTGTGTGCACCTAAATCCCGAGTCTATGTTAGGGCGGTGTGTGTGTGTGCACCTAAATCCCGAGTCTATGTTAGGGCGGTGTGTGTGTGTGCACCTAAATCCCGAGTCTATGTTAGGGCGGTGTGTGTGCACCTAAATCCCGAGTCTATGTTAGGGCGGTGTGTGTGTGTGCACCTAAATCCCGAGTCTATGTTAAGGCGGTGTGTGTATGTGCACACCTAAATTCCGAGTCTATGTTAGGGCGGTGTGTGCGCACATAAATCCTGAGTCTATGTTAAGGCGGTGTGTGCGCACATAAATCCTGAGTCTATGTTAAGGCGGTGTGTGTGCGCACCTAAGTCCCGAGTCTATGTTAGGGCGGTGTGTGTGTGTGCACCTAAATCCCGAGTCTATGTTAGGGCGGTGTGTGTGTGCGCACCTAAATGCCGAGTCTATGTTAGGGCGGTGTGTGTGTGCGCACCTAAATGCCGAGTCTATGTTAGGGCGGTGTGTGTGTGCGCACCTAAATGCCGAGTCTATGTTAGGGCGGTGTGTGTGTGCGCACCTAAATGCCGAGTCTATGTTAGGGCGGTGTGTGTGTGTGCACCTAAATCCCGAGTCTATGTTAGGGCGGTGTGTGTGCACCTAAATCCCGAGTCTATGTTAGGGCGGTGTGTGTGTGTGCACCTAAGTCCCGAGTCTATGTTAAGGCGGTGTGTGTGTGCGCACCTAAATCCCGAGTCTATGTTAGGGCGGTGTGTGCGCACATAAATCCTGAGTCTATGTTAAGGCGGTGTGTGCGCACATAAATCCTGAGTCTATGTTAAGGCGGTGTGTGTGCGCACCTAAGTCCCGAGTCTATGTTAGGGCGGTGTGTGTGTGTGCACCTAAATCCCGAGTCTATGTTAGGGCGGTGTGTGTGTGCGCACCTAAATGCCGAGTCTATGTTAGGGCGGTGTGTGCGCACCTAAATCCCGAGTCTATGTTAGGGCGGTGTGTGTGTGTGCACCTAAATGCCGAGTCTATGTTAGGGCGGTGTGTGTGTGCACATAAATCCCGAGTCTATGTTAGGGCGGTGTGTGCGCACCTAAATCCCGAGTCTATGTTAGGGCGGTGTGTGCGCACATAAATCCTGAGTCTATGTTAAGGCGGTGTGTGTGCACCTAAATCCCGAGTCTATGTTAGGGCGGTGTGTGTGCACATAAATCCCGAGTCTATGTTAGGGCGGTGTGTATGTGTGCACCTAAATCCCGAGTCTATGTTAGGGCGGTGTGTGTGTGTGCACCTAAATCCCGAGTCTATGTTAGGGCGGTGGGTGCGCACATAAATCCCGAGTCTATGTTAGGGTGGTGTGTGTGCACATAAATCCCGAGTCTATGTTAGGGCGGTGTGTATGTGTGCACCTAAATCCCGAGTCTATGTTAGGGCGGTGTGTGTGTGTGCACCTAAATCCCGAGTCTATGTTAGGGCGGTGTGTGTGTGTGCACCTAAATCCCGAGTCTACTAGTATGTTAGGGCGGTGTGTGCACACCTAAATCCCGAGTCTATGTTAGGGCGGTGTACGTGTGCACACCTAAATCCCGAGTCTATGTTAGGGCGGTGTGTGCACACCTAAATCCCGAGTCTATGTTAGGGCGGTGTGTGTGCGCACCTAAGTCCCGAGTCTATGTTAGGGCGGTGTGTGTGTGTGCACCTAAATCCCGAGTCTATGTTAGGGCGGTGTGTGTGTGTGCACCTAAATCCCGAGTCTATGTTAGGGCGGTGTGTGTGTGTGCACCTAAATCCCGAGTCTACTAGTATGTTAGGGCGGTGTGTGCACACCTAAGTCCCGAGTCTATGTTAGGGCGGTGTGTGTGTGTGCACCTAAATCCCGAGTCTATGTTAGGGCGGTGTGTGTGTGTGCACCTAAATCCCGAGTCTATGTTAGGGCGGTGTGTGTGTGTGCACCTAAATCCCGAGTCTACTAGTATGTTAGGGCGGTGTGTGCACACCTAAATCCCGAGTCTATGTTAGGGCGGTGTGTGTGTGTGCACCTAAATCCCGAGTCTATGTTAGGGCGGTGTACGTGTGCACACCTAAATCCCGAGTCTATGTTAGGGCGGTGTGTGCACACCTAAATCCCGAGTCTATGTTAGGGCGGTGTGTGTGCGCACCTAAGTCCCGAGTCTATGTTAGGGCGGTGTGTGTGTGTGCACCTAAATCCCGAGTCTATGTTAGGGCGGTGTGTGTGTGTGCACCTAAATCCCGAGTCTATGTTAGGGCGGTGTGTGTGTGTGCACCTAAATCCCGAGTCTATGTTAGGGCGGTGTGTGTGCACCTAAATCCCGAGTCTATGTTAGGGCGGTGTGTGTGTGTGCACCTAAATCCCGAGTCTATGTTAGGGCGGTGTGTGTGTGTGCACCGAAATCCCGAGTCTACTAGTATGTTAGGGCGGTGTGTGCGCACATAAATCCCGAGTCTATGTTAGGGCGGTGTGTGTGTGTGCACATAAATCCTGAGTCTTTGTTAAGGCGGTGTGTGTGTGTGCACCTAAATCCTGAGTCTATGTTAGGGCGGTGCATGTGCGCACCAGATGAAATTACACCTAAGTCCGTGAGTAATTCGAAGCTTACAGACGATCCTTCCAATTCATCAAGATTGCGGCCGTTAAACCGTTCCGTCATGTAGAGAGCAGCGTCAGTACGGCGTCTGCGCCGCTGCGTGGGACAGAAAAGGCATAAAACTAGACGATCACCGGCGCCGTCCCATAGAATTGGAAAGGGTCAATTTCCCTGTAATGCGTTTGAGCTGGGCGCCACGAAGCGTGACACCTGGACTGATAGGATAATAACGGCGCTGCGTTTGGTTTATACGTGCGCAAGTTGGGATCGATGCGGACAGGAGCCTCCCTATCCCGTGTGGCAGCCTGACCTGCGCCGGTCAGGAGCCTCCCTATCCCCGTGCGGCAGCCTGACCTGCGCCGGTCAGGAGCCTCCCTATCCCCGTGCGGCAGCCTGACCTGCGCCGGCAGGAGCATCCCTATCCCCGTGTGGCAGCCTGACCTGTGCCGGTCAGGAGCCTCCCTGTCCCCGTGTGGCAGCCTGACCTGCGCCGGTCAGGAGCCTCCCTATCCCCGTGTGGCAGCCTGACCTGCGCCGGGCAGGAGCCTCCCTGTCCCCGTGTGGCAGCCTGACCTGCGCCGCTCAGGAGCCTCCCTATCCCCGTGTGGCAGCCTGACCTGCGACGGTCAGCTCCGGTCCCTCCAGGTGTTGCAATTTGCTGTGGCATTTTCCAGGGACGCTCCAAACGCCTCCACAGTGGGAGCAGTAATTTGTTTTCAATGTTGATTTTCCGTGAATTGTAATTTTTAGGGAATTCATCAATGTTGACGTTCTAGGAATGTTGATTTTAAAGGAATGTTGATTTCATAGGAATGTTGATTTTATAGGAATGTTGATTTTATAGGAATGTTGGTTTTCCGGGAATGTTGATTTTCAGGAAACATGAATTTTTGGGCAATGCTGATTGTCGGTGAATAGTTTTTTTCTGGAGATATCAATTTTCGGGAAATGCTAATTCCGGAAATATTGATTCATGACTATTTTTTGGAATGTTGATTTCCTCGAATACCCGATGGCCCAGTGGACAAACCAGCAACAGCAGATTCCCGGAAGCTCCGACCAAAACTGCAGTTTCCGGGCTTTACACGTCTGGACTGAACCGAGAGAGGAAATATTGCTACTGTCGTAATTCCAGCAATGGCTACTGAATGGGACCTGTATTGTTCATTCATATTAGAAAAAGGATCCATTAATCATGCACACAAACACAGGCGGCTCTCTTTTGTTCCGTACACTTTAACCACAAATTGCTGGATGGATGGTGTCGTGTGCATCGGCCTCTGTGCTGCCTGGAGGTTCCTTCCCTGGAAACCATATAAACAAACAAACAAACTTCTGCACCCATCCCCTCGTGTCTGTACTTGGTCGTGTAAAAACCTCCCGCCCCGCCAATGCACTGCAGGTAAGTCCCGGGCCAATACACTGCAGGTACCCCCCCCCCCCCCCCCCCCCGTCCTGCCAGTGCACTGCAGGTAAACCCCCGCCAATGCACTGCAGGTAAGTCCCGGGCCATTCCCGAGCTACTGTAATCTCCTTAGTCCCTTCAGATCGTAGAGCTGCCGGCTAGCTGAGATTTGTGAGACGCAAAATATCTTCAGGAGCCGGAACTTCCGCCTTCTGCTTGGCGTCCCAGGAGTCGGATTTGGCTTGACTTTCCATAACATTAGTATATCTTAGAGTCCCGCGTTGACATGATAACCGAGGCGCTTCTCTCCCCCCCGCGTTAACATGATAACCGAGGCGTTTCTCTCCTCCCCGCGCTAACGTGATGACCGAGGCGTTTCTCTCCTCCCCGCGCTAACATGATAACCGAGGCGTTTCTCTCCTCCCGCGTTAACATGATAACCGAGGCGCTTCTCTCCTCCCCGCGCTAACATGATAACCGAGGCGTTTCTCTCCTCCCCGCGTTAACATGATAACCGAGGCGTTTCTCTCCTCCCCGCGTTAACATGATAACCGAGGCGCTTCTCTCCTCCCCGCGTTAACATGATAACCGAGGCGTTTCTCTCCTCCCCGCGTTAACATGATAACCGAGGCGTTTCTCTCCTCCCCGCGTTAACATGATAACCGAGGCGCTTCTCTCCTCCCCGCGTTAACATGATAACCGAGGCGTTTCCCTCCTCCCCGTGCTAACATGATAACCGAGGCGTTTCTCTCCTCCCCGCGTTAACATGATAACCGAGGCATTTCTCTCCTTCCCGCGTTAACATGATAACCGAGGCGTTTCTCTCCTCCCCGCGTTAACATGATAACCGCGGCGTTTGTCTCCTCCACGCGTTAACATGATAACCGAGGCGTTTCTCTCCTCCCCGCGTTCACATAATAACCGAGGCGTTTGTCTCCTTCCCGCGTTAACATGATAACCGAGGCGTTTCCCTCCTCCCCGCGCTAACATGATAACCGAGGCGTTTCTCTCCTCCCCGCGCTAACATGATAACCGCGGCGTTTCTCTCCTCCCCGCGTTCACATAATAACCGAGGCGTTTCTCTCCTCCCCGCGTTAACATGATAACCGCGGCGTTCTCTCCTCCCCGCGTTAACATGATAACCGCGGTGTTTCTCTCCTTCCCGCGTTAACATAATAACCGAGGCGTTTCTCTCCTCCCCGCGTTAAGATGATAACTGAGGCGCTTCTCTCCTAGATCCTCCCCGCGTTTACTTGATAACCGAGGTGTTTCTCTCCTTCCCGCGTTAACATGATAACCGAGGCGTTTCTCTCCTAGATCCTCCCCGCGTTTACATGATAACCGAGGTGTTTCTCTCCTTCCCGCGTTCACATGATAACCGAGGCGTTTCTCTCCTCCCCGCGCTAACATGATAACCGAGGCGTTTCTCTCCTAGATCCTCCCCGCGTTTACATGATAACCGAGGCGTTTCTCTCCTCCCCGCGTTAACATGATGACCGCGGCGTTTCTCTCCTCCCCGCGTTTACATGATAACCGAGGCGTTTCTCTCCTCCCCGCGTTAACATGATGACAGCGGCGTTTCTCTCCTTCCCGCGTTAACATCATGATAACCGAGGCGTTTCTCTCTCCTCCCCGCGTTAACATGATAACCGAGGCGTTTCTCTCCTCCCCGCGTTTACATGATAACCGAGGCGTTTCTCTCCTAGATCCTCCCCGCCTTTTACATGATAACCGAGGCGTTTCTCTCCTTCCCGCGTTAACATGATAACCGAGGCGTTTCTCTCCTACATCCTCCCCGCGTTAACATGATAACCGAGGCGTTTCTCTCCTCCCCGCGTTAACATGATAACCGAGGCGTTTCTCTCCTCCCCGCGTTAACATGATAACCGAGGCGTTTCTCTCCTTCCCGCGTTAACATGATAACCGAGGCGTTTCTCTCCTAGATCCTCCCCGCGTTAACATGATAACCGAGGCGTTTCTCTCCTCCCCGCGTTAACATGATAACCGAGGCGTTTCTCTCCTAGATCCTCCCCGCGTTAACATGATAACCGAGGCGTTTCTCTCCTTCCCGCGTTAACATGATAACCGAGGCGTTTCTCTCCTTCCCGCGTTTACATGATAACCGAGGCGTTTCTCTCCTTCCCGCGTTAACATGATAACCGAGGCGTTTCTCTCTCCTCCCCGCACTAACATGATAACCGAGGCGTTTCTCTCCTCCCCACGCTAACATGATAACCGAGGCGTTTCTCTTCTCCCCGCGTTAACATGATAACCGAGGCGTTTGTCTCCTCCCCGCGTTAACATGATAACCGTGGCGTTTCTCTCCTCCCCGCGCTAACATGATAACCGAGGCGTTTCTCTCCTTCCCGCGTTAACATGATAACCGAGGCGTTTCTCTCTCCTCCCCGCGTTAACATGATAACCGAGGCGTTTCTCTTCTCCCCGCGTTAACATGATAACCGAGGCGTTTCTCTTCTCCCCGCGTTAACATGATAACCGAGGCGTTTCTCTCCTAGATCCTCCCCGCCTTTTACATGATAACCGAGGTGTTTCTCTCCTTCCCGGCTTAACATGATAACCGAGGCGTTTCTCTCCTACATCCTCCCCGCGTTAACATGATAACCGAGGCGTTTCTCTCCTCCCCGCGTTAACATGATAACCGAGGCGCTTCTCTCCTAGATCCTCCCCGCGTTTACATGATAACCGAGGTGTTTCTCTCCTGACCGCGTTAACATGATAACCGAGGCGTTTCTCTCCTAGATCCTCCCCGCGTTAACATGATAACCGAGGCGTTTCTCTCCTTCCCGCGTTTACATGATAACCGAGGCGTTTCTCTCCTTCCCGCGTTAACATGATAACCGAGGCGTTTGTCTCCTCCCCGCACTAACATGATAACCGAGGCGTTTCTCTCCTCCCCACGCTAACAGGATAACCGAGGCGTTTCTTTTCTCCCCGCGTTAACATGATAACCGAGGCGTTTGTCTCCTCCCCGCGTTAACATGATAACCGAGGCGTTTCTCTCCTCCCCGCGCTAACATTATAACCGAGGCGTTTCTCTCCTAGATCCTCCCCGCGTTTACATGATAACCGAGGCGTTTCTCTCCTTCCCGCGTTAACATGATAACCGAGGCGTTTCTCTCCTCCCCGCGTTAACATGATAACCGAGGCGTTTCTCTCCTCCCCGCGCTAACGTGATGACCGAGGCGTTTCTCTCCTCCCCGCGTTTACATGATAACCGAGGCGTTTCTCTCCTCCCCGCGTTAACATGATAACCGAGGCGTTTGTCTCCTCCTCCCTCGTTAACATGATAACCGAGGCGTTTCTCTCCTCCCCGCGTTTACATGATAACCGAGGCGTTTCTCTCCTCCCCGCGTTTACATTATAACCGAGGCGTTTGTCTCCCCTCCTCCCCTGCCCTGATTCTGCAGGTTACCGTGTCTACAGGAGAGCATCTACCCTCCACAGCTACATTTAGCAAGGCCGGCTTCTCATATTGCCGTTTCTGTTGGTTACATACCGTTTTCTGATTGCCACATTTATACCCTGCTCTGATATCCCCGTTGCAACATTGACGTAGGCTGATATTTCCCACGGGACGGCCCATCCTAATAGCTGCATCAGAACCGCTACATGGAGATGACTACATTAGAAGTGCTACATGAGAATGACTACACAAGAAGTGCTACATGAGAATTTTTATATTAGAACTGCTACAAGAGAATGGCTACATTAGAAGTGCTACATGAGAATGGCTACATTAGAACTGCTACATGAGAATTTTTATATTAGAACTGCTATAAGAGAATGGCTACATTAGAAGTGCTACATGGGAACGGCTACATTATAGGTACTACTGTAACATGAGAATGGCTACATTAGAACTGCTACATGAAGATTACATTAGAACTGCTACATTAGAGGGCATGAGAATGGCTACATTAGAGGGCCGCATTAGGATGCGCGCACGTGACCCGGGCCGGCCTGTGTTTGCACGCATGGGCGGAGCGGGATCCGTCAGTTGTTGCAGCCCGCCTGTCCTGTCGCACCTTCCCGCCACACCTCCGCCTCACCGCCGCATCACGCAGCCGGCCGGGAGCCGAACCCGCGCCCCGACAAGGTTTGTCCTTCATCTTACCTTCCACAGAACTAACCCGTCCCAAACCGGACAGATTACGGCCCGAATTCACTTAAAAGCCTCCCCAATTTGCCCCGTCATGAAATTTTAAAGAGGATCCGATCCTATCGGAGCTTGTTAGGCTGCGGAATAGCGTTAGGACGTCGCGGCTTCTCCGGCGGACTCCAAACGTGTGCTGCAGAAATATGTTCGGGGATTATATCAGAAATACAACACTTGGATTTATTCAATAACGGTACCGCCAGGAATGCAGAAGGCGTGAAGCAAGTGTTTGTGTTGTTATTGTTTGGGTGACAATACGTGTTACAGGACTGTCGATAGAGATATAGCCTGCTTTGTGGCGCCTTTATAAAGCCGTAATGCCGAGTCGCCGGTGAGCATTAGTATATGTTAAAGGCATGTTGATAGTGATATAACCTGCTTTATGCCGAGTCCCGGGGGTGGGGCCGGCAGGGGGCATTAGTATATGTTATAGGAATGTTGATAGTGATATAACCTGCTTTATGCCGAGTCCCGGGGGTGGGGCCGGCAGGTGGCATTAGTATGCTGGAGGCGAGCGGCATTAGAACAGGTTACATCACTGACTCCTCATCTGGCAGTTTGTTCCAGAGATATTCTCATCCTGCCTCCATCCGAAGTGTTTTCTACAGCCCCCCGCTGTCTGCAGAGGTATGTGCGCAAGTCGCAGTAACTACACACGGGACTTCAATGTCTGGAAATATTTCAAAAATGTCTTCACCAAAAGCATGCATTATAACGCCCCTACACAAGCAATGGTAAACTGACAGGGCGTAAAAATGGTTGCCTGCTAAATTCAGAATTATTATTGCCAACTAATTCAAAAGACTCAGCCTTTAAAAATTGATAGTCATATACAGTATCAACTGAATACACGGAAACATAGATCCATGGTGTGCCTATCCGCTAATGTATGAGTTGTGTGAGTGTAAATGTCCACGATGTGCCTATACATATCCGCTAATGTATATATATATATATATATATATATATATATATATATATATATATATATATATATATATATATATATATATATATATATATATATATATATATATATATCCGATAGTGTATGAGTTGTGTGAGTGTAAATGTCCATGATGTGCCTATATATATATCCGCTAATGTATGAGTTGTGTGAGTATAATTGTCTATGATGTGCCTATATGTATATATATATATATATATATATACGCTAATGTATGAGTTGTGTGAGTGTAAATGTCCATGATGTGCCTATATATATCCGCTAATGTATGAGTTGTGTGAGTATAATTGTCTATGATGTGCCTATATGTATCCGTTAATGTATGAGTTGTGTGAGTGTAAATGTCTATGATGTGCCTATATGTATATATATATATCCGCTAATGTATGAGTTGTGTGAGTGTAAATGTCCATGATGTGCCTATATATATCCGTTAATGTATGGGTTGTGTGAGTGTAAATGTCCATCATGTGCTTATAAAGTATATATATCCGCTAATTTATGAGTTGTGTGAGTGTAAATGTCGATGATGTGCCTATATATAGATTATATATCCACTAAAGTATGACTTGTTTCGGGGCTGACTCCGCCACTTACCCAGTCAAACACACTGGAGTGCCGCCCTCAACCCGGCACAGATTTCAACAACGACTTTCACACAATTTGGAAGTCTAAGATCTTGAGCGTTCCGCATAATCATTACCCTTGCCTGCATACGTCTGGTACCGCCATACTTGGCCGACCTTGTATGCTGCCGTCCGGAATACCCAGCCCGCTCGTTATGACACAGCCAGCCTTGCCATAACTGTCCGGAATACCCAGCCCGCTCGTTATGACACAGCCAGCCTTGCCATAACTGTAAGCCCTTACACACTTCCCCGCTCGTTATGACACAGCCAGCCTTGCCATAACTGCAAGCCCTTACACACTTCCGCGTCCCGATGATGCGACTTTCTCCGCTAATTCACGCATGGCCCGACCCTTCTCATAAACCTGTTACCATGGTAACTGATTTCGGCCGAACACTCCATTATTTATGGCCTTGAACATCGCGATTTGATTGTTCCAATTACACAATCCCCGCCATTATGCGGCGCGAGACGCAATTTCTGTAATCATCAACTCAACAAATCAATTATTCTGTGAGTAACAATTTCATTCTTATTTCGCCGAGCCTCCTATAGCTGCAGAATCAATAATTCATTAAGACCTGATCCCGGCAGCGTCGCCAGCCCCATTCAGAAATCCGCGGCGCCGCGCCTGTATGTGTGAAACAGTAGCCTGGAATCCATACCCTCGGTGGCTCCCCGATATCTCTACGGCACTGTGAGTGACCCTCACCCGCCCAGACAGCTTAGCCCGCTCGGGGTGTTGTTTACGGCCTTGGATTAATTAGCTCGCCAAAGTAGGATGGCAGCGGAAGTAGGGTATAGCAGAAGTAGGATGTCAGCCAGAGGTAGAAAGGCCATCAGAAACTGACTGGCCCGGTAAAACACCACTAAGCCGACCCTAGAGACTGGGACCAGGCTAGTGAAACAGCAGACCGGCCGCCTTATTGCCTTGCCGTGTGATCGCATGTTTCCTCTCTGCCTGCCGATCCTATCTACCCCATTATAAGCGCGCCTGCGGACTCATCGAGCGGCCATTTTGGTTATTTCTGACGCACACCGGCCCGGGGTATCTGTTAATCTTTCTCTGGTCATTCTGCCGTCGGAAGCCTCCCGATTTGTTCCGACATTAGCCGAGGATTACCCCGATGGGTCCCGACGTTACCCGAGGATTACCGAGGCGGAGATGTGACCAAGACGCCATCTTTTATCTCTGACACGCAAATCCCGGGAGTCTCAGGCGGGGCTGCAGCAGACTAGAAGCAGAAATCCGTCACATGCCTGGTTTTTAGAACGTGCACATGTCGCTATATGATAACAGGCGGTATTGTATAAGAAGATGAACCATACCAACAAACCCAGGTCTCAGCTTTATCATGCAGATGTAGTACAGATACTTCTTCCCAATGTTTCTATATTTGCCCCTTCATGATTTTCTTATTACGTACCTTTCCCATCATGCAGCGGGTCTTTAGTAAGTTGCTGGCTTTGTGACAAACCAGCGCGTGACGGCATGCCAAACAGCATGCATTTAGAGTGATCAGGTGTGTTATAAGGTTGTTTCTGAGTAACGCCGCTCCTGTATGAGTTATAAGGTTGTTTCTGAGTAACGCCGCTCCTGTATGAGTTATAAGGTTGTTTCTGAGTAACGCCGCTCCTGTATGAGTTATAAGGTTGTTTCTGAGTAACGCCGCTCCTGTATGAGTTATATGGTTGTTTCTGAGTAACGCCGCTCCTGTATGAGTTATAAGGTTGTTTCTGAGTAACGCCGCTCCTGTATGAGTTATAAGGTTGTTTCTGAGTAACGCCGCTCCTGTATGAGTTATAAGGTTGTTTCTGAGTAACGCCGCTCCTGTATGAGTTATAAGGTTGTTTCTGAGTAACTCCGCTCCTGTATGAGTTATAAGGTTGTTTCTGAGTAACGCCGCTCCTGTACGAGTTATAAGGTTTTTTCTGAGTAACGCCGCTCCTGTATGAGTTATAAGGTTGTTTCTGAGTAACGCCGCTCCTGTATGAGTTATAAGGTTGTTTCTGAGTAACGCCGCTCCTGTATGAGTTATAAGGTTTTTTCTGAGAAACGCCGTTCCTGTATGAGTTATAATTTTTTTTCTGAGTAACGCCGCTCCTGTGTGGCAGCTCATTAATAATGAGCGACCGGTGAATACCTTCATCAGGTCACAGGTCACGGGGGAACGGAGAAGCCTCCGATGACGTCAGCACACCGACAGGGCAAACTCGTCGTAGAGAGTAAAATGGATAAACATATTTCAAAGAATGTTCCGGCGAGTCAGTGGCGAAGGTGTTCCGGAGAGTCAGTGGCGAAGGTGTTCCGGAGAGTCAGTGGAGAGTGTGTTCCGGAGAGTCAGTGGAGAGAGTGTTCCGGAGAGTCAGTGGAGAGGGTGTTCCGGAGAGTCAGTGGAGAGGGTGTTCCGGAGAGTCAGTGGAGAGTGTGTTCCGGAGAGTCAGTGGAGAGTGTGTTCCGGAGAGTCAGTGGAGAGTGTGTTCCGGAGAGTCAGTGGAGAGTGTGTTCCGGAGAGTCAGTGGAGAGGGTGTTCCGGAGAGTCAGTGGGGAGGGTGTTCCGGAGAGTCAGTGGGGAGTGTGTTCCGGAGAGTCAGTGGAGAGGGTGTTCCGGAGAGTCAGTGGAGAGGGTGTTCCGGAGAGTCAGTGGGGAGGGTGTTCCGGAGAGTCAGTGGGGAGTGTGTTCCGGAGAGTCAGTGGAGAGGGTGTTCCGGAGAGTCAGTGGAGAGGGTGTTCCGGAGAGTCAGTGGAGAGGGTGTTCCGGAGAGTCAGTGGAGAGGGTGTTCCGGAGAGTCAGTGGAGAGGGTGTTCCGGAGAGTCAGTGGGGAGGGTGTTCCGGAGAGTCAGTGGAGAGGGTGTTCCGGAGAGTCAGTGGGGAGGGTGTTCCGGAGAGTCAGTGGATAGGGTGTTCCGGAGAGTCAGTGGAGAGGGTGTTCCAGAGAGTCAGTGGAGAGGGTGTTCCGGAGAGTCAGTGGGGAGGGTGTTCCGGAGAGTCAGTGGATAGGGTGTTCCGGAGAGTCAGTGGAGAGGGTGTTCCGGAGAGTCAGTGGGGAGGGTGTTTCGGGGTGTCAGTGGAGAGTGTGTTCCGGCGAGTCAGTGGAGAGGGTGTTCCGGAGGGTCAGTGGAGAGGGTGTTCCGGAGAGTCAGTGGAGAGGGTGTTCCGGAGAGTCAGTGGAGAGGGTGTTCCGGAGAGTCAGTGGGGAGGGTGTTTCGGGGTGTCAGTGGGGAGGGTGTTTCGGGGTGTCAGTGGAGAGTGTGTTCCGGAGAGTCAGTGGAGAGTGTGTTCCGGAGAGTCAGTGGAGAGGGTGTTCCGGAGAGTCAGTGGGGAGGGTGTTCCGGAGAGTCAGTGGGGAGGGTGTTCCGGAGAGTCAGTGGAGAGGGTGTTTCGGAGAGTCAGTGGAGAGGGTGTTCCGGAGAGTCAGTGGAGAGGGTGTTCCGGAGAGTCAGTGGAGAGGGTGTTCCGGAGAGTCAGTGGAGAGGGTGTTCCGGAGAGTCAGTGGGGAGGGTGTTCCGGAGAGTCAGTGGAGAGGGTGTTCCGGAGAGTCAGTGGAGAGGGTGTTCCGGAGAGTCAGTGGAGAGGGTGTTTCGGAGAGTCAGTGGGGAGGGTGTTCCGGAGAGTCAGTGGAGAGGGTGTTCCGGAGTGACGTCAGAAAAATGTTCCCTCTAGTCAACGTTTCAATGGTTGTTCAACCTCTTTCCTCAGGACATAGTGAATCCTGGGTAAAACTACGGTCTCTGCCTGGAAAGCACCGTTTTGCCGTTCTCCCCAGCAGTAGCCTGGGCAATGTATGTCTGCAGTCGGAGAAACCAATTTGTGGAGCCCTGCCCCATCGAAATTCTAAATGATGACATTATCGAACTCTTCACACACAGATCAACAGTTAATTTGCACCCAGCAAAAAAGCGCCCGATATTTGCGAATCAATAAATATCTCATCTCTGACATGTAGTAATCACAAGGTGACTTCCTCGGGGGAATTCAACTAGTCATGTATTATTGCATGTGAGTTGGACCATTCATATATTATTGAGGGTGGACCACTCATATATTATTGTGAGTCGACCATTCATATATTATTGGGAGTGGACCATTCATACATTATTGTGAGTGGATCATTCATACATTATTGTGAGTTGGACCATTCATATATTATTGTGAGTGGACCATTCATATATTATTGTGAGTGGACCATTCATATATTATTGTGAGTGGACCATTCATATATTATTGGGAGTGGATCGTTCATACATTATTGTGAGTTGGACCATTCATACATTATTGTGAGTGGATCATTCATACATTACTGTGAGTTGGACCATTCATACATGATTATTGTGAGTGGATCATTCATACATTATTGTGAGTTGGACCATTCATACATGATTATTGTGAGTGGACCATTCATATATTATTGTGAGTGGACCATTCATACAATATTGTGAGTGGACCATTCATATATCATTGTGAGTGGACCATTCATATATTATTGTGAGTGGACCACTCATATATTATTGGGAGTGAACCACTCATATATTATTGTGAGTGGACCATTCATATATCATTGTGAGTGGACCATTCATATATCATTGTGAGTGGACCATTCATATATTATTGTGAGTGGACCATTCATATATTATTGTGAGTGGACCATTCATATATATTATGAAAAGTCCGTCAGTAAAACCATTGAGGCTGTGTTACAGGAATCTCACTTTGATCAGCTTGCCTGCATACTTGTGACGACCTCTCTCACTGGCGCTTTATTTAGGGAGTCGGTCGGATGTATTGATAGTATCTCAAAGCCATAAACTACCTGAGTCTGCCGAGTCTGCACAGTGGCGAGACGACTGAATAATTATAAGGGGCCTGATTTACGCTGTGTATTTTATACACGGTTTCATGGACTATCTATAGAAACGTGCGTGTTGTACATAAATACCACTGTCGGCTGCGCACACATATATCCCCATCAGCCTGTCAACATCAATCTCCGCCGCCGTGTTTTGCGGTCGCTGCTTCAGTTATCATGAGATTATAAGAGCTACACCCCCAGCATACTGATGACGCCATATGCTTATACAGTTATCATGAGATTATAAGAGCTACACCCCCAGCATGCTGTTCAGTTATCATGAGATTATAAGAGCTACACCCCCAGCATGCTGTTCAGTTATCATGAGATTATAAGAGCTACACCCCCAGCATGCTGTTCAGTTATCATGAGATTATAAGAGCTACACCCCCAGCATGCTGTTCAGTTATCATGAGATTATAAGAGCTACACCCCCAGCATACTGATGACGGCATATGCTCCCTCCGCAGTTGGACGTCTGTAGGAATGAAGCAGTGGAGAGGTAAAGGTGCGTCCAGGGTCTCTGTGGAGGCTTACGTCATCACGTCCATCCTGGTCTCAGTGTCCATCCATCAATGTCCATCTTCTGTTCACTGCCTTATAGGGTAGTCATGGCAACCCAGATTCCTTGGTTACTACTTTGAAACGTGGTCGAATCCATCAATCGTGTTTCCAGCTATTCTGTGGTTGGTTATATTGTAGTTTTACTGCACGAACGTAGACAACGCTGGCATTATCGAGCTGCATGGAAAATGGTTGTTCTTCATTCATAGTATTGCAGCCATTTATTTATCTATTAAATATTCAGTACATACGGGTATCCCCTCAGCTGAATTGAGCTAA
This sequence comes from Branchiostoma lanceolatum, assembly GCF_035083965.1. Taxonomy (NCBI): domain Eukaryota; kingdom Metazoa; phylum Chordata; class Leptocardii; order Amphioxiformes; family Branchiostomatidae; genus Branchiostoma; species Branchiostoma lanceolatum. The sequence continues at coordinate 159,473 of NC_089722.1, read as the reverse complement.
TTTCCACTGAAGCCTAAACCGCCCGACCTTCCTAATCTGGGAATGCCAACCCGGCCGCTGCAGGAGTAGCGCTAGCTTATCTCCTCCTTATGGCCGGTTCAAAGGCCGCTGCAGGAGCAGTGCGAGCTTATCTCCTCCTTATGGCCGGTTCTAAGGCCGCTGCAGGAGCAGTGCGAGCTTATCTCCATTCCTTATGGCCGGTTCTAAGGCCGCTGCAGGAGTAGCGCTAGCTTATCTCCATTCCTTATGGCCGGTTCAAAGGCCAGCGTGCTTTCGGGGATTCTGAAGCTCCCATCATCAAAATGAAACCTGATTGCGGCTCAGTTCATAATCACAGCGATCCGGTCTTCTTGTAAACTCCCGGAAATGCGAAAGAGTTGTTTCCATTTCTCTCCGCTCATTGCTGTTCCTGGACCTCCGGTGGTTCTATCGCTTCAACGTTGATCTTGTCAGTATGGATCTGGCGATGGATTATTCTCCGCTAGTAATCACAGCGGTCCGGGCCGATGGCGGGAGCGGGCGGCAGCGGCAGTCCCGGGGAGAGGACAATTAGAGCGGCCCGGCCGATATTTCACGGCCCGCTGGAGCGGACATCCTCCGACATTTCGGGCTAGCTCCGCGTTATTACACGGAAGCCGTCAGTACAACAGGTCTCGCGGGAATAGGTGAGAATTGGCGTGACCTTTTACACCAGCCTCTCCCCCGGGAGCCCACTGATTTATGGGATACGTTCTCATTTACGTCACGCGCGTGCGCGGAATGCAGGTTCTCGGATTACCTCCGCACCTGTCCCCGCGTGAGGCGCCTCAGCAGGCTCTGCAGCAAAGTGTAATCTGACACGGTTCGATTCGGTAGTCTGGCGCTGTTCGCTTCGGTAATCTGACGCTGTTCGGTTCGGTAATCTGGCACGGTTCGATTCGGTAGTCTGACGCTGTTCGGTTCGGTAATCTGACGCTGTTCGATTCGGTAATCTGGCACGGTTCGGTTCGGTAATCTGACACTAAGAGGATCTACACTGTACGATTCTGTAATCTGACACTCACCGTAAATCTAAATTTTGTGATTCTGTAATCTGACGCTCTAAAAAGTCTACACCTCCAAAAAGTCCCAAGATCAGTCCCTAACATCTGCCTGAAGTGTTTCTACTTCTAGTAGTCTTCTCAAATGTACTGTAATCTGACCGTCTTCCTTGACGGAAATTATATTCAGATGCTAACGGTAAATCCACAGTTGCGATATTGTAATGTTACTCTTTCAGTAGATCTCCACTCTACTTGCGCCGAGGTTAATCAAAGTTGGCTGATTGCAGAACCACTGCAATTTTATGATATCAAATTTGGGTGGAAAATTGCTCAGTTCTGACAAACGTAGCACAGAAAGTTTGCGCTGCCCCAGGTTCAGCATGCGGACCCAGTCGTCTGAGCTGTTCATGTCTGCAGAGGTCAGGGGGTCACGGGAAAGGTCGCGCAGCACGGGTGGGGTCAAATTTCATAGAAAGGTTTGTGTAAAGGAAAGGGAACAGAAAAGCCACTTATTCGCATATCCGCGTAGGCAAGCAAGGTTCAATGACTTCACTCTGACGTCTCATCTCTCCGGCTTGATGATGGGGTTACTTACTTACCATCTCAGCGCTGTCATTCTCCCAGAACTACGTACAACATCATGGACCATACACTGCACGTAGATGCATGTCAGGTGGTTTCTATAAGCCTTTCCTTGCTAATTGGTTCCGTTCCAGACATTACGCAATTCAGTTGACATGTTCAGAGAACTTGTTATCCATTGTCATAATCAACACGTCCCCGAATTTCTGCACTGTGCAGCTTTGTTCTCCATAACTCTGTTTCTTTTACTTTCTTAACACTGCACCCTGTTCCATTGAATTACGATATCGTTTGATTTTTCATGCATATTACAGAACAACGACGAGGCCAAACAACCAAGAAATAAAAAAAGAGTATTTAATAAGTAATTGAGTAAACTTAAACTTAATTAGCGGGTTTTGAGTAGCGTTAAGACTTCGAACTGAATAAGGCTGGGGTATTGAATAAGGCTGGGGTATTGAATAAGGCTGGGTTATTGAATAAGGCTGGGGTATTGAATAAGGCTGGGGTATTGAATAAGGCTGGGGTATTGAATAAGGCTGGGGTATTGAATAGGGCTGGGGTATTGAATAAGGCTGGGGTATTGAATAAGGCTGGGGTATTGAATAAGGCTGGGGTATTGGATAGGGCTGGGGTATTGAATAAGGCTGGGGTATTGAATAGGGCTGGGGTATTGGATAAGGCTGGGGTATTGAATAAGGCTGGGGTATTGGATAAGGCTGGGGTATTGAATAAGGCTGGGGTATTGGATAAGGCTGGGGTATTGAATAAGGCTGGGGTATTGAATAAGGCTGGGGTATTGAATAGGGCTGGGGTATTGAATAAGGCTGGGGTATTGAATAAGGCTGGGGTATTGAATAAGGCTGGGGTATTGAATAGGGCTGGGGTATTGGATAAGGCTGGGGTATTGAATAGGGCTGGGGTATTGGATAAGGCTGGGGTATTGAATAAGGCTGGGGTATTGGATAAGGCTGGGGTATTGAATAAGGCTGGGGTATTGAATAAGGCTGGGGTATTGAATAAGGCTGGGGTATTGAATAAGGCTGGGGTATTGAATAAGGCTGGGGAATTGAATAAGGCTGGGGAATTGAATAAGGCTGGGGTATTGAATAAGGCTGGGGTATTGAATAAGGCTGGGGTATTGAATAAGGCTGGGGTATTGAATAAGGCTGGGGTATTGAATAAGGCTGGGGTATTGAATAAGGCTGGGGTATTGAATAAGGCTGGGGTATTGAATAAGGCTGGGGAATTGAATAAGGCTGGGGTATTGAATAAGGCTGGGGTATTGAATAAGGCTGGGGTATTGAATAAGGCTGGGGTATTGAATAGGGCTGGGGTATTGAATAAGGCTGGGGAATTGAATAAGGCTGGGGAATTGAATAAGGCTGGGGTATTGAATAAGGCTGGGGTATTGGATAGGGCTGGGGAATTGATTAGGAAGGAGAAGTTCATGAAAAACCTTAAGACTTGAGAATTAAATAAGAAGATTTTGGGTGGGCGGGTTATGAGTTTTGAGTGGGCGTGAAGACGTTAGGGTTATGAAGACGTTCCACAGTGAAGATTGATGAGTCGCGTAAAGCGAGGAGACGGAATTACGCCGAGATGACCTTGGGTGCCCTTGGTGGTTACAAACTCATGACTGATTCGTTTCAGGTTTTAATCGGCTCCCCAGATGCCAGAGTGCCCCGTCGACTGGAGCGCGACCACAAATGGGACCTGCGAAATTTTAGGAAGCTTTTACTTTTGACAGTTGTTTTTCATTCATTAGCCCAGAATTATATCGTATTTTAGGAAGATTTTGCTGACTGTCCCCTGTCTGTCATATCCCATCACTTTTCAAATGTCAGAGTGTCCATAGGTCACATTAATTGTTATTCCAATTTCACTTCTGCATTCTCCTGTCATTTCCAGTCCTATGACGTAGGTATAAATTCTTAGAAATATGTTCGTGTTTCAATGTTAGGAAAAATCTACTTATCGTTTCTTAGCACCGCCCACCTCCCCGAGTTTCTTCATTAAGTGGCCAATGACCAGATTTTATCACCTGTTTTGTTTGTTTCGTACGAGAATAAACTCTACACCCGCCCCTTGGCTGATGATACCACCGCGCTCAGTGCAACTTAGCTAAGTCCTCGCCAGGGAGAGAAACGCTATTTGTATCCTGAAAGTAGCCACGCCATATGCCTGCAGCCTGTCAGATCTTTAACTGTATAGCCAGCTTTGAACATACAGCAGAGTCAGCTTGGGACCTATAGACCTGTAACCGGATAGCCAGCTTTAAAGATCTTTAAATGTACAGCCAGCTTTGAACCCACGGATCTGTAACCGGATAGCCAGCTTTGAACCTTCGGATCTGTAACCGGATAGCCAGCTTTGAACTTACGGATCTCTAACCGGATAGCCAGCTTTAAAGATCTTTAACTGTACAGCCAGCTTTGAACCCACGGATCTGTAACCGGACATCCAGCTTTGAACTTACGGATCTGTAACCGGATAGCCAGCTTTGAACCCACGGATCTGTAACCGGACATCCAGCTTTGAACTTACGGATCTGTAACCGGATAGCCAGCTTTGAACCCACGGATCTTTAACCGGATAGCCAGCTTTGATCTTACGGATCTGTAACCGGATAGCCAGCTTTGAACCCACGGATCTGTAACCGGATAGCCAGCTTTGAACTTACGGATCTGTAACCGGATAGCCAGCTTTGAACCCACGGATCTGTAACCGGATAGCCATCTTTGAACCCACGGATCTGTAACAGGATAGCCAGCTTTGAACCCACGGATCTGTAACCGGATAGCCAGCTTTGAACTTACGGATCTGTAACCGGATAGCCAGCTTTGATCTTACGGATCTCTAACCGGATAGCCAGCTTTAAAGATCTTTAACTGTACAGCCAGCTTTGAACCCACGGATCTGTAACCGGACATCCAGCTTTGAACTTACGGATCTGTAACCGGATAGCCAGCTTTGATCTTACGGATCTGTAACCGGATAGCCAGCTTTGGACTTACGGATCTGTAACCGGATAGCCAGCTTTGAACCTTCGGATCTGTAACCGGATAGCCAACTTTGAACTTACGGATCTCTAACCGGATAGCCAGCTTTAAAGATCTTTAACTGTACAGCCAGCTTTGAACCCACGGATCTGTAACCGGACATCCAGCTTTGAACTTACGGATCTGTAACCGGATAGCCAGCTTTGATCTTACGGATCTGTAACCGGATAGCCAGCTTTGAACCCACGGATCTGTAACCGGATAGCCATCTTTGAACCCACGGATCTGTAACAGGATAGCCAGCTTTGAACCCACGAATCTGTAACCGGATAGCCAGCTTTGAACTTACGGATCTCTAACCGGATAGCCAGCTTTGAACCCACGGATCTGTAACCGGATAGCCATCTTTGAACCCACGGATCTGTAACCGGATAGCCAGCTTTGATCTTACGGATCTGTAACCGGATAGCCAGCTTTGAACTCACGGATCTGTAACCGGATAGCCATCTTTGAACCAGTAGATCTGTAACCGGATAGTCACCGTTAATTGTGACTGTCTCTATAGTGGCAGCGAGAATCCTGAAAATGAAACAAATCTCTTCAGAATAATGTTGATGCACATGAGTGGATGCCAATACGAAACTGTTCGTAGTCAAAAACATATGTCAAACTTTACGAAGGCTATCATGCGTATATATATATATTAGATATACGTTAGATTTTAACATACGATTAATGGATCTTTTTGTCTTTGCAGGGCGACATCCGGAGCTACTTTGACGAGGGACTAAGTCGTTTCCAGTTCTACTTGTGTCCCAGTGAGGAACCCTTACATGTGTCCCAGTGAGGAACTCTTACACGTGTCCCAGTGAGGAACCCTTACATGTGTCCCAGTGAGGAACCCTTACATGTGTCCCAGTGAGGAACCCTTACATGTGTCCCAGTGAGGAACCCTTACATGTGTCCCAGTGAGGAACCCTTGACATTCTTGTAGGGCTGCCGTGAAAGGACCGGCAGTGGACCAAAGCCACCATGGCCATCCTGGACCTGGTGTTTCTCACAGTCGCTCTCCTGGGCGGCGCGCAGAGTATACGCATGCCCAGTGTCATCAGCGACGCTCCCAAACTCCTGCTGCTGTCATTTGATGGCTTCCGGTATGACTACCTCGACCGACCCGTCCTCAAGCCAAACTTCGACTTTGCCATTAACAAAGGCGTGCGCGCCAAGTACATGAAGTCCACCTTCGCCACGAAAACGGACCCTAATCACATGACCATGGTGACGGGGCTGTGGGAGGAGAGTCACGGGGTCGTCTCCAACAAGATGTACGACCCCAAATATCGCGAGATCTTCTGGATGAACAGCTCGGACCCGAAGTGGTGGGATGGCGACGGGCGGGTCGAGCCGCTCTGGATCACCAACGAGCGGACGGAGGGCCGCTACAGCGGCGTGGTGAACTGGCCCGGCGGGGACGTCAAGTACGGGGGCCGCCTCCCGACCTACTCCACCGGGCCCTACAACCGGAGCATCCCTTACACCGACAGGATAGACGCCATGGTCAGGTGGTTCCTGGACGACGAGAAGCCCATGAACTTGGGCCTTCTGTTTTTCGAGGAGCCTGACCGCTCGGGGCATCTGTACGGCCCCGACTCGCCGCAGGTGGACGATGCCATCATGATGATAGACGACACGGTGGGCTACCTGGTCAGCGCGCTGAAGGAGGCTGATCTGTACGACAAGGTAAACAACTGTTACCGTAACTATAACTACTGTTATCTATGTCATATTCACCTGGTCAGAAGGAGGCTGATCTGTACGACAAGGTAAACAACTGTTACCTTAACTATAACTACTGTTATCTATGTCATATTCACCTGGTCAGAAGGAGGCTGATCTGTACGACAAGGTAAACAACTGTTACCTTAACTATAACTACTGTTATCTATGTCATATTCACCTGGTCAGAAGGAGGCTGATCTGTACGACAAGGTAAACAACAGTAACCTTAACTATAACTACTGTTATCTATGTCATATTCACCTGGTCAGAAGGAGGCTGATCTGTACGACAAGGTAAACAACTGTTACCTTAACTATAACTACTGTTATCTATGTCATATTCACCTGGTCAGAAGGAGGCTGATCTGTACGACAAGGTAAACAACAGTAACCTTAACTATAACTACTGTTATCTATGTCATATTCACCTGGTCAGAAGGAGGCTGATCTGTACGACAAGGTAAACAACAGTAACCTTAATTATAACTACTGTTATCTATGTCATATTCACCTGGTCAGAAGGAGGCTGATCTGTACGACAAGGTAAACAACTGTTACCTTAACTATAACTACTGTTATCTATGTCATATTCACCTGGTCAGAAGGAGGCTGATCTGTACGACAAGGTAAACAACTGTTACCTTAGCTATAACTACTGTTATCTATGTCATATTCACCTGGTCAGAAGGAGGCTGATCTGTACGACAAGGTAAACAACAGTAACCTTAACTATAACTACTGTTATCTATGTCATATTCACCTGGTCAGAAGGAGGCTGATCTGTACGACAAGGTAAACAACTGTTACCTTAACTATAACTACTGTTATCTATGTCATATTCACCTGGTCAGAAGGAGGCTGATCTGTACGACAAGGTAAACAACAGTAACCTTAACTATAACTACTGTTATCTATGTCATATTCACCTGGTCAGAAGGAGGCTGATCTGTACGACAAGGTAAACAACTGTTACCTTAACTATAACTACTGTTATCTATGTCATATTCACCTGGTCAGAAGGAGGCTGATCTGTACGACAAGGTAAACAACTGTTACCTTAACTATAACTACTGTTATCTATGTCATATTCACCTGGTCAGAAGGAGGCTGATCTGTACGACAAGGTAAACAACTGTTACCGTAACTATAACTACTGTTATCTATGTCATATTCACCTGGTCAGAAGGAGGCTGATCTGTACGACAAGGTAAACAACAGTAACCTTAACTATAACTACTGTTATCTATGTCATATTCACCTGGTCAGAAGGAGGCTGATCTGTACGACAAGGTAAACAACTGTTACCTTAACTATAACTACTGTTATCTATGTCATATTCACCTGGTCAGAAGGTAAACACATGTTATCATTGTTATCTATGTCATATTCACCTGGTCAGCGCGCTCAAGGAAGTGGGTCTGTACGTACGACAAGTTGAGGGGCAGACGCAACTATGACCATTGTTTTATTCTTATTCGCCTATTTGCGCTCAAGGAGGCAGATATGATTTGTTTGACAAGGTCAGCAGCAACTTTCATACAACGAAATAAACACGGGATTGTGGCGGTGGTATGAAAATGTTTGTTGGTTATAATATCTCCGGATTTGTTACTTTGCGTAATTATCATTATGCTGACGAGTGACCAAGGCATGATGGGGGTCTGGTAAAAATGTTTGTTGATTATAGTATGACCATGTTTTGTTGCTGTTTTGTGTAGGTGACAGTATACTGACGAGTGGCCATGGATGGTGGAGGTCTAGTACAAGTGTCGTTATGTGTTTGCTGGTTATTATATGACTAGGTTTAGTTGATTTTCAGGTGAACCTTATCCTAACGATGGAGTGACCTTGGGATTGAGGAGGTTTCGTTTGTTGTTGTATGACAAGGTTTTCGTATCTGTTTGTAGGCGAACCTAATATCCTGACGAGTGACCACGGCATGGTGGAAGTGTACTGAAAGTGTTTGTTATCGTATGACCAGTTTTGTTTATTGTTTGTTTATGTGATTGTTTTTGTAGGTGAACCTTATCCTGACGAGTGACCACGGCATGGTGGAAGTGTACTGAAAGTGTTGTTTGTTATCGTATGACCAGTTTTGTTTATTTGTTTGTTTATGTGATTGTTTTTGTAGGTGAACCTTATCCTGACGAGTGACCACGGCATGGTGGAAGTGTACTGAAAGTGTTTGTCATCGTATGACCAGTTTTGTTTATTGTTTGTTTATCTGTTTGTTTTTGTAGGTGAACCTTATCCTGACGAGTGACCACGGCATGGTGGAAGTGTCCTGAAAGTGTCTGTTTGTTTGTTATCGTATGACCAGTTTTGTTTATTTGTTTGTTTATCTGTTTGTTTACTTGTAGGTGAACCTTATCCTGACGAGTGACCACGGCATGGTGGAAGTGTACTGAAAGTGTTTGTCATCGTATGACCAGTTTTGTTTATTGTTTGTTTATCTGTTTGTTTTTGTAGGTGAACCTTATCCTGACGAGTGACCACGGCATGGTGGAAGTGTACTGAAAGTGTTTGTCATCGTATGACCAGTTTTGTTTATTGTTTGTTTATCTGTTTGTTTTTGTAGGTGAACCTTATCCTGACGAGTGACCACGGCATAGTGGAAGTGTACTGAAAGTGGTTGTTTGTTTTTATCGTATGACCAGTTTTGTTTATTGTTTGTTTATTTGTTTGTTTGCTTGTAGGTGAACCTTATCCTGACGAGTGACCACGGCATGGTGGAAGTGTACTGAAAGTGTCTGTTTGTTTGTTATCGTATGACCAGTTTTGTTTATTTGTTTGTTTATCTGTTTGTTTGCTTGTAGGTGAACCTTATCCTGACGAGTGACCACGGCATGGTGGAAGTGTACTGAAAGTGTCTGTTTGTTTGTTATCATATGACCAGTTTTGTTTATTTGTTTGTTTATCTGTTTGTTTGCTTGTAGGTGAACCTTATCCTGACGAGTGACCACGGCATGGTGGAAGTGTCCCCGACACGAGTGATCGAGCTGAACAGATACATCAAGCCTGAGTGGTACATCTGGGTGGACGACTCGCCAGTCTCCGCCATACTGCCCAAAAAAGGTCAGGATTTAGTCTCTCTTCTGATAGGTGACGTTTTAACATTAGAGTATAACGTAAGATATAATGGAAGGTATAACGGAAGATGTTACGGAAAATATAACATAACAAATAATATATAGCGGCGATGGTAAGGAGTTCTAATTTTAACATAGCATATAATATATGCATCGTGGCGATAATAAGGAGTTTATGTTTCAAATCAGCAGTTTATTTCAGATGAGGGCTTTTGCTCACGGCAATGGGTAGGAACATTCAGGAATTAGACCCATGTTCATTTTCGTGCGCCAGGCAGTCTGCGCACGTTATGAAAAAACGAGACAGTGTGTGATGAATAGATTTTTGTCATTTTAGTGAAGTGAAGGTATACATACGCGCAGACTGTTGAGTTAAAGCACTGTTTATGTATCAGTCAGGGGAATCTTTATCAACAAAACCTGGCAAGATGATAATCACTTGTCAAGTTCATTTAGCACTTTCAAGTCTTTGGCCCAGTATAGCTTTATAATAATCGATATCAAGCGTAGTGCTGTGTGCAGCAGTTCATCTGCAATGGTCAGAAGTAATATAGGTTACTCCAGCTAGCTACTTATTATGGGAAAGAGATTTCTAAAATTAAGACGAGTTTTCCTTTCCATACAGCACTGCTAGCCGAGTTTATCATCATGTAATTCAATCTCGATAAACCATGTGGAAAAAATAATGGGAATGAACTTCAGCTGATGGGGGGGAGGGGTCCCCATAGTCATTGTTTCCATAGGAATGAACTTCAGCTGAGGGGGAGTCCCCATAGTCATTATTGTCATGGCAATGAACTTCAGCTGAGGGGGAGTCCTCATAATCATTGTTTTCATGGCAATGAACTTCAGCTGAGGGGGAGTCCTCATAGTCATTGTTTCCATGGGAATGAACTTCAGCTGAGGGGGAGTCCTCATAGTCATTGTTTTCATGGCAATGAACTTCAGCTGAGGGGGAGTCCCCATAGTCATTGTTTCCATGGGAATGAACTTCAGCTGAGGGGGAGTCCGCATAGTCATTGTTGCCATGGGAGTGAACTTTAGCTTAGGGGGAGTCCCCATAATCATTGTTTTAATGGCAATGAACTTCAGCTGAGGGGGAGTCCTCATAGTCATTGTTTCCATGGGAATGAACTTTAGCTGAGGGGGAGTCCTCATAGTCATTGTTTTAATGGCAATGAACTTCAGCTGAGGGGGAGTCCTCATAGTCATTATTTCCATGGGAATGAACTTCAACTGAGGGGGAGTCCTCATAGTCATTGTTTCCATGGGAATGAACTTCAGCTGAGGGGGAGTCCCCATAGTCATTGTTTCCATGGCAATGAACTTCAGCTGAGGGGGAGTCCGCATAGTCATTGTTTCCATGGGAATGAACTTCAACTGAGGGGGAGTCCGCATAGTCATTGTTTTAATGGCAATGAACTTCAGCTGAGGGGGAGTCCGCATAGTCATTGTTTCCATGGGAGTGAACTTTAGCTTAGGGGGAGTCCCCATAATCATTGTTTTAATGGCAATGAACTTCAGCTGAGGGGGAGTCCTCATAGTCATTGTTTCCATGGCAATGAACTTCAACTGAGGGGGAGTCCTCATAGTCATTGTTTTAATTGCAATGAACTTCAGTTGAGGGGGAGTCCGCATAGTCATTGTTTTAATGGCAATGAACTTCAACCGAGGGGGAGTCCGCATAGTCATTGTTTCCATGGGAGTGAACTTTAGCTTAGGGGGAGTCCCCATAATCATTGTTTTAATGGCAATGAACTTCAGCTGAGGGGGAGTCCTCATAGTCATTATTTCCATGGGAATGAACTTCAACTGAGGGGGAGTCCGCATAGTCATTATTTCCATGGGAATGAACTTCAACTGAGGGGGAGTCCTCATAGTCATTGTTTTAATTGCAATGAACTTCAGTTGAGGGGGAGTCCGCATAGTCATTGTTTTAATGGCAATGAACTTCAACCGAGGGGGAGTCCTCATAGTCATTGTTTTAATGGCAATGAACTTCAACCGAGGGGGAGTCCTCATAGTCATTGTTTTAATGGCAATGAACTTCAACCGAGGGGGAGTCCGCATAGTCATTGTCTGTTATGGGAGAAAGATGAACCAAAGTTGAAGGTAAACCGGAAAATCTATTAGGTGAACTATAATGTAAATCAAGACTTCTATCAGATTATTCCATTAAAACCTAGCTGTTGCCTCCACACGTCCATCCATTTGTGTGTGTTTTTTTACGTTTTGGAGTCCCTAGAGGCTACTTTTAGTGACAGCAGCTGCTTTCCTTGGTTTGCATCCTTCTTGTAACACATGCCTTGTAGGGAGGTGGTTTCACTCTTGTCAGCTTTGATAGCAATATTACATGTTCCTGCAGTATGGTCCGTAGCTCGTATCTTTAAGTCCCTGTGAATACCTCAACCCTAAAGCTTCACAGAATATAACAAACCGGGCTGTGAATGGGGGCTGGCGGGTAAATATGGTGTTTAGGGTCCAGATGATTGGGTTCAGGTAAGGGGCGATGATGGCTCCGTGATTGCTCTCTCAGCAGACGGTCGTTATCACACCCCACAGTTGTCACCGCCCCGCCCAAACTGCACAACAACACGTTATCTCTCCTGCACAGTCCCAAAGCCGTGTAATCATTGTCTGGGGAACGCAGATAATGACGGGTTTTGCACCGCAGCCTGTATTTCATGATAGAGTGCCGCGCTGCCCACACTTTACCTACAGACGTGAGACGGATAAAATGCATGGTTTTGTCGGCAACGATATGAATTGCTCTCCAAGTTCCGAGACGATTGCTTATATCTAGTTTTTGAAATGAAGTAAAATGAATAAAACAGAGTCGGGCGTACGACGTTGACGGAAAAGAAAGCTGGTAATATTTTTTAGAATGGAATTGAGATGCGTGCAACAACCTTTCACGGAGAACACCTTCAACCGAAACCATGAAGAAAATTTTACCAGCTCAAAAAGAAAAGATGCAATCTATCTATCCGACCTATACTGGCCGGTTTTTACCATGGTTATAGCGGGCCGGTGCTGGGAGTTGGTTTTTACCCGATGATGGTTGTAGCGGATGGCAGATTGATGAGCTGTGTGCCAATAAGTGGCAACTGCTTCAGTCCGACCGGTCACAACCGTGCGAGTCCAAGGGGTCAAAGGTCAACACCGAGCGAGTCAGTGATCGATTGGGAACCGCCGAACTCCGGTATTCACGAACTAATTTCTGCCGTGTATACGTACGGGCTGCCGGGCAGCAGCGGCAGAAATCGATGGCGATGTGATTTGCAGTGATTCTCTTCCTGTAGGCGGCGTGACGTCACGGATGGAGATACAGGAGTTTTTGTATGTCAACAAAATCATCATTTAAGTGACATATTTGATATCCGTTTTTAGAAATAGAAATAAATATTATTAAATAAAGTAGCAGATCTAAAATAGGTACGTAATTATTTGGTTTACTATGCAGTAGGTGTCAGCTAATGCCGTTGTAGTTGTCAGTTAATTCCACTATTCCAGACGTCATCTGACAGGCTGACTTCCGGTGACGTAACAAAACATCAGTCTTACGTCACCGCGGCGCTTCAGGCTACAGCCAACAGCAGGGATTAATTCCTATGACGTCAATGGTGCGTCTTATTGCTCGCTATCGCCATAAAACATCGGGTTTCCGGCTGAGCTGTCCTGCGTGTGATTACAACCTTATCAAGAATACATATATCATTGCTAGTGTATATAATCCGGCGGTACAAAAGATCGCCGCTTTCATTTTCATATTTGCTGAAGACCATTCATGAATTTCTTACCGTTTGGATTTCAGTGGAAATGCCCTGCTGTTTCTAATTTGTTAGCAATATTTACTCAGAAGCTTAAATGTAGCGATTCCAGATGTATGCGTCATTCTCTATCCGACCCCGTCCGTGGCTGATCCGGTTTGATGTAATTTGAGCCCATACCTCATGGAAGCGCAATTATGCAAATGAACCCATCCCTCATGGAAGCGTCATTAGGCCACAGCAAGTAAATTTTATGGATGACATCCTCCGCAGACTCCAAAATTAATGAGATAGGGCGAAAAAAAAACAAGGCGGGCCAAAAAAAACAAGATTCCTATATTTTCAAATTTTGAGATCATATGTCTTGTTAAACAAGAATTGAAGCGAGGAAATATGATATCATGACCAACAGGTCTTTTATTCCCGTATTCAACCAATGAGGTTTCATATGTAATATAAAACTTCCTTGATTTAATGTAAACATGTCATTGTAGATGTGTATATATCTCAATAGACTAACTACAACAAATGCAGAAAAGAGCTTGTTGTACCATCATTTGAAGTAACTACACTGGGAATTCATATGCGATGAAACACCTTGTGTATGCAGCTCAATTAACTAGATCCCCCCCATTATTCATATAATGTCCTTGCTAGAACAAATGCAGAAAAGAGAAAACAGCTTGGTATTATACCATCATGGGCAGGAGCTACACTGGGTATTCATATGCAATGAAACACCTTAGACTGTCAACGTCTACGACATATTTGCCAATTTTTGGCACGTTGACCACTGTCGGAGGGCAATGAAATTTCTTGTTTTTTATTTCGAAATCAGGCGAAAATTAATGAGCGCGCTGATGTCATCCATAAAAATTACTTGCTGTGGCCTTATGCAAATGAACCCATCCCTCATAGATGCGCCATTATGCAATTGAACCCATCCCTCATAGATGCGCTAATATGCAAATGAACCCATCCCTCATAGATGCGCCAATATGCAAATGAACCCATCCCTCATAGATGCGCTAATATGCAAATGAACCCATCCCTCATAGATGCGCCAATATGCAAATGAGCGCTGCTTCCATACACAGTGAGCCGGTGGAGACCCTGTTGAAGTTGTCCTTGACACTTGAGAGGGGCAGATACATTAATGTATATATTCAACGCTACTTAAAGAGTGCGGCACATGCTTCGTGACAGCAAATATCACATTGTGCACGTGGTTTCTACAGTGCTGCACATTCACTGTTCACTCCCTGAGTGGAGCATGTTAGTCAATCTCGCAATTTCAGAGCGCGGATTAGCTTGATAGTTTACTCAGATCTGCTAACTCGACCTCCTACGCACCCTATCTGCGCATCAATTCACTCTTTAATCTGTCAGGTAATCTTGGTTGGGATTAAGGGCAGGGTGTTGCTGAGAACATATGTTGCCTGATTACACACCGATGTCTGGAGACTTTAGCTGACATCAGATACTGAAATTTAAGCTTACCTGTTTCCTTGTGTGCAGGTAAAGAGGAGAAGATCTACAAGAAGCTGAGGAGTGCGCACGTGATGATGTCTTAAGCTTACCTGTTTCCTTGTGTGCAGGTAAGGAGGAACAGATCTACAAGAAGCTGAGGAGTGCGCACGTGAGGATGAAGGTGTTTAAGAAGAAGGACATCCCGAAGCAGTGGCACTACCGGAACAACCGTCGCATCATGCCGATCATCGCGGTGGCTGACGACGGCTGGAGCATCGTGCAGAACTTCACTCAGAACGCGTTTACTATCAAAGGTAACGAACAAACAAACAAACAAACAAACAAACAAACGAACAAATACTATTGAAGCCAAACTCACTCAGAACCCGTTTACCAGTAAAGACGTGCCCATACAAACAAAGAAAAGCACACCGCTAGCGGTAATTTCATATCACTGTTGCAGTCATGCTTGCTGCTTGTTGCTGTTTCAAGATTCTGCCCGTATATATATGAAACGCCACCTTGCGATTCATATCTTAACTTCATATACAAGAAGGTACTCAGAATGCGATGATTGATATGGTGTCGTTTTCTTTTACACTATCCTTTGCTGTTTAAAAATCATCTTGTGTTTAGTTCATGTCTTAAACTTGTCCACTTTAACTGATAAAGTCTAGACCTTCATTGCTAATATATTAAACCTGTTCAATTTCACTCTTTAAATCTTGAAATTCTCCACTTTCACTACTGAAATCTTAATAAACTTGTCCACTTTCACAGCTTATATCTTAAACTTGTCCATTTTCCCCATTGAAAATGTTTTGAACTTCTGACCCCCTGTATTTGCTGTCCCCCAGGTAACCATGGTTACAACAACAGCATCATCAAGATGAGCGCGTTTTTTATCGCCTTCGGCCCGGCGTTCGAGGAGGGCCTGACCTCCAAGCCCTTCTGTAACGTTGACCTCTACCCCCTGATGTGCAAAATCCTAGACATCGAGCCCAGACCCAACAACGGCTCTCTGGAGACGGTCAAGCACATCCTGTTCGACTATGACTCCATGGCTTCGCAAGGGACAGGTACGTACAGAGACGTTTGACTATGACTCCATGGCTTCGCAAGGGACAGGTACGTACCGAGACGTTTGACTATGACTCCATGGCTTCGCAAGGTACAGGTACGTACCGAGACGTTCGACTATGACTACGTGGCTTCGCAAGGGACAGGTACGTACCGAGACGTTTGACTATGACTCCATGGCTTCGCAAGGGACAGGTACGTAGCGAGACGTTTGACTATGACTCCATGGCTTCGCAAGGGACAGGTACGTAGCGAGACGTTTGACTATGACTACGTGGCTTCGCAAGGGACAGGTACGTACCGAGACGTTTGACTATGACTCCATGGCTTCGCAAGGGACAGGTACGTAGCGAGACGTTTGACTATGACTACGTGGCTTCGCAAGGGACAGGTACGTACCGAGACGTTTGACTATGACTCCATGGCTTCGCAAGGGACAGGTACGTACCGAGACGTTCGACTATGGCTCCATGGCTTCGCAAGGGACAGGTACGTAGCGAGACGTTTGACTATGACTCCATGGCTTCGCAAGGGGCAGGTACGTACCGAGACGTTTGACTATGACTACGTGGCTTCGCAAGGGACAGGTACGTACCGAGACGTTTACATAATGACGTTTGCCTGTTGCCCGCGGGAATCGCCGTGTTCTGTTGTTACGTCACGGTGACGTATACCTGTTGCCCGCAGGAATCGCCGTATTCTGTTGTTACATCACAGTGACGTGTGCCTGTTGTTCCCAGGAATCGCCGTGTTCTGTTGTTACGTCACGGTGACGTGTGCCTGTTGTTCGCAGGAATCGCCGTGTTCTGTTGTTACGTCATTGTGACGTGTGCCTGTTGTTCGCAGGAATCGCCGTGTTCTGTTGTTACGTCACAGTGACGTGTGCCTGTTGTTCGCAGGAATCGCCGTGTTCTGCACGCTGCTGCTGGTGGTGGCGCTCATGGCCGGCGGCTACTACTACTGGGCACGTCACTACGGACAGAAGGAAGAACCAATCGTGGGCGAGTACGTCAACCTGGACGAGACCATCCCGCAGGAGGGTGGCGGGGGTGGCGTGCCGTACGAACAGCAGGAACAGCACCTAAACCTGAAGAATCAGACCAAGGCGTCTTACGGACAGGAACAGGGTTATGGAGGAACGCAATAAGTTTTGAGAAGCACCTATAGACAAGTTTACTATTTCCCAAACCACCTGGCTAGCAACGTCACAGGGGGACATACGTCACACCGGCCGTTCACATCGGATCTACCTAACTTGGCAGAACGCGTCCGAGCATTGGAACGCGTTCGAAGGTGGGAACGCGTTCGAAGGTTGGAACGCGTTCGAAGGTTGGAACGCGTTCGAATGCCAAAATGCGTTCGAACGCTGACCGCGTGAGGATATGACGTAAACCCCTCGTGACGTAAGCAACGTGGTGGTCTGCGAACCTCAACTCGTCTATTCATCATCTCTGCATTCGTTACATTTGTGCAATAATTTGTGTAATGATGAAATATTGGCAACATCATTGATAGTGTAGGCTCCTTAGTTTGACATTCACGGTATAAATATGGTTTGAGACCAATATCCAGCCCAAGTCCGTGCTCTCGAGCTCCCTATTCATTCACATGTCACGTGATAGAATGAGCTAGTCATGTGTCGTACGCGTTTCTGATATTGACTATCAGCTTCATGTGCAGTTTGCATATAGAGAGGAGAGTATTGCCTCTAGTCAGGGCGATCTGAGTAAGAAGCAAGGCAATTTGTTTTGCAGTCTCTGCACTTCGCGAGGCGCCAGCACGTTTTCACCTTGTGTTATCCTCCTGCACACGTCTCCAACATGTGACAATCACGCAGTTTCTCGGAGCGTATAACGTAAAGTGATGTCTGGTAACGTTTGGAAGTTGTGATGTCGTATGACCTTAATGTCGTCAAGGTCACATTGTGAGTAATTTTCTCCGTACGGACGTTGATAATCTATATTTTTGATCGACGTCACAAATCACGTGTATATTCAAAAGTAAATCTAGTAAAACATATCAGTATATGACACAAGCTATACCAACCTGTAGCTGGAATAAAGGTAGTAGAATATTGTCGACACGAATGCTATCCATGATTGATTGTGTGTATTCAAATAAACTGCTAACTTCTGCTAGACGCCGTGCCGTGTGGGTAGAATAATGGTTACGTTTATCCTGTGAGCCGAAAGTTCTTGTCGGTTATGTTTATGAATCTTCTGTTGCCGCTGCTATGCACACAGACGCAAATTTCTTCGGCCAGTCATATTCTTGTTGTGCAATAAATGATCTATATGTCGATTTCGTCATTATTTTGTTGACGTTTGTGAGAAATACGAAATATGAGATTTGAAACCTTCGCTGCTCCAGCCTATTACACCGCGGGCGATACGCCGCCGGGTTTCTGTTTAACTCTTGTTGGCGGTTTAAAGAGGCCCAAACTTACTTTTTAAAGCATACTGCAGTATGTTAAATATACCCCAGAGGCCTGTTCTTACTTGTTTAACATTAATCCATCATAGATTAGCATTTTCACCATTTGGAACACGAGGTGTGGTGATGTCATATTCGGCGGTGTCTCACGACCCTTGACCTCTGTGACGTCTTTATTGGCGTCGCAACTATGACTGTCATATAAACCCATAACACGGGACCTACCGCCTGTGCTTACACGTGTCATATAAACCCATAACACGGGACCTACCGCCTGTGATTACATGTGTCATATAAACCCATAACACGGGACCTACCGCCTGTGATTACACGTGTGATATAAACCCATAACACGGGACCTACCGCCTGTGATTACATGTGTCATATAAACCCATAACACGGGACCTACCGCCTGTGATTACATGTGTCATATAAACCCATAACACGGGACCTACCGCCTGTGATTACACGTGTGATATAAGCATGCCCGGGGCGCAGTCCTCTCTCCGCGGTGTCCCGACCCGAGACAAATTATAGTAGATCATGCCCGGGGCGCAGTCCTCTCTTTGCGGTGTCCCGACCCGAGACACATTATAGTAGATCATGCCCGGGGCGCAGTCCTCTCTCCGCGGTGTCCCGACCCGAGACACATTATAGTAGATCATGCCCGGGACGCAGTCCTCTCTTTGCGGTGTCCCGACCCGAGACACATTATAGTAGATCATGCCCGGGGCGCAGTCCTCTCTCCGCGGTGTCCCGACCCATGACACATTATAGTAGATCATGCCCGGGGCGCAGTCCTCCCTTTGCGGTGTCCCGACCCGAGACACATTATAGTAGATCATGCCCGGGGCGCAGTCCTCCCTTTGCGGTGTCCCGACCCGAGACACATTATAGTAGATCATGCCCGGGGCGCAGTCCTCTCTTTGCGGTGTCCCGACCCGAGACACATTATAGTAGATCATGCCCGGGGCGCAGTCCTCTCTCCGCGGTGTCCCGACCCGAGACACATTATAGTAGATCATGCCCGGGACGCAGTCCTCTCTTTGCGGTGTCCCGACCCGAGACACATTATAGTAGATCATGCCCGGGGCGCAGTCCTCTCTTTGCGGTGTCCCGACCCGAGACACATTATAGTAGATCATGCCCGGGGCGCAGTCCTCCCTTTGCGGTGTCCCGACCCGAGACACATTATAGTAGATCATGCCCGGGGCGCAGTCCTCCCTTTGCGGTGTCCCGACCCGAGACACATTATAGTAGATCATGCCCGGGGCGCAGTCCTCTCTTTGCGGTGTCCCGACCCGAGACACATTATAGTAGATCATGCCCGGGGCGCAGTCCTCTCTTTGCGGTGTCCCGACCCGAGACACATTATAGTAGATCATGCCCGGGACGCAGTCCTCCCTTTGCGGTGTCCGACCCATGACCCATTATAGTAGATCATGCCCGGGGCGCAGTCCTCCCTTTGCGGTGTCCGACCCATGACACATTATAGTAGATCATGCCCGGGACGCAGTCCTCTCTTTGCGGTGTCCCGACCCGAGACACATTATAGTAGATCATGCCCGGGACGCAGTCCTCCCTTTGCGGTGTCCGACCCATGACCCATTATAGTAGATCATGCCCGGGGCGCAGTCCTCTCTTTGCGGTGTCCCGACCCATGACACATTATAGTAGATCATGCCCGGGACGCAGTCCTCTCTCCGCGGTGTCCGACCCATGACACATTATAGTAGATCATGCCCGGGACGCAGTCCTCTCTTTGCGGTGTCCCGACCCGAGACACATTATAGTAGATCATGCCCGGGGCGCAGTCCTCTCTTTGCGGTGTCCCGACCCGAGACACATTATAGTAGATCATGCCCGGGGCGCAGTCCTCTCTCCGCGGTGTCCGACCCGAGACACATTATAGTAGATCATGCCCGGGGCGCAGTCCTCTCTTTGCGGTGTCCCGACCCGAGACACATTATAGTAGATCATGCCCGGGACGCAGTCCTCTCTTTGCGGTGTCCCGACCCGAGACACATTATAGTAGATCATGCCCGGGGCGCAGTCCTCCCTTTGCGGTGTCCCGACCCGAGACACATTATAGTAGATCATGCCCGGGGCGCAGTCCTCTCTCCGCGGTGTCCGACCCGAGACACATTATAGTAGATCATGCCCGGGGCGCAGTCCTCTCTTTGCGGTGTCCCGACCCGACACACATTATAGTAGATCATGCCCGGGACGCAGTCCTCTCTCCGCGGTGTCCGACCCGAGACACATTATAGTAGATCATGCCCGGGGCGCAGTCCTCCCTTTGCGGTGTCCGACCCGAGACACATTATAGTAGATCATGCCCGGGGCGCAGTCCTCTCTCCGCGGTGTCCCGACCCGAGACACATTATAGCAGATCATGCCTGGGGCGCAGTCCTCTCTCCGCGGTGTCCGACCCGAGACACATTATAGTAGATCATGCCCGGGGCGCAGTCCTCTCTTTGCGGTGTCCCGACCCGAGACACATTATAGTAGATCATGCCCGGGACGCAGTCCTCTCTTTGCGGTGTCCCGACCCGAGACACATTATAGTAGATCATGCCCGGGACGCAGTCCTCTCTTTGCGGTGTCCCGACCCGAGACACATTATAGTAGATCATGCCTGGGGCGCAGTCCTCTCTTTGCGGTGTCCCGACCCGAGACACATTATAGTAGATCATGCCCGGGACGCAGTCCTCTCTTTGCGGTGTCCCGACCCGAGACACATTATAGTAGATCATGCCCGGGACGCAGTCCTCTCTTTGCGGTGTCCCGACCCGAGACACATTATAGTAGATCATGCCCGGGACGCAGTCCTCTCTTTGCGGTGTCCCGACCCGAGACACATTATAGTAGATCATGCCCGGGGCGCAGTCCTCTCTCCGCGGTGTCCGACCCGAGACACATTATAGTAGATCATGCCCGGGGCGCAGTCCTCTCTTTGCGGTGTCCCGACCCGACACACATTATAGTA
Organism: Branchiostoma lanceolatum; assembly: GCF_035083965.1. Classification (NCBI taxonomy): domain Eukaryota; kingdom Metazoa; phylum Chordata; class Leptocardii; order Amphioxiformes; family Branchiostomatidae; genus Branchiostoma; species Branchiostoma lanceolatum. The sequence goes on along the minus strand of NC_089722.1, from coordinate 138,258 downwards.
GATCATGCCCGGGACGCAGTCCTCTCTTTGCGGTGTCCCGACCCGAGACACATTATAGTAGATCATGCCTGGGGCGCAGTCCTCTCTTTGCGGTGTCCCGACCCGAGACACATTATAGTAGATCATGCCCGGGACGCAGTCCTCTCTCCGCGGTGTCCGACCCGAGACACATTATAGTAGATCATGCCCGGGGCGCAGTCCTCTCTTTGCGGTGTCCCGACCCGAGACACATTATAGTAGATCATGCCCGGGGCGCAGTCCTCTCTTTGCGGTGTCCCGACCCGAGACACATTATAGTAGATCATGCCCGGGACGCAGTCCTCTCTTTGCGGTGTCCCGACCCGAGACACATTATAGTAGATCATGCCTGGGGCGCAGTCCTCTCTTTGCGGTGTCCCGACCCGAGACACATTATAGTAGATCATGCCCGGGACGCAGTCCTCTCTCCGCGGTGTCCGACCCGAGACACATTATAGTAGATCATGCCCGGGGCGCAGTCCTCTCTTTGCGGTGTCCCGACCCGAGACACATTATAGTAGATCATGCCCGGGGCGCAGTCCTCTCTTTGCGGTGTCCCGACCCGAGACACATTATAGTAGATCATGCCCGGGACGCAGTCCTCTCTTTGCGGTGTCCCGACCCGAGACACATTATAGTAGATCATGCCCGGGACGCAGTCCTCTCTCCGCGGTGTCCGACCCGAGACACATTATAGTAGATCATGCCCGGGGCGCAGTCCTCCCTTTGCGGTGTCCCGACCCGAGACACATTATAGTAGATCATGCCCGGGGCGCAGTCCTCTCTTTGCGGTGTCCGACCCGAGACACATTATAGTAGATCATGCCCGGGGCGCAGTCCTCTCTTTGCGGTGTCCCGACCCGAGACACATTATAGTAGATCATGCCCGGGGCGCAGTCCTCTCTCCGCGGTGTCCGACCCGAGACACATTATAGTAGATCATGCCCGGGGCGCAGTCCTCTCTTTGCGGTGTCCCGACCCGAGACACATTATAGTAGATCATGCCCGGGGCGCAGTCCTCTCTTTGCGGTGTCCCGACCCGACACACATTATAGTAGATCATGCCCGGGACGCAGTCCTCTCTCCGCGGTGTCCGACCCGAGACACATTATAGTAGATCATGCCCGGGGCGCAGTCCTCTCTTTGCGGTGTCCCGACCCGAGACACATTATAGTAGATCATGCCCGGGACGCAGTCCTCTCTCCGCGGTGTCCGACCCGAGACACATTATAGTAGATCATGCCCGGGGCGCAGTCCTCCCTTTGCGGTGTCCCGACCCGAGACACATTATAGTAGATCATGCCCGGGGCGCAGTCCTCTCTTTGCGGTGTCCGACCCGAGACACATTATAGTAGATCATGCCCGGGGCGCAGTCCTCTCTTTGCGGTGTCCCGACCCGAGACACATTATAGTAGATCATGCCCGGGGCGCAGTCCTCTCTCCGCGGTGTCCGACCCGAGACACATTATAGTAGATCATGCCCGGGGCGCAGTCCTCTCTTTGCGGTGTCCCGACCCGAGACACATTATAGTAGATCATGCCCGGGGCGCAGTCCTCCCTTTGCGGTGTCCCGACCCGAGACACATTATAGTAGATCATGCCCGGGGCGCAGTCCTCTCTTTGCGGTGTCCGACCCGAGACACATTATAGTAGATCATGCCCGGGGCGCAGTCCTCTCTTTGCGGTGTCCCGACCCGAGACACATTATAGTAGATCATGCCCGGGGCGCAGTCCTCTCTCCGCGGTGTCCGACCCGAGACACATTATAGTAGATCATGCCCGGGGCGCAGTCCTCTCTTTGCGGTGTCCCGACCCGAGACACATTATAGTAGATCATGCCCGGGACGCAGTCCTCTCTCCGCGGTGTCCGACCCGAGACACATTATAGTAGATCATGCCCGGGGCGCAGTCCTCCCTTTGCGGTGTCCCGACCCGAGACACATTATAGTAGATCATGCCCGGGGCGCAGTCCTCTCTTTGCGGTGTCCGACCCGAGACACATTATAGTAGATCATGCCCGGGGCGCAGTCCTCTCTCCGCGGTGTCCCGACCCGAGACACATTATAGCAGATCATGCCTGGGGCGCAGTCCTCTCTCCGCGGTGTCCGACCCGAGACACATTATAGTAGATCATGCCCGGGGCGCAGTCCTCTCTTTGCGGTGTCCCGACCCGAGACACATTATAGTAGATCATGCCCGGGGCGCAGTCCTCCCTTTGCGGTGTCCGACCCGAGACACATTATAGTAGATCATGCCCGGGGCGCAGTCCTCTCTTTGCGGTGTCCCGACCCGAGACACATTATAGTAGATCATGCCCGGGGCGCAGTCCTCTCTTTGCGGTGTCCCGACCCGAGACACATTATAGTAGATCATGCCCGGGACGCAGTCCTCTCTTTGCGGTGTCCCGACCCGAGACACATTATAGTAGATCATGCCCGGGGCGCAGTCCTCTCTTTGCGGTGTCCGACCCGAGACACATTATAGTAGATCATGCCCGGGGCGCAGTCCTCTCTTTGCGGTGTCCCGACCCGAGACACATTATAGTAGATCATGCCCGGGGCGCAGTCCTCTCTTTGCGGTGTCCCGACCCGAGACACATTATAGTAGATCATGCCCGGGACGCAGTCCTCTCTTTGCGGTGTCCGACCCGAGACACATTATAGTAGATCATGCCCGGGGCGCAGTCCTCTCTCCGCGGTGTCCCGACCCGAGACACATTATAGCAGATCATGCCTGGGGCGCAGTCCTCTCTCCGCGGTGTCCGACCCGAGACACATTATAGTAGATCATGCCCGGGACGCAGTCCTCTCTCCGCGGTGTCCGACCCGAGACACATTATAGTAGATCATGCCCGGGGCGCAGTCCTCCCTTTGCGGTGTCCCGACCCGAGACACATTATAGTAGATCATGCCCGGGACGCAGTCCTCTCTTTGCGGTGTCCCGACCCGAGACACATTATAGTAGATCATGCCCGGGACGCAGTCCTCTCTTTGCGGTGTCCCGACCCGAGACACATTATAGTAGATCATGCCCGGGACGCAGTCCTCTCTTTGCGGTGTCCCGACCCGAGACACATTATAGTAGATCATGCCCGGGGCGCAGTCCTCCCTTTGCGGTGTCCCGACCCGAGACACATTATAGTAGATCATGCCCGGGGCGCAGTCCTCTCTTTGCGGTGTCCGACCCGAGACACATTATAGTAGATCATGCCCGGGGCGCAAGCCTGGCTCTGCTACGCAGGTCAGTACACATGTGATAACGCGCTGTCGGTAGGTGAACTCACACACAAGAACGCTAAATATCAGCTATCATCTGGCCAATAGGTTTGGCGACCTGTAAACATGGACTGTTGTTGTTAAATCAGGCATGGTACCGACTGAGTTCTGATAACCACGTGATGTTGGGGCGGGTTCAGCCGGCCCGCTGGCAGCCCTGACCTGAAGGTCGGACAAACTGGAATTGCTGGATCTGTGCCGCACTGCGCGGTGCGCTTGGCTGGGTGGCCACTGCTGTAACATGCCGGGACAAAGTGCCAGGTTTGCCGTGTTAGTTGCTGTGATTGTTGGCTTGTTAGTGTACGTTATTCTCCCCTACACCTACCCTAATCATCAACTACTACCTGACCTCGACCCCAGGGCACCTAGCAACGCACTGCTCGTTCCCAGAGAACACAGCATCGGCCCAGAAATCCACGTGACTTTTGGAGAATCGTTTGAAAATTTTTTCGAGCTAGGTGGAGGTGACGCCGACAGTGTGAGAGAAGAACAAACTATCGGGGAGCTACGGCAGCCGGCAGACGGGACCGGGGATCCTGGGGAGGACCCAGGGGAGGACCCGGGGGAGGACCCAGGGGCGGTCCCGGGGGAGGTCCCGGGGGAGGTCCCGGGGGAGGTCCCGGGGGAGGACGTGAACAGGACAGCCGGGCAGCATGTCGGGTCCATCTGGTGGAGTCGCGTGGTGAGTCATATGTCGGCTATAGGGAAAATAATAGTCTCTACCAGGCTAACTACGCCGGCTATAGGGAGAATAATAGTCTCTACCAGGCTAAATACGCCGGCTATAGGGAGAATGATAGTCTCTACCAGACTAACCAAGCCGGCTATAGGGAGAATGATAGTCTCTACCAGGCTAACTACGCCGGCTATAGGGAGAATAATAGTCTCTACCAGGCTAACTACGTCGGCTATAGGGAGAATAACAGTCTCTACCAGGCTAACTACGTCGGCTATAGCCAGGGAGAATGATAGTCTCTACCAGACTAAATACGCCGGCTATAGGGAGAATAATAGTCTCTACCAGGCTAACTAGGCCGGCTATAGGGAGAATAATAGTCTCTACCAGGCTAACTACGTCGGCTATAGGGAGAATAATAGTCTCCACCAGGCTAACTACGTCGGCTATAGCCAGGGAGAATGATAGTCTCTACCAGACTAAATACGCCGGCTATAGGGAGAATAATAGTCTCTACCAGGCTAACCAAGCCGGCTATAGGGAGAATAATAGTCTCTACCAGGCTAACTACGCCGGCTATAGGGAGAATAATAGTCTCTACCAGGCTAACTACGCCGGCTACAGGGAGAATAATAGTCTCTACCAGACTAACTACGGCGGCTTTAGAGAGAATAATAGTCTCTATCAGGCCAAATACGCCGGCTATAGGGAGAATAATAGTCTCTACCAGGCTAACTACGTTGGCTATAGGGAGAATAATAGTCTCTACAAGGCTAACTACGCCGGCTATAGGGAGAATGATAGTCTCTACCAGACTAAATACGCCGGCTATAGGGATAATAATAGTCTCTACCAGGCTAACTACGCCGGCTAAAAGGAGAATAATAGTCTCTACCAGGCCAAATACGCCGGCTATAGGGAGAATGATAGTCTCTACCAGGCTAAACACGCCGGCTATAGGGATAATAATAGTCTCTACCAGGCTAACTACGCCGGCTAAAAGGAGAATAATAGTCTCTACCAGGCTAACTACGCCGGCTATAGGGAGAATAATAGTCTCTACCAGGCTAACTACGCCGGCTAAAAGGAGAATAATAGTCTCTACCAGGCTAACTACGCCGGCTATAGGGAGAATAATAGTCTCTACCAGGCTTACTACGCCGGCTATAGGGAAAATGATAGTCTCTACCAGGCTAAATACGACGGCTATAGGGAGAATAATAGTCTCTACCAGGCTAACCAAGCCGGCTATAGGGAGAATAACAGTCTCTACCAGGCTAAATACGCCGGCTATAGGGAGAATAATAGTCTCTACCAGGCTAACTACGCCGGCTATAGGGAGAATAATAGTCTCTACCAGACTAACTACGCCGGCTATAGGGAGAATAATAGTCTCTACCAGGCTAACCAAGCCGGCTATAGGGAGAATAATAGTCTCTACCAGGCTAACCAAGCCGGCTATAGGGAGAATAATAGTCTCTACCAGGCTTACTACGCCGGCTATAGGGAAAATGATAGTCTCTACCAGGCTAAATACGCCGGCTATAGGGAGAATAATAGTCTCTACCAGGCTAACCAAGCCGGCTATAGGGAGAATAATAGTCTCTACCAGGCTAACTACGTCGGCTATAGGGAAAATGATAGTCTCTACCAGGCTAACTACGCCGGCTATAGGGAGAATGATAGTCTCTCCCAGGCTAACTACGCCGGCTATAGGGAAAATGATAGTCTATACCAGGCTAACTACGCCGGCTATAGGGAGAATAACAGTCTCTACCAGGCTAACTACGCCGGCTATAGGGAGAATACGTACAGGGGAGCTTTGCCACCAGAGAGGCTGGCCGGCCACACAGGGGGGTGGGGGGGGGGGGGGGGGGGGGTGACGGGGGGGAGGGGGGCTGGGGGGTGCTTCCCGCGGATTGACTCTCCTGACCAATTATTCCCCTTTTCCCAAACTCTATGCCTTTACCACGACTGTCCCTTATCTGCAATCGTAATCTTGTCGTAGGACACATGTACGACTGTCCTTTAATTTGTGTGAATTTGATAGGAAAACTAATTGAAAACACGTGATATAATGTGACCACCAATTATTGGGGTCATGGAAGCATCTGGGTCGGTAATAATCACAGTGCGACGTGTTTAGGTTGAAAGAAAAACAGCGGAACGGTTTTTGGTCTCAAAAAAGGGGCGTTTGTTGTGTCACACGGAGCCGGAAGTAAACGGACAGTGAGCAAATAGGTCAAATCTGAAGGTGAGCCGGAAGTAAACGGACAGTGAGCAAATAGGTCAAACCTAAAGGTGAGCCGGAAGTAAACGGACAGTGAGCAAATAGGTCAAACCTAAAGGTGAGCCGGAAGTAAACGGACAGTGAGCAAATAGGTCAAACCTAAAGGTGAGCCGGATGTAAACGGACAGGGAGCAAATAGGTCAAACCTAAAGGTGAGCCGGAAGTAAACGGACAGTGAGCAAATAGGTCAAACCTAAAGGTGAGCCGGATGTAAACGGACAGTGAGCAAATAGGTCAAACCTAAAGGTGAGCCGGAAGTAAACGGACAGTGAGCAAATAGGTCAAACCTAAAGGTGAGCCGGAAGTAAACGGACAGTGAGCAAATAGGTCAAACCTAAAGGTGAGCCGGAAGTAAACGGACAGTGAGCAAATAGGTCAAACCTAAAGGTGCAGCGTTAAGCGCTCAGGGTGGGGGTTTCAAGTGGCTCCACCTCACGATTCACATGTTCCCAGGATTTTCTCTTCCCAAAAATTCCCATCTGTTCATACACCATGTTACATTTCTCACAGTTTTCCGCCAAATTCATCTGAAGATAAAGATCACATTTACATCCCTGGTAGTGCAAGAGCTGTACAGGATTACTAAGTTCTTTGTTTTGCGTGTTTGTTAGTGTGTGTATGTGTGTCTGCTTGTGTGAATGCGTGTGTGTGTAGGGGAGACTAAAGGGTTACAATAAATGGCAGTAATGCATGTAGCCCTATGGGGAAGTTAAGAAAAGAAGGTGTCATTATCTCAGGAATCAAAATATCAGACTACAATAACTTACCCTCAAATACTAACCAGTTATGTCAACTGTCCTCAGATTCATCCCTGACAAATTTTATACGGCTATTCTCCAGATACCCCCCCCCCTAATCAGAGCCCTTGGATAGGTCCTGCAGGCTTCAGACACCCAGTTGAAGACCATCCCACTATATCGGGGGGGGGGGTGCCAAAACCAACAAGGTAGAGAAAGGCCATTTATTTCAACTAATTCAGCAAATACAGAGTCTATCCCACCACAGTCACTCCTATATTGCCCAGATTTCTAAGATAATCCCACCAAAAAAGGATTTTCAATGGTTTAAAACCTGTTTTTTACTTAGGGTCTCTCATCGTGTGGTCTGGGCGCAGGCGCAATCCCTTTAGTCTCCCCTATATGTGTCTACTTGTGTGTATGTGTGTGTGTGTGTGTCACTGCTTGTGTATGTGTGTTCTTATGTGTGTCTGCTTGTGCGTATGTATGCTTGTATGTGTGTATATATGTGAATTTCTGCGTATATATGTAAGTGCGTATGCTTGTGTGTATGTATGTCTGCACGTGTATGTGTGTGTGCATGTGTGAATATATATATATATATATATATATATATATATATATATATATATATATATATATATATATACACAGAGAGAGAAAGAGAGAGATGTGTGTGTGTGTGTGTGTGTGTGTGTGTGTGTGTGTGTGTGTGAGGTACAGAAATGTGGCGCATAAGTGTGTTACATACAACTTCGATATCTTATGACTGGTGACTATTGTATTGGTTCAAACATTATGGTGTCGGTAGGAACACAACACGCTTAAAACATAATGGTGTTGGGACCTGTGTCGGTAGGAACACAACACGGTTAAATCTTCCATAATGATGTTTGGACCTGTATCAGTAGGAACACAACACGGTTAAAACCTGCCATCAATATTTCTGCAGGCCGCCAAGCTGAGGATCCTGCCGAGGGCCACGGCGCTGAAGACAGGCGCACTCTGTCTGGACGGCGTGGCTCCGGGGTACTACTACAGACCAGGTGAGCCCAAGGTACTGACCGGTTGAGCCCCAGGTACAGACCGGGTGAGCCCCAGGTACAGACCGGGCGAGCCCCAGGTACAGACCAGGTGAGCCTCAGGTACAGACCGGGTGAGCCCCAGGTACAGACCAGGTGAGCCTCAGGTACAGACCGGGTGAGCCCCAGGTACAGACCTTGTGAGTACAGGTACAGACCGGGCGAGCCCCAGGTACAGACCGGGCGAGCCCCAGGTACAGACCGGGCGAGCCCCAGGTACAGACCGGGCGAGCCCCAGGTACAGACCAGGCGAGCCCCAGGTACTAACCGGGTGAGCCTCAGGTACAGACCAGGTGAGCCCCAGGTACAGACCGGGCGAGCCTCAGGTACAGACGGGGCGAGCCCCAGGTACAGAATAGGTGAGCCCCAGGTACAGACCAGCTGAGCCCCAGGTACAGACCGGGTGAGCCCCAGGTACTGACCAGGTGAGCCCCAGGTACAGACCGGGCGAGCCTCAGGTACAGACGGGGCGAGCCCCAGGTACAGAATAGGTGAGCCCCAGGTACAGACCAGCTGAGCCCCAGGTACAGACCGGGTGAGCCCCAGGTACTGACCGGGTGAGCCCCAGGTACAGACCAGGTGAGCCCCAGGTACAGAGCAGGTGAGCCCCAGGTACAGACCGGGCGAGCCCCAGGTACTGACCGGGTGAGCCTCAGGTACAGACCAGGTGAGCCCCAGGCACAGACCGGGCGAGCCCCAGGTACAGATTGGGCGAGTCCCAGGTACAGACCGGGCGAGCCCCAGGTACTGTCCGGGTGAGCCCCAGGTACTGACCGGGTGAGCCCCAGGCACAGACCGGGCGAGCCCCAGGTACTGACCGGGTGAGCCTCAGGTACAGACCGGGCGAGCCCCAGGCACAGACCGGGCGAGCCCCAGGTACTGACCGGGTGAGCCCCAGGTACTGACCGGGTGAGCCCCAGGCACAGACCGGGCGAGTCTCAGGTACAGACCGGGCAAGCCCCAGGTACAGACCGGGCAAGCCCCAGGTACTGACCGGGCGAGCCCCAGGTACAGACCAGGTGAGTCCTAGGTACAGACCGGGTGAGCCCCAGGTACAGACCGGGCAAGCCCCGGGTACAGATTGGGCGAGCCCCAGGTACAGACCAGGTGAGTCCTAGGTACAGACCGGGTGAGCCCCAGGTACAGACCGGGCAAGCCCCGGGTACAGATTGGGCGAGCCCCAGGTACAGCCGTGACCGGGCTCTGGTTCGGGTAAGCGGTCGTGGATAGTGTTCCTACGGGGCGGGGAGGCGTGTGCGACCGAGGCGTGAGCGACCTGCGCTCCCAGACAACTCTGATCCCTGCCGTGTTGTTTCAGGCTCGGGTGTGGGTAAGCGGTCGTGGATAGTGTTCCTACGAGGCGGGGAGGCGTGTGCGACCGAGGCGTGAGTGACCTGCGCTCCTTGACAACTCTGATCCCTGCCGTGTTGTTTCAGGAGCGGGTGTTGGTAAGCGGTCGTGGATAGTGTTCCTACGGGGCGGGGAGGCGTGTGCGACCGAGAAGGACTGCTACCTGCGCTCGCTGACAACTCTGGGAACGCTGAACAAGGCGAGAAGGTGGCGCAAACTGGGCGGCATCATGTCTGCGGACAAGCAGCTCAACCCCGAGTTTCACAACTGGAACAGCGTCTCACTGATCTATTGCGACGGCTTCTCTTTCGCAGGTGAGTGTCCATTGTGGTTTAACCACCCAGCATGACGTGCATCCCTACGTCATAGTCACGTGGTTTAACCAACCAGCATGGCGTACATCACTTACGGCAAAGTCACGTGGTTTAACCACCCAGAATGGCGCACATCACTTACGTCATAGTCACGTGGTTAAAGCACCCAGAATGGCGTACATCACATACGTCATAGTCACGTGGTTTAACCACCCAGCATGGCGTACATCACTTACGTCATAGTCACGTGGTTTAACCACCCAGCATGGCGTACATCACTTACGTCATAGTCACGTGGTTAAAGCACCCAGAATAGCGTTCATCACTTACGTTATAGTCATATGAGCGCAACCATTCCTTGTTCTATTTCTGATTCGTTCCAACTGTGCATTTTTTGTAAAAACTGAGCTCATTCCTTTCTGGCTTCATTTCTTCAGGTGACCGACGCGCCCCGATGTTGTACAACGGCACGCAGCTGTACTCGCGGGGCCGCCGCGTGCTGGACGCGATCTTCACGGAGCTGCTGCGGTCCGGCATGGCTGCTGCGGAGCGGGTCATCCTCTTCGGACACTCCGGTACGAACGTACTCACTAACGTACTGACAAACTCGCTCACAAATAAATCCTCTTCGCACACTCCGGTACGAACTTACTCACTAACGTACTGACAAACTCGCTCACAAATAAATCCTCTTCGCACACTCCGGTACGAACTTACTCACTAACGTACTGACAAACTCGCTCACAAATCAATCCTCTTCGGACACTCCGGTACGAACTTACTCACTAACGTACTGACAAACTCGCTCACAAATAAATCCTCTTCGCACACTCCGGTACGAACTTACTCACTAACGTACTGACAAACTCGCTCACAAATCAATCCTCTTCGGACGCTCCGGTACGAACTTACTCACTAACGTACTGACAAACTCGCTCACAAATCCATCCTCTTAGCACACTCCGGTACGAACGTACTCACTAACGTACTGACAAACTCGTTCACAAATTAATCCTTTTCGGACGCTCCGGTACGGCCTCAGCGTCCTCTAATAAACGTACCTTTTCGGACACTCCTGTACGGTCCCTTCCCCACAATCTTACCATTCCGGTACGGTTCCGTCCCCACAATCTTACCATTCCGGTACGGTTCCGTCCCGTTCCCACAATCTTACCATTCCGGTATGGTTCCGTCCTGTCCCCACAATCTTACCATTCCGTTATGGTTCCGTCCTGTCCCCACAATCTTACCATTCCGGTACGGTTCCGTCCCCACAATCTTACCATTCCGGTACGGTTCCGTCCCGTTCCCACAATCTTAGCATTCCGGTATGGTTCCGTCCTGTCCCCACAATCTTACCATTCCGGTACGGTTCCGTCCCGTTCCCACAAACCTGCCATGCCGGTATGGTTCCGTCCCGTTCCCACAATCTTACCATTCCGGTATGGTTCCGTCCCGTTCCAACAATCTTACCATTCCGGTACGGTTCCGTCCCATTCCAACAATCTAAGCATCCCGGTACGGTTCCATCCCGTTCCAACAATCTAAGCATTCCGGTATGGTTCCGTCCCGTTCCCACAATCTTACCATTCCGGTACGGTTCCGTCCCATTCCCACAATCTTACCATTCCGGTATGGTTCCGTCCCGTTCCCACAATCTTACAATTCCGGTACGGTTCCGTCCTCTTCTCAGAAACTTACCATTCCGGTACGGTTCATTCCTCTTCTCACAAACTTACCATTCCAGTAAGGTTCCGTCCCATTCCCACAATTTTACCATTCCGGTAAGGTTCCGTCCCATTCCCACAATCTTTCACATTCCGGTAAGCTTCCGTCCCGTTCCCAAAATTTTACCATTTCGGTACACTCCCGTCCCGTTCCCACAATCTTACCATTCCGGTACGGTCCTGTCCCGTTCTCACAATCTTACAATTCCGGTACGATTCCGTCCCGTTCTCACAAACTTACCATTCCGGTACGGTTCCGTCCTCTTCTCACAAACTTACCATTGCGGTACAGTCCCGTCCTCTTCTCACAAACTTACCATTCTCGTACGGTTCCGTCCTTTTCTCACAAACTTACCATTCCCGTTACGGCCCGCCCTCTTCTTACAAACTTACCATTCCGGTACGGTTCATTCCTCTTCTCACAAAGTTACCATTCCGGTACTGTTCCGCGCTCTTCTTACAAACTTACCATTCCAGTACGGTCCCGTTCTCACAAACTTACCATTCCGGTACGGATCCGTCCTCTTCTCACAAACTTACCATTCCGGTACCGTCCAGTTCTCACAATCTTACCATTCCGGTACGGTCCCGTCCCGTTATCATAAACCAACCATTCCGGTACGGTCCCGTCCCGTTCTCACAAACTTACCATTCCGGTACGGTCCCGTCCTCTTCTCACAAACTTACCATTCCGGTACGGTCCCGTCCTGCAGCTGGTCTCACAAACTTACCATTCCGGTACGGTGCCGTCCTCTTCTCACAAACTTACCATTCCCGTACGGTTCCGTCCTGCAGCTGGTCTCACAAACTTACCATTCCGGTACGGTTCCGTCCTGCAGCTGGTCTCACAAACTTACCATTCCGGTACGGTTCCGTCCTGTTCCCACAAACTTACCATTCCGGTACGGTTCCGTCCTGCAGCTGGTCTCGCAAACTTGCCATTCCGGTACGGTGCCGTCCTGCAGCTGGTCTCACAAACTTACCATTCCGGTACGGTTCCGTCCTGTTCCCACAAACTTACCATTCCGGTACGGTTCCGTCCTGCAGCTGGTCTCACAAACTTACCATTCCGGTACGGTGCCGTCCTGCAGCTGGTCTCACAAACTTACCATTCCGGTAAAGCCCCGTTCCGTTCTCACAAACTTACAATTCCGGTACGGTTCCGTCCCGTTCTCACAAACTTACCATCCCGGTACGGTTCCGTCCCCTTCTCACAAACTTACCATTCCGGTACAGTCCCGTCCTCTTCTCACATACTTACCATTCCCGTACGGTCCCGTCCTGTTCTCACAAACTTACCATTTTGTCCATTACCGTTTAGTGTCGTAAATGAATTACCACAAACTTATTAAGCAGTGTTTGTTTTGTCCAGCAGGTGGACTCGGAACTTAAGTTTTTATCTTATTTTTATGTTTGCCAAGCGGTCGGACTGGGAGTTCTGGTTGTATCCCAGTTTTGGTCTTGTGCAATGCTACAACAGAAAACTTCAGCTATGCTGTTTTTTGTGTTTGTTTGTTTGTTTGTTTGTTTGTTTGTTTGTTTGTTTGTTTGTTTGTTTCGCCCAGCGGGCGGACTGAGAGTTCTGGTTGTATTCCAGTTTTGTTCATGTGCAATGCTTCAACAGAAAACCTCAGCTGTGCTGTTTTTTGTGTTTGTTTGTTTCGCCCAGCGGGCGGCCTGGGGGTCCTGCTGAACTCGCACCGCCTGAGGAGGCTGCTGCCGGCCGGCGTGGACGTCAAGCTGCTCGTCTGCTCCATCCTGCAGCCCAAGTTTCCCCAGGGAGCTTACTCCAAGGGGTTCAAGAAATTTCTAGAAAATACCGCAAAAATGCACAACGCCTCAGGTAAGCAGCGTACGTGTTCAAACGGTGGACTAAATGTGCTTGAAGTTCAGAAAAAAAACCTTAAAACTACACAATCAAAATAAACTTTATATTGCAGTTGAACAAGAAACCTCCAATTAAATCAATCTCCATCTAAATCCTTTACCAGATCCCATTTACCAGTCAATGAGAACACGTAACTTTACAGACTCAGAGCTTGAGCAGTTGGTCGGTCAAAAGTGCCGAGAGGTCTGATTATGTTTGTTGTCGTAAACAAGCCATAGATCAGGGCTGCATCGTGCAGAAGAAAGCGACCGCTTTATAATGCCATGGAATACCATCATAAATCCCTTTAGAGATCATAAATATATATATATATATATTACATGAACTGCCCATCCGAATGATTTGCGTGTTCTTCTTTATTCCCGTCTTCAGGTGCGCTCCCTAGCGACTGTGTGAGGAACTACCCGTCCGAATGATACGCGTGTTCTTCTTTATTCCCGTCTTCAGGTGCGCTCCCTAGCGACTGTGTGAAGAACTACCCGTCCAAAGAGCACGCCTGCCTGCTGCCGTACAACCTGGTGCCTGTCCAGCCCGCCGCCGCGTTCTACGTCAACGCCGTGTTCGACAGGTGGTCGCTGGAGAAGCTGCTGCGCATCAGGTGTGCTTTTCCTGATCTAACGTCTCTATGCGCCAGGTGTTGTCCTTGTGTAACGTCTACGTCAGGTGTTAGACTAACGTAACGTCTACGTCAGGTGTTGTCCTTGTGTAACGTCTACGTCGGGTGCTGTGTATGTAACGACAGGTGCTGGACCTACGTAACGTCTACGTCAGGTGTTGTCCTTATATAACGGATACGTCAGGTGTTGTCTTTACGTAACGACTACGCCATGTAGCATTGTCAGTATCTGAACGACTACGTCAGTTGTTGTCCTTATGTGACGTCTTCTATACGTGTTCTCACGGTGCGCTTTACTCTGTGTTTGTCGGTAGGCGTCTTGTATTTTGCACTTCCGGCTCTTGGTGCATGCGCGAACCAGCAGGCTTTCCTGTCGCAGATAAACCGAAGCTCTATACGCCTTTTTCCTGGAAGCAATTTTTATGCTCTCCTTCATTACTATATAGGTAATAATGATAATCATCTTGCGTATCTCTCGGTGTTTCAAAGATCACTGTAGTTTGCACCGTCTGTTGCCTGGCTTTTGCATGAAGAGCGCCGTTTTTGGCGACGCCTCAGGGGCGAGCCAAATTTCTACTATATTGTGTGCAGATTGCAAGAATTCTAGGAATTGTACAGGAATGTGAAAGTCCATGGGACGATAACTCAAGAAGGCCTGGGTGTATTGTCTTCATATTTTGTAGGTGGGTAGGTCTGTGGGAGACCTTGTAATGATTGGATTTTGGGCCCCCTAGCAACTTTCTATGGTACTGCTGGGGAACTTTCACTTTTCAAATCTCGTCTTCTGAACATGCTATAGTCATGATGTTTAAGTGGAGGATAGCTCTTTGTTAGGAAAATATGTCCTGTAGATTTGGACCCCCTTGCAGCTTTTTTTGGAACTGCAGGAGCTGATTTTGACTCAAACTGAGAAAGAGAATAACGCAAGAAGGGGATGACGGATCATCGTAATTTTTGTGTGTGTAGATAGCTCAAGTGATGATTTACATAATCATATGCCAATTATGCAAATCAATATCTGATTTGCATAATTAATGAGGACAGTTAATAAATCAGCTGCATTCTATTATAGGACTCTCAAACACATGACATATGTAACTGAGAAAGAGATACATATTGATAGATATCAATTATGCAAATTGATACTTAATTTGCATAATTAATAACAAATACTATAAATCCTTAGTGGTAAATGATGGGGATTTCATTTTTGCACCATTTGGAAGTTAAGTAAATGTGGCCACTATTAGACACAAATCTTGCATGAAGGGCCTCATTTACTTAATTTATGAGGGAATGGTACGATATATTTTTTGTGAAAACAAGATTTTCATACATTGGACAACTTGTGTTATTTTGGTAAATAAGGTGATCGACTGATATGATTTATGCGAGGTCCTTATTTGCATGTCGGCTAAAAAACGAAAACGTTAACAGAGACCACCGTCGCCATGGCAACATCTTTTTATGTTGCCAATCTTGTTCTTTCAGTTGTGTCTTCTTTTGTCCACAGTCCCATTAACCCAAATCATTTAAAACAAGGTTTAATCTGAGACATTCTGCTCCTTGTTTCCACAGGTGCCTGCCCAGCTCCTGTGGTGAATTTAAAAAGGAAAAACTCCAAAGCTGGAGTTCAGCAATGACCAAGCAAGTACCGCGCATGCTCAAACCGAATGACGGCATTTTCCTGGTCAACTGCGTAATGCACACGTTCGCAATGGATGATGGGACGTGGTTCTCCATGAGGGTGGGAGAAAAATCCATCGCAGAGGCTTTCGGAGACTGGTACTTCGGCCGGGGCGACAACCACACGCACATGGACTGCGCAAGCGTGGACTGCTACCCGAACCCGACATGTATTTACTAGTAACCACGCGCACTTAGACATGATGTTATGCCGTGCAAAAATGGCGCACTTAGACATGATGTTATGCCGTGCAAAAATGTATCATCTGAGCGGGGGTCGCTAGGTTGTATCAAACCTTCCTAAAACTGGCAAGAGTTTCAAACCTCGAATCACGTGCACCATGGATAGTCTGAATATCGAAGAAAGGTTTAACGTCAGCTGCGTTTAAAAGATACTAGCTATCGTGTAAGTAAGAAAAATATGATGAAGTACGCGGTGTCGAATCACATATGAAATACGTCATGCATGACGCTTCCGTGCAACATGTTGTTACTGGTTCAAGAGTTTATTCTGTTATGTCGCTGGACGAAACCTTTTTCATTGTTTTATATAACATAGAGAGATGGCTAAGGATCATAATTATGACGTTCTTTGTAGCTCATGAGAACAGGCTTTGGCATAATACACCGCGACATGTGGACATGACCCAAACTGGACGTAAACTGCTCCTGCACGTAAATAGGTCATGTTACGTTACAGATAAACAACGCGCAGTTAGGCTGCGCCTGCGTAGGTGTGTACACTGCGATCAAAATCCTGCATGTGAAAACCACATGCCGCTGGTATGGACTGCCATCCATACCCAAATGTGTTTAACTAGCAAAAAGGGTTCAACGGGTACATTCAT
The DNA here is from genome assembly GCF_035083965.1 of Branchiostoma lanceolatum. NCBI lineage: Eukaryota > Metazoa > Chordata > Leptocardii > Amphioxiformes > Branchiostomatidae > Branchiostoma > Branchiostoma lanceolatum. The sequence continues at coordinate 121,751 of NC_089722.1, read as the reverse complement.
TTTATGAAGTAACTTCATGTCAGTGAAAGCCAAAATCCTTTAACGTCCAATTCCAGAATTGTGTATACCCTGATATCAAGTTGGTGCTCTTCCGGACAGGTACCTAACTTTGGGAAATTCCTAACACGTTATCTAAATGGTATGTCGATGAGGTGCAATCGTAAACTAGACTTAAAGTGAACCAAAATGACGACATTAACGTAAAATCGTGAATGACAAAGAGTGAAATGCTGCGCATTTGTGTTGAGATGGACATGGTTGCGAATGTCATAAAGACACTATGAGCGAAGGTGACTTGAAAATCATGGTGATCTAGAGGTGATAAACAAACAGTTAAAATGTGGGGTGCACGAAAGCTGTAATCTATGCCTAGCGCCCCGCGGCTATCATGATGGTGCAATACAAATAAAGTTTATGTGAACATCATAAATGTTGAACATGAAAGAATCTCCGGATGTTTACGATTGCATAGATGGGAGACTGGAAACTAAAATGAATGCAACGTCATGAAATGTATCAAGATTCTAACATTTCAAGCAGTACTAGTATTTCGACTATCCACCCGGCGTGCCATAGACTGTTATCAGAGGGTGGTTGGTTCAGCCGCGTAGAGTAGGCCCGTGTGTTATCAGGGGGTGGCGGGTTCAGTAGACCCGTGTGTTATCAGGGGGTGGCGGGTTCAGTAGACCCGTGTATTATCAGGGGGTGGTGGGTTCAGTAGACCCGTGTGTTATCAGGGGGTGGCGGGTTCAGTAGACCCGTGTGTTATCAGGGGGTGGCGGGTTCAGTAGACCCGTGTATTATCAGGGGGTGGTGGGTTCAGTAGACCCGTGTGTTATCAGGGGGTGGCGGGTTCAGTAGACCCGTGTGTTATCGGGGGGTGGTGGGTTCAGTAGACCCGTGTTTACTAGGGGGTGGCGGGTTCAGTAGACCCGTGTGTTATCAGGGGGTGGCGGGTTCAGTAGACCCGTGTATTATCAGGGGGTGGTGGGTTCAGTAGACCCGTGTGTTATCAGGGGGTGGCGGGTTCAGTAGACCCGTGTATTATCAGGGGGTGGTAGGTTCTGTAGACCCGTGTGTTATCAGGGGGTTGCGGGTTCAGTAGACCCGTGTGTTATCAGAGGGGCGCGGGTTTTGTAGACCTGTGTGTTATCAGGGGGTGGCGGGTTCAGTAGACCCGTGTGTTATCAGAGGGGCGCGGGTTTTGTAGACCTGTGTGTTATCAGGGGGTGGCGGGTTCAGTAGACCCGTGTGTTATCAGGGGGTGGCGGGTTCAGTAGACCCGGGTGTTATCAGGGGGTGGTGGGTTCAGTAGACCCGTGTGTTATCAGGGGGTGGCGGGTTCAGTAGACCCGTGTGTTATCAGGGGGTGGCAGGTTCAGTAGACCCGTGTGTTATCAGGGGGTGGCGGGTTCAGTAGACCCGGGTGTTATCAGGGGGGCGGGTTCAGTAGACCCGGGTGTTATCAGAGGGTGGCGGGTTCAGTAGACCCGGGTGTTATCAGGGGGTGGCGGGTTCAGTAGACCCGTGTGTTATCAGGGGGTGGCGGGTTCAGTAGACCCGTGTATTATCAGGGGGTGGCGGGTTTAGTAGACCCGGGTGTTATCAGGGTGGCGGGTTCAGTAGACCCGTGCTATCAGAGGGTGGCGGCTTGAGTCGGAATCATGGAAACAATTCTGTTGCTTTTACTTCAAACCGTTTTATCTCTGATTTAGACAATAGCATGAACTGCCTTGACCCCATTCATAGGAATGCATGGGGCGGCTATATGAATACGTTATGTACAGTAATTATCAGTAATGACTAGTCAGCATACAGTAACGCCTAAGTAGTTACCAGCGTCGGCAGACTAATCATTTCTGCTTCAGATTCAGAGTGAAACATATCCTGTTGTAATCCTGCGATAACAGCAGAAAGTCCAGGTGACACCTACATAATCTTCTCACCTTAGTATAAACCTTCTTTTTCAACTTCCTTCAGCAGTTGAGTCAATTGCAATTAGCGGCGGTTTGTCTAACCAGCACTTATCTCCGGCCCATTGAGTACAGACTGTGCAGTCTGTCTGCTCCCGGCTGACCTGGCCGCACAGGTTGAACCGGTTCCCGCGGCCCTTACATCATTTATAGCCGCGCGACAGCCGTGCATGGGAAGCTACGTGTACACATGTTTCAGCATCTACACGTCGCCCTGAGCACTAATCCGCGTCCCCCGCTGCCGTTAGAGTCTTTCCTACGCTGTGGGGGAAACTTATCACAGACACCAGGCGGGCTCCTTGCTCTTGACTGGGCCCGGCGAGTCGCAAAATGTGCCGGCCTACATGACGCCATAGACGCTCCGACCTGTTCTGCAGACCCCGTGTTTACAGTCTTGCCAGGTGACGTCAGGTGACGCCAGGTGACGCCAGGTGACGTCAGGTGACGCAGCTCCACCTGTGCAGCTCCCAGTCAGGTCCACCGGGCAGTCGGCACGTTTTGTGCCCAACTTCTCCAGCTGACGTCGCGACCGTGTACATGTACAGGAAAACAATGCTGTAGCATATAGCCGCCTGACGCAAGACAATCTTGTACCTGCCTGGGGCGATGCAAACGGACTGCATGAGAACGCCCGAAGACGTCGCAACAGACATCATGAAAAACTTAAAGACGAAAACGAAACTTTTGAAGATCCTTTTGACGACGATGATTGTCCTCGGTGCGGCTCAGATCATGTTTCGGTGTCAGACGACCCCAGACCGAGACCAGGTTAGCATCGCGAGCCGTTTGGAGCTCTTACGGAAATGGTCTCCTTTCGTCATGATCAAAAACCACTTTATAGCTGCCAACTCCTCCGCCAGCAGCCAGCAACCAAAACAACGGCCAGGAATGAAGGTGCGTAAATGTAACTGCACATTCCCTACTGTTGTGTTTACCCGTGACGGCACATGTAACTGCACATTCCCTACTGCTGTGTTTACTGGTGACGGCACATGTAACTGCACATTCCCTACTGCTGTGTTTCCTCGTGACGGCACATGTAATTTCACATTCCCTACTGTTGTGTTTACTCGTGACGGCACATGTAACTGCACATTCCCTACTGCTGTGTTTCCTCGTGACGGCACATGTAACTGCACATTCCCTACTGCTGTGTTTACCCGTGACGGCACATGTAACTGCACATTCCCTACTGTTGTGTTTACCCGTGATGGCACATGTAATTTCACATTCCCTACTGCTGTGTTTACGATCGTGACGGCACATGTAACTGCACATTCCCTACTGCTGTGTTTCCTCGTGACGGCACATGTAATTTCACATTCCCTACTGTTGTGTTTACTCGTGACGGCACATGTAACTGCACATTCCCTACTGCTGTGTTTCCTCGTGACGGCACATGTAACTGCACATTCCCTACTGCTGTGTTTACCCGTGATGGCACATGTAATTTCACATTCCCTACTGCTGTGTTTACGATCGTGACGGCACATGTAACTACACATTCCCTACTGCTGTGTTTCCTCGTGACGGCACATGTAATTTCACATTCCCTACTGTTGTGTTTACTCGTGACGGCACATGTAACTGCACATTCCCTACTGCTGTGTTTACCCGTGATGGCACATGTAACTGCACATTCCCTACTGCTGTGTTTACTCGTGATGGCACATGTAACTGCACATTCCCTACTGCTGTGTTTACCCGTGACGGCACATGTAACTGCACATTCCCTACTGCTGTGTTTACTCGTGATGGCACATGTAACTGCACATTCCCTACTGCTGTGTTTCCTCGTGACGGCACATGTAACTGCACATTCCCTACTGCTGTGTTTACTCGTGACGGCACATGTAACTGTACATTCCCTACTGCTGTGTTTACTCGTGACGGCACATGTAACTGCACATTCCCTACTGCTGTGTTTACTGGTGACGGCACATGTAACTGCACATTCCCTACTGCTGTGTTTACCCGTGACGGCACATGTAACTGCGCATTCCCTACTGCTGTGTTTACCCGTGACGGCACATGTAACTGCACATTCCCTACTGCTGTGTTTACCCGTGATGGCACATGTAACTGCACATTCCCTACTGCTGTGTTTACTCGTGACGGCACATGTAACTGCACATTCCCTACTGTTGTGTTTACTCGTGACGGCACATGTAACTGCACATTCCCTACTGCTGTGTTTACCCGTGACGGCACATGTAACTGCACATTCCCTACTGCTGTGTTTACCCGTGACGGCACATGTAACTGCACATTCCCTACTGCTGTGTTTACCCGTGACGGCACATGTAACTGCACATTCCCTACTGCTGTGTTTACCCGTGATGGCACATGTAACTGCACATTCCCTACTGCTGTGTTTACTGGTGACGGCACATGTAACTGCACATTCCCTACTGTTGTGTTTACTCGTGACGGCACATGTAACTGCACATTCCCTACTGCTGTGTTTACTGGTGACGGCACATGTAACTGCACATTCCCTACTGCTGTGTTTACCCGTGACGGCACATGTAACTGCACATTCCCTACTGCTGTGTTTACCCGTGACGGCACATGTAACTGCACATTCCCTACTGCTGTGTTTACTTGTGACGGCACATGTAACTGCACATTCCCTACTGCTGTGTTTACCCGTGACGGCACATGTAACTGCACATTCCCTACTGCTGTGTTTACCCGTGACGGCACATGTAACTGCACATTCCCTACTGCTGTGTTTACTTGTGACGGCACATGTAACCGCACATTCCCTACTGCTGTGTTTACCCGTGACGGCACATGTAACTGCACATTCCCTACTGCTGTGTTTACCCGTGATGGCACATGTAACTGCACATTCCATACTGCTGTGTTTACTCGTGACGGCACATGTAACTGCACATTCCCTACTGCTGTGTTTACTCGTGACGGCACATGTAATTGCACATTCCCTACTGCTGTGTTTACTCGTGACGGCACATGTAACTGCACATTCCCTACTGCTGTGTTTACTCGTGACGGCACATGTAACTGCACATTCCCTACTGTTGTGTTTACTCGTGACGGCACATGTAACTGCACATTCCCTACTGCTGTGTTTACCCGTGACGGCACATGTAACTGCACATTCCCTACTGCTGTGTTTACCCGTGATGGCACATGTAACTGCACATTCCCTACTGCTGTGTTTACCCGTGATGGCACATGTAACTGCACATTCCCTACTGCTGTGTTTACCCGTGACGGCACATGTAACTGCACATTCCCTACTGCTGTGTTTCCTCGTGATGGCACATGTAACTGCACATTCCCTACTGCTGTGTTTACCCGTGACGGCACATGTAACTGCACATTCCCTACTGCTGTGTTTACCCGTGACGGCACATGTAACTGCACATTCCCTACTGCTGTGTTTACCCGTGACGGCACATGTAACTGCATATTCCCTACTGCTGTGTTTCCTCGTGATGGCACATGTAACTGCACATTCCCTACTGCTGTGTTTACTCGTGACGGCACATGTAACTGCACATTCCCTACTGCTGTGTTTCCCGTGACGGCACATGTAACTGCATATTCCCTACTGCTGTGTTTCCTCGTGATGGCACATGTAACTGCACATTCCCTACTGCTGTGTTTACCCGTGACGGCACATGTAACTGCACATTTCCTACTGCTGTGTTTACCCGTGACGGCACATGTAACTGCACATTCCCTACTGCTGTGTTTACCCGTGACGGCACATGTAACTGCACATTCCCTACTGCTGTGTTTACCCGTGATGGCACATGTAACTGCACATTCCCTACTGCTGTGTTTCCTCGTGACGGCACATGTAACTGCACATTCCCTACTGCTGTGTTTACCCGTGACGGCACATGTAACTGCACATTCCCTACTGCTGTGTTTACTCGTGACGGCACATGTAACTGCACATTCCCTACTGCTGTGTTTCCTCGTGATGGCACATGTAACTGCACATTCCCTACTGCTGTGTTTACTCGTGACGGCACATGTAACTGCACATTCCCTACTGCTGTGTTTACCCGTGACGGCACATGTAACTGCACATTCCCTACTGCTGTGTTTACCCGTGACGGCACATGTAACTGCACATTCCCTACTGCTGTGTTTACTGGTGACGGCACATGTAACTGCACATTCCCTACTGCTGTGTTAACCCGTGACGGCACATGTAACTGCATATTCCCTACTGCTGTGTTTACCCGTGACGGCACATGTAACTGCACATTCCCTACTGCTGTGTTTACTGGTGACGGCACATGTAACTGCACATTCCCTACTGCTGTGTTTACTCGTGACGGCACATGTAACTGCACATTCCCTACTGCTGTGTTTACCCGTGACGGCACATGTAACTGCACATTCCCTACTGCTGTGTTTACTGGTGACGGCACATGTAACTGCACATTCCCTACTGCTGTGTTTCCTCGTGATGGCACATGTAACTGCACATTCCCTACTGCTGTGTTTACCCGTGACGGCACATGTAACTGCATATTCCCTACTGCTGTGTTTACCCGTGACGGCACATGTAACTGCACATTCCCTACTGCTGTGTTTACTGGTGACGGCACATGTAACTGCACATTCCCTACTGCTGTGTTTACTCGTGATGGCACATGTAACTGCACATTCCCTACTGCTGTGTTTCCTCGTGATGGCACATGTAACTGCACATTCCCTACTGCTGTGTTTACCCGTGATGGCACATGTAACTGCACATTCCCTACTGCTGTGTTTACCCGTGACGGCACATGTAACTGCACATTCCCTACTGCTGTGTTTACTCGTGACGGCACATGTAACTGCACATTCCCTACTGCTGTGTTTACCCGTGACGGCACATGTAACTGCACATTCCCTACTGTTGTGTTTACTCGTGACGGCACATGTAACTGTACATTCCCTACTGCTGTGTTTACCCGTGACGGCACATGTAACTGCACATTCCCTACTGCTGTGTTTACCCGTGACGGCACATGTAACTGCACATTCCCTACTGCTGTGTTTCCTCGTGATGGCACATGTAACTGCGTGTAGCCGCCATGAGTCTGACATTTTACGACTTAAGCGGCATTTTGAAACAGCTCAGCCGTAAACAATCAGCTGACAGACCTTCTAGTTCTACTCTCAGACATTATCCATTCTGACTACTTCAGAAAACTACAGTGTGGTTGGTTGTTGGGTGTGCGTGCTTGGGGGGCGGGGGGCAATGTGCGAACTCTAAAGATGAAATCTCACATCTTGGTTCCCGGCCCATCTAAGATGTTTCCCACTTGTCTTCAGCTCCAGCTTCTGTCTCAGACCACGGCGAACCGGACGGGCGCGTTCTGCTTGGACGGCTCAGCGCCGGGGTACTACTTCCAGCCTGGTAAACTTCTGCTAAATGCTGTAAAATATCCAAGAGTAATTAGAAGAACTTTAGGTTTCGTCTGGCCGATATGATTTTTATAACCTTTTACAATGTTGCTATTTAGCACTTTATGACAGCTACTGTGGTGTGAAAGATATATTCTATAATATCTTATTCAGTCTTTCTGTAATCAGGCGCGTTATTTACCTTCAAAACTTAATGATGCAACACGCTCTTGACACAATGAAATGACGAAAAATGTAATGCATGCACATTGAAGAAGATACATCTTACAAAGTTCGTTTGATAAAAACAAATATCAAACACTTTCAGTGTATGTAACCTGCGACAAACCATTAAGATACATCTTATCTTATCTATGCCAGGTGTTGGTGACGGCGTGAGGTCATGGGTCATCTACCTGCCTGGCGGCGAGGCGTGTTTCACGTTAGACGCATGTCGGAAGCGCGCCGCTCAGACCAAGGGGCTGGGGCCGGGCACTACGCGGAAACTAGCGGACACGGTAAGGGGCTGGGTCCGGGCACTACGCGGAAACTAGCGGACACGGTAAGGGGCTGGGTCCGGGCACTACGCGGAAACTAGCGGACACGGTAAGGGGCTGGGGCCGGGCACTACGCGGAAACTAGCGGACACGGTAAGGGGCTGGGGCCGGGCACAGTAAGGGGCTTGGGCCGGGCACTACGCGGAAACTAGCGGACACGGTAAGGGGCTGGGTCCGGGCACTACGCGGAAACTAGCGGACACGGTAAGGGGCTGGGGCCGGGCACTACGCGGAAACTAGCGGACACGGTAAGGGGCTGGGGCCGGGCACAGTAAGGGGCTTGGGCCGGGCACTACGCGGAAACTAGCGGACACGGTAAGGGGCTGGGGCCGGGCACTACGCGGAAACTAGCGGACACGGTAAGGGGCTGGGGCCGGGCACTACGCGGAAACTAGCGGACACGGTAAGGGGCTTGGGCCGGGCACTACGCGGAAACTAGCGGACACGGTAAGGGGCTGGGGCTGGGGCCGGGCACTACGCGGAAACTAGCGGACACGGTAAGGGGCTGGGGCCGGGCACTACGCGGAAACTAGCGGACACGGTAAGGGGCTGGGGCCGGGCACTACGCGGAAACTAGCAGACACGGTTAGGGGCTGGGGCCGGGCACTACGCGGAAACTAGCGGACACGGTAAGGGGCTGGGGCCGGGCACTACGCGGAAACTAGCGGACACGGTAAAGGGTGTATGATTGTAGAGTGAGAAAAAAAGGCAATGCCATAACTACAGTATATGTACAGTGAGAAGGAAGACCATAGCTGCATTACATGTACAGGGCGAGAAAAGGCCATACCTTCAGTCCACCGGACCTCGCACTGCAGTGTACTGGTTTCTCTTAGCTTCAGTCCACCAGACCTTGCACTACAGAATGCTGTTTTCTCTTAGCTTCAGTCCACCGTACCCTGCACTACAGAATGCTGTTTTCTCTAAGCTTCAGTCCACCGTACCTTGCACCACAAACTGCTGTTTTCTCTTAGCTTCAGTCCACCGTACCTCGCACTACAGCATACTGCCTTCTCTTAGCTTCAGTCCACCGTACCTCGCACTACAGCATACTGTTTTCTCTTAGCTTCAGTCCACCGTACCTTGCACTACAGAATGCTGTTTTCTCTTAGCTTCAGTCCACCGTACCTTTTGCACTATGTACAGCATGCTGTTTTCTCTTGCTACAGACGCAAGGTCACGGCCTGAGAAGTTCCAATAAAAGCATCAACCCGGACTTCTGGGACTGGAATATGGCGGAGCTGGTCTACTGCGACGGCTTTTTCTTCTCTGGTAAGTCTAGAAGTTAACAGGAAAGAAAACAAAGTCTGCTGCTGCCGTTAATGATGATGACATTGATGTTTTTGATGATGATAATGATGACGATGATTTTAATGACGATCAAGTTGATGATGATGATGATGATGATGATGATGATGATGATGATGATGAAAATGATGCTTATGACGATTGTGAAAATGATGCTGATGACGACGATGATGATGTTGCTGTTGATGATGATGGGAAGCATAACTGAGCCCATGTACCTGTTTTGGACCTCAGCACCTTTCTGCCGCCTCGATACTGACAAAACGTCCATTTCCGGTTCTGTTGTTTCCCAGGGGACAGAGCTGAAGTGGTGCTGTACAGCGGAAGGAGGTTGTACTTCCGGGGCAAGCGGATATTGCAGGCTATCGTAGCTGACCTTTTGAAGAGAGGCCTGGCTGAGGCCACTGACGTCATATTCCATGGGTTTTCTGGTATGTTGGTCCTGAACTTGCTTACTTTGGTATATGACAAGGACCAATCACAACAACGCAAATGTACAAGAGTTCAAAGAAAACATACAGAAATAGTTTGTTGTTCGCTGAATAATATAAACTTCACCACTTTATAACCCCCCCCCCCCCCCTTCCTTCAGCCGGCGCCATGGCGGTGCTGCGACACGCCTCCTGGGTCCGGGACCAGCTGCCCGGGAACGTGAACTTCCGAGTCTTCGCGGCGTCTGCGGCCTTCCCGATGCTGGCCAGCGTCCGCACGGGGGCGCTGTTTAACGAGACGGTCTTATTCCCGGCCGTCAGGATGCACCACGCCGCAAGTAAGTTTGCACGGACAGGCTCAGTTTCGTCATGCGACTGGTTTATGTCTCATTGATCGTACGACAGGTAACGTCAAATTCGTCGTGTGACTGGTTTATGTCACATTGATCGTACGACAGGTAACGTCACATTCGTCGTGCGACTGGTTCATTTCACATTGATCGTACGACAGGTAACGTCACACTCGTCGTGCGACTGGTTTATGTCACATTGATCGTACGACAGGTAACGTCACACTCGTCGTGCGACTGGTTTATGTCACATTGATCGTACGACAGGTAACGTCACATTCGTCGTGCGACTGGTTCATTTCACATTGATCGTACGACAGGTAACGTCACATTCGTCGTGCGACTGGTTTATGTCACATTGATCGTACGACAGGTAACGTCACAGTCGTCGTGCGACTTGTTTATGTCACATTGATCGTACGACAGGTAACGTCACACTCGTCGTGCGACTGGTTTATGTCTCATTGATCGTACGACAGGTAACGTCACATTCGTCGTGCGACTGGTTTATGTCACATTGATCGTACGACAGGTAACGTCACATTCGTCGTGCGACTGGTTTTTGTCACATTAATCGTACGACAGGTAACGTCACACTCGTCGTGCGACTGGTTTATGTCAAATTGATCGTACGACAGGTAACGTCACACTCGTCGTGCGACTGGTTTATGTCTCATTGATCGTACGACAGGTAACGTCACACTCGTCGTGCGGCTGGTTTATGTCATATTGATCGTACGACAGGTAACGTCACACTCGTCGTGCAACTGGTTTATGTCTCATTGATCGTACGACAGGTAACGTCACACTCGTAGTGCGACTGGTTTATGTCTCATTGATCGTACGACAGGTAACGTCACATTCGTCGTGCGGCTGGTTTATGTCACATTGATCGTACGACAGGTAACGTCACATTCGTCGTGTGACTGGTTTATGTCACATTGATCGTACGACAGGTCGACGTCCGTAATTTTAGACCATTTTGGAACAGTTTTGTGCGCTGTTTTGACCGAAAAAGAAGTCTTAGATCCACATCGACGGTCGCTAAAAATCCCATGACAAACTTATCGCACGGCTTATGTGGCAGCGTCAGAAGCTTTTAGAACTATACTTGTCCTTGCATAGACGTAGCGATTGCTGACTTCGACTGTTTTAATTCTGGACATATATATCTATCACTGTAGACCCGTGTAACGTGTCTGTTTCTTTGTTTCATGATTCATCAAAACACCAGGATCCGCACCAGAAGCCTGCCTGCGCGAAGCGGACCCTAGCGGTTTGACGATGAGGTGCCACGAGCCGTTCGGCCTGCTGCGTCACCAGGAGGCGCCAGTGTTCCTGGCCGGGTACGTGTTCGACGCCTGGCTCCTGGACAACATTCTGGAGGCCAGGTGCACCCCAAAGACATGCAAGGTAGCGAGCGAGCGGGAAGGAATGAAAAACGTCAGCCTAGAAATCTCCGAAACTCTTCCAAGTTTGCTAAAGCCCCAGGATGGACTCTTCATGGTGAACTGTAAGAAACATTTCATCATTACGGAGCACAACACGTGGAGCGCGGGGGTGATGGTGAAAGGCGTAACAGCCGCACAGGCGTTTACAGACTGGTTCTATGGACGGGGGAACAGCCACAAGCACATGGACTGCACCTCGGTCCAATGTTACCCCAACCCAACATGCGGAAAGGCTAGGTTATGACACATGGACTGCGCCTCGGTCCAGTGTTACCCCAACCCAACGTGCGGAAAGGCAAGGTTATGACACATGGACTGCGCCTCGGTCCAGTGTTACCCCAACCCAACGTGCGGAAAGGCTAGGTTATGACACATGGACTGCACCTCGGTCCAGTGTTATCCCAACCCAACGTGCGGAAAGGCTAGGTTATGACACATGGACTGCGCCTCGGTCCAGTGTTACCCCAACCCAACATGCGGAAAGGCTAGGTTATGACACATGGACTGCGCCTCGGTCCAGTGTTACCCCAACCCAACGTGCGGAAAGGCTAGGTTATGACAGACGGTCAAACAAAAGGCTTTATTTCCCTTCCATTAAAATCTTCTTTGAGCTGGTACAAAAAGATTGTTGTTACTGATCATTTGATAATTATGATCATTTGCAGTCCAGCGAGGATTTTGGTCCTTTATTGGTCGAGAAGACCACGGGACGTAAACTGTGTTCTTACTCAGTTCAATTGTTCTACACTCATGTGTTCGAAGAGGGCTTCTTTTGAGCATTGGGTTTTTCTCTATCCACAACAAATAAATCTTAATGAAAGAAAGTAAACCTTTCATTTATGACGTCATCACCATGTGACGTTACTATACCTGTTTGATTGTGAAGGATGTACAAGAGTATCGCTCATTGAAGTGGCCGCCCTCAACAAGAGCATCATAAACACAGCTGTATGCATGTTCGACCAACAGTCAACAAAGGTGACGTCTCTTCCGCTGAATGCTACAACAGTAAACAAAGCTAAAGTCTCTTCCGCTGAATGCTACAGCAGCAAACAAAGGTAAGGTCTCTTCCGCTGAATGCTACAGCAGTAAACAAAGCTAACGTCTCCGCTGAATGCTACAGCAGTAAACAAAGGTAACGTCTCTTCCGCTGAATGCTACAGCAGTAAACAAAGGTAACGTCTCTTCCGCTGAATGCTACAGCAGCAAACAAAGCTAACGTCTCCGCTGAATGCTACAGCAGTAAACAAAGCTAACGTCTCCGCTGAATGCTACAGCAGTAAACAAAGGTAACGTCTCTTCCGCTGAATGCTACAGCAGTAAACAAAGCTAACGTCTCTTCCGCTGAATGCTACAGCAGTAAACAAAGCCAACGTCTCTTCCGCTGAATGCTACAGCAGTAAACAAAGGTAACGTCTCTTCCGCTGAATGCTACAGCAGTAAACAAAGGTAACGTCTCTTCCGCTGAATGCTACAGCAGCAAACAAAGGTAAGGTCTCTTCCGCTGAAAGCTACAACAGTTAACAAAGGTAACGTCTCTTCCGCTAAATGCTACAGCAGTAAACAAAGGTAACGTCTCCGCTGAATGCTACAGCAGTAAACAAAGCTAACGTCTCTTCCACTGAATGCTACAGCAGCAAACAAAGCTAACGTCTCCGCTGAATGCTACAGCAGTAAACAAAGGTAACGTCTCTTCCGCTGAATGCTACAGCAGCAAACAAAGGTAACGTCTCTTCCGCTGAATGCTACAGCAGTAAACAAAGCTAACGTCTCTTCCGCTGAATGCTACAGCAGCAAACAAAGCTAACGTCTCCGCTGAATGCTACAGCAGTTAACAAAGGTAACGTCTCCGCTGAATGCTACAGCAGTAAACAAACTAAGGTAACGTCTCTTCCGCTGAATGCTACAGCAGTAAACAAAGGTAACGTCTCTTCCGCTGAATGCTACAGCAGTAAACAAAGCTAACGTCTCTTCCGCTGAATGCTACAGCAGTAAACAAAGGTAACGTCTCTTCCGCTGAATGCTACAGCAGTAAACAAAGCTAACGTCTCTTCCGCTGAATGCTACAGCAGTAAACAAAGCTAACGTCTCTTCCGCTGAATGCTACAGCAGTAAACAAAGCTAACGTCTCCGCTGAATGCTACAGCAGTAAACAAAGGTAACGTCTCTTCCGCTGAATGCTACAGCAGCAAACAAAGGTAAGGTCTCTTCCGCTGAAAGCTACAACAGTTAACAAAGGTAACGTCTCTTCCGCTAAATGCTACAGCAGTAAACAAAGGTAACGTCTCCGCTGAATGCTACAGCAGTAAACAAAGCTAACGTCTCTTCCACTGAATGCTACAGCAGCAAACAAAGCTAACGTCTCCGCTGAATGCTACAGCAGTAAACAAAGGTAACGTCTCTTCCGCTGAATGCTACAGCAGCAAACAAAGGTAACGTCTCTTCCGCTGAATGCTACAGCAGTAAACAAAGCTAACGTCTCTTCCGCTGAATGCTACAGCAGCAAACAAAGCTAACGTCTCCGCTGAATGCTACAGCAGTTAACAAAGGTAACGTCTCCGCTGAATGCTACAGCAGTAAACAAAGGTAACGTCTCTTCCGCTGAATGCTACAGCAGTAAACAAAGGTAACGTCTCCGCTGAAAGGTACAACAGTAAACAAAGGTAAGGTCTCTTCCGCTGAATGCTACAGCAGTAAACAAAGGTAAGGTCTCTTCCGCTGAATGCTACAGCAGCAAACAAAGCTAACGTCTCTTCCGCTGAATGCTACAGCAGTAAACAAAGCTAACGTCTCTTCCGCTAAATACTACAGCAGTAAACAAAGGTAACGTCTCCGCTGAATGCTACAGCAGTAAACAAAGGTAACGTCTCTTCCGCTGAATGCTACAGCAGCAAACAAAGGTAAGGTCTCTTCCGCTGAATGCTACAGCAGTAAACAAAGGTAAGGTCTCCGCTGAATGCTACAGCAGTAAACAAAGGTAAGGTCTCTTCCGCTAAATGCTACAGCAGTAAACAAAGCTAACGTCTCTTCCGCTGAATGCTACAGCAGTCAACAAAGGTAACGTCTCCTCCGCTGAATGCTACAGCAGCAAACAAAGCTAACGTCTCCGCTGAATGCTACAGCAGTAAACAAAGGTAACGTCTCTTCCGCTGAATGCTACAGCAGTAAACAAAGGTAACGTCTCTTCCGCTGAATGCTACAGCAGCAAACAAAGCTAACGTCTCCGCTGAATGCTACAGCAGTTAACAAAGGTAACGTCTCCGCTGAATGCTACAGCAGTAAACAAAGGTAACGTCTCTTCCGCTGAATGCTACAGCAGCAAACAAAGCTAACGTCTCCTCCGCTGAATGCTACAACAGTAAACAAAGGTAACGTCTCTTCCGCTGAATGCTACAGCAGTAAACAAAGCTAACGTCTCTTCCGCTGAATGCTACAGCAGTAAACAAAGGTAAGGTCTCTTTCGCTGAATGCTACAGCAGTAAACAAAGGTAAGGTCTCTTCCGCTGAATGCTACAGCAGCAAACAAAGGTAACGTCTCTTCTGCTGAATGCTACAGCAGCAAACAAAGGTAAGGTCTCTTCCGCTGAATGCTACAGCAGTAAACAAAGGTAAGGTCTCCGCTGAATGCTACAGCAGTAAACAAAGGTAAGGTCTCTTCCGCTAAATGCTACAGCAGTAAACAAAGCTAACGTCTCTTCCGCTGAATGCTACAGCAGTCAACAAAGGTAACGTCTCCTCCGCTGAATGCTACAGCAGCAAACAAAGCTAACGTCTCCGCTGAATGCTACAGCAGTAAACAAAGGTAACGTCTCTTCCGCTGAATGCTACAGCAGTAAACAAAGGTAACGTCTCTTCCGCTGAATGCTACAGCAGCAAACAAAGCTAACGTCTCCGCTGAATGCTACAGCAGTTAACAAAGGTAACGTCTCCGCTGAATGCTACAGCAGTAAACAAAGCTAACGTCTCTTCCGCTGAATGCTACAGCAGTTAACAAAGGTAACGTCTCCGCTGAAAGGTACAGCAGTAAACAAAGCTAACGTCTCTTCCGCTGAATGCTACAACAGTAAACAAAGGTAAGGTCTCTTCCGCTAAATGCTACAGCAGTAAACAAAGCTAACGTCTCTTCCGCTGAATGCTACAGCAGTCAACAAAGGTAACGTCTCCTCCGCTGAATGCTACAGCAGCAAACAAAGCTAACGTCTCCGCTGAATGCTACAGCAGTAAACAAAGGTAACGTCTCTTCCGCTGAATGCTACAGCAGTAAACAAAGGTAACGTCTCTTCCGCTGAATGCTACAGCAGCAAACAAAGCTAACGTCTCCGCTGAATGCTACAGCAGTAAACAAAGGTAACGTCTCCGCTGAATGCTACAGCAGTAAACAAAGGTAACGTCTCTTCCGCTGAATGCTACAGCAGTTAACAAAGCTAACGTCTCTTCCGCTGAATGCTACAGCAGCAAACAAAATTGACGTCTCGTCTACTGAATGCTACTGGCATTTGTACAAGCCAATAAGTTATCGCTCCTTTTATGTTGTGTACTTCTGACCTGCTGACTAACAGGTCATCTGAAAGGTCAATGAACCCAAGCCTCCATCGTAAACACGTCTATTTGTCGTAAAACTGTTGTAATTGGGGCAGACGCCGCAGGACTAAGAGGGCGTTGTGTACATTTGCGTTCTAACATCCTGTGTAATACATGGTTTACGTTTGCTAATACATAGAGATATACACATTGACAACTGACTGAAGTTTCACTTGGTATTTAGAACGAACGTGTGGCGCTGTCATGATGACGTTTCCGGTTATACACGTCATTTCCTGCTGAAGACCCCGTCCATAATGTCGTCACGGTGCCCTGTAAATTTGATCGAAGGGAACGGGGTATGACGTCAGGTCAATTGGTAGTTGACAAGTACCTGAGCCGAACGGGCGGTTTGCCAAGGAGTAATAAATAAGATGTTCAGGTGAGTTCACCTGTCCTCACCTGTCGACCCGCCAGGAAGTCGCTACTTAAAAACCCACGCACGACTCACCTTTACAACCGGTAGGAAATTACGTCACATAATGCTGATTGCAATGACGTCACAGGAGGGTCGGAATAGTATAAGTTTGCCATGTTTCTGTTAAGCTTCAGAAAGGACAACAGCAAAGCCAAGGAACGTCACAAGACTGAGAAGCCACCTAAGACACCGGCAGAGGATCGATCTTACCTAAATCGGAGGTTTGGGGAGGTAAGATATTAATATTGATTCTAGATCATTAGTACGGAAAAGGCACATACAGAGATGTTAGTTGTGTGTCGTAGAATTGCTTTTAGGGTAAGGGTTATAGGCGGTCAAGAGTGAAGACAGAATCTAAGGTTCAACATGATTTTGCTACTTTCCACAAGAATACTGAAAGAACAGAAGCCGGACAGCAGAACAATTTGCAGGGGGGGGGGGGTGAACAGAAAAAGGACATAATATAGAGGGTTGTGGCTAGGTGGGACTAAGCATGCAAAGGAGTACAGAAGGGTTACGTATTGACAATTTCTACGGTCAATGTCAAAGTTTGGGGACCTGCTATCACTACAGATTCCTTGCCCGACCATAATCTTTTTAATGGTTTAAACAATATCGTTTCTTTGTTCCTTCCGCAGGAAAAACAGAGTCCTTTACAAAATGAACTCCACTGTAATGCTGGGGCACCTTGTGCAGACCATGGCTGAGGAGAGGCGACCTAAGACTACCGGGGCACACCGGACCAGCCCGGCGGGGACAGAGCGGACCCAAGCCCGCCAAGGATCGCCCGCTGTCCGCCGTTTCCTCGCATCGCTGTCGAGATCGGCGTCCTCGGCAAGCTATGAGCGGCAAAGGAACTGAGCTGGACGTCTGACATGAGCACGGCGCCGAGTCTGTGTTGCGCTCGTTCTGACGTCAGCCTGCCGACACATTTATTCCGCTGCAGCCTGGCAGAGTGACTGGAGTTAGTCCAATCAGCAGCTTATCACAGCGTCCGTCCTCTGATGATGGTACCGTCATGTACTACATGCATGTATGTGATATATGTATCACCACCCGTTACAAGTACCGTTTACAGTTGTAAGTGGTTAACGGTGACCACCGTTAGCCAGTTATAAGTGGACCAGGAGACGTCTCCTGGCTCTTGAGATACAGCGTTAACGGTAAGGACAGGCCGGGAGAGATGGGTCACCGAGGCCATAGATAGTGGACTGTAGGAGAAGCCTCGCGATATTTGGGAACGTGACCTCACGAGGGTACAGAACGGTGGCCGGGAGGCTACCGGGAAGTGGCCGGGATATTGTGTTTTCAGGCCCGCCGACCGTCCGGATCGATCGCCGTAGGTCGTCCAGCAGCAAAACTCTGCCTGTTCCATGGTGAGGTGAGCAACTTTGGTTCATCTATACCGATTATTTTTATATTGAATAGGCACAGATCCTCGTTAATTTGCAACTAGCTCGAGCTATGCCCGGCGCGTGTTAAAGGGGGAGGGGGGTGCACACATCACCGCGAGTAAAAATAGTATGGTTCTTTTTAGCCCACTGCTGTTGTTACTGGCCTCATTCATAATTTGGCCACGTTCATCCAGATCATACATGTATCAAAAACACAAAAGGTCGGTTTGTAATATTCTAACTGGAGTACGTAAAGTAACACTAACAGACACAGAAGACTAGTCGAATCGACACAGTATCCAGGGTTCGCGGAAAAGGCTGGCCAGGCTACCCTACCAGGCTTAGTATGTTACCCTTTCTGGGCCCCCAGGGGTATGCATAGGGGCTTGGCCTGTAATGGAATTTCCTAGAGGAAAAATGTGTCAATAAGCCAATTCACGGTTGCGACTACACATGCGCAATGTCAAAGGTGAAGTCCCATGAGACGTAAACAAAACCCGTCTGGACGTTGTTATGCAAATCTAGACAACGTTGATAGGAGTACTGTTTACAAGCCAGGGGCCTTCACCTTTGACACTGCACATGCGTAGTCGCAACGGTGAATGGGCTTATTAATATTATATATTTATAATTGCAGAAAAATGGGATGAGAGAGCAATGAAAGAAAATAACAGCACAAACAACACTATGTATACATTGTGAAAACACAATCACACATGCTAACCCACAGAGAAATGCACAAAGCCATTTGTTTTGAATTTGTTGTTTTGGTAAACAAAGGTCCTCCCCTTCAATCTTAATATTTGTTGACCGGTATATTCTATTGTATACTTGGAATTTGTTTCAAACGGCTTTTCCTTCAGCACCACATCCCCCCCCCCCCACCCCCCACCCAACAGCAATATCATAGTTCATACGCTGATGCCTTCTGTCCAATTCACCCTCAGCTGGGATTGCTATATTTTATTGACCCAGTTTTTCCTTTTGAAAATTCTACTATGCGCAAAATCCCCATGCAGAGCCTTAAGGTCCAGAAAGGGTAGTCTGGCAGGGTAGCCTGGCCAGGCAGGCTAGCCTGCCTTTTTCCGCAAATGTTGCAGTAGTATTTGGCAAGGAATCTGTCGGCAATTTCAAGTTACAGCCTACGTTAGGAAGGCCTCAATAGGAAATTGGAAGTAAAACTAAAAGCAACAACTATGGAAAATTCTGGATATCATTTATTCCATATCAGATACGAAACAAGAAAGTTGTTCAGCCTTAGGGGAATGTTATGACACTTTTGACAGGTTTGTGATAAAATTCAATCAATCACCCATTGATGTATGTTGCTGAACTTGACAATGGTGATCATTAATGATTAAAAAGCTTCTCTTTTAAAAGGAAGGGGCAGCACTTTGATGATGTACATGTACTGTACATTCAAATGTGGATGAATTTACTTTGAACAAGGAGGTTACTGTAATATTAATTCACTTTATATTCAATCAACTTCATGGTAGCAAAATATTTCAGGGTAAGGAAAATAGATATTTTCACTGAACTTTAACTTCACGGTGGTGACCGTGGCAAGTGTTTTACAGACAGGATGTGTGAAGGAATCATAAACGATTACACACGGTGATGATAAGTTCACTGTACATAGAGAGATAACCGTTGAAATAGTGAACATAAAGTTACAGTAAAAGTAAAAGAAACCAATTACAGTATAGGCTGCCTATAACCTTGCTTTGAATGAAATGTATATGATATGTAGCTATTATAGTATCACATCAATGGGGCCTCCATGCATGGGGGCTGGGGGTACAGACAACACCTTATGCTTGTACTAAGTTGTAGATAAACTGTTGCCCTGTTCACATTCACCATAGTAAGAATGCTATAATGACGCAGCAAGCTATTGGCATACCCTGATCTTGGAATAGCTCATAAATTGTATTCTTCCCTGTGACTATAGTAGACAGATCTCCATCTTTACTGCTACCTTGTCCCCCCAACGACCCAGAGGTCAAGGGACTAGGTAGGTAGGTAGGTAGGTAGGTAGGTAGGTAGGTAGGTAGGTAGGTAGGTAGGTAGGTAGTAGGCTATACTAGTACTGCCTGTCAGCTATATACATTGTACAAACACACACACACACACACAAACACACACACACACCAGGGCTCGAAATACTTAGTGCTGGATGCACGTGCACTTTTGTGCTCCCCATATCGCTGTGCACTAATTTTAAATGTGGGTGCACTCAAATAGTTTTATAGCATTCCATGTGTAACTGCACTACTCATGGTACACTTGTACTAACTAACTAAGTACTAACTTACATATGTACATGATCAGTTTACATGAATTACATGATAGAGCTTCTGACTGCATTCTTGAATTCTTTCCAATTTTGAAAATATTGGACCCATTCGTGTCCCTGGGGGCCTGCCCTGATGTTTTACTCATGATGCTCAAGATTTTGGAGGTTCATTCGAAGTGCACTGCGACAGCATAATTTGGGGATCATTTCTGATCATGGGAAGTTTATGTGCAGAGTCTCCTTCATTTATTAGTCTGTTTGCTATTCTAGTACATTTATTTAACAATGTATCTGTACATGTACATGTATTCACGCCTGTTGTCATAGTCCAGTACCTTGCAATTCGATTTATGTATCTACTGCTATCTAGTTGTAACTTACAAGTTACATTTGTTCTGTCTTGCAGCTTCATTGGAAAGAGATATCCCAAGAGGCCTGGGAAGTACATCAACGGACAACTGCTGCAACTAGACGTCACATGTAGAATCACAGGCAGATCAGAAATAGTACTGTAAATGGACTTAAGTTTGCGGTGATTTAATTTTGTGGTAGGTTGAAAATGGAGTGTTAGCGGGGGTTTTGATTTCGCGATGGCGCTACTCAGTATACTTGTATGTAGTCGCATATAGATACTGTAAAGTAACAAAAACACTAGTATTGGCGCCTTTACAGACAGCCAGTCGGAAACCATAACAAGACAAGGATGCTACAGATGGACAGACCAGTTGCTTTTGGCAGTGCTTGTGTGATCATTGTTAAAAAGTGACTTTTTTCCACACAAAAAAGCTGTCAAGGAATAGTACTGTAAATTAAGCCTTTAACTTGGCTTGATATTCTTAATAAATCTGTATTCAATGTTCGAAGATCGGGTCTGTGTTCTATTTGTGCCTTGTTAACAGGTGCCTCAAAAACATCTGTACAATGTATAATACTAGTAACATACATGTACCACTAAGACAAGGGGTAGGTCAGCAGAAAACAAAAACGGTCGCAGTGAAGCAGCCACTGCAAAAACCACAAGCATAAAACCACCGCTAATATTTCTGCATACAGTACACTTCACTGGATTTTTGTCCAGTGCCCCTGTGTGAATATCCATTGTCTTCAGAGTAGCTGCTCTATAACAGTGGTCGTATGCAAA
The DNA here is from genome assembly GCF_035083965.1 of Branchiostoma lanceolatum. Taxonomy (NCBI): domain Eukaryota; kingdom Metazoa; phylum Chordata; class Leptocardii; order Amphioxiformes; family Branchiostomatidae; genus Branchiostoma; species Branchiostoma lanceolatum. The sequence goes on along the minus strand of NC_089722.1, from coordinate 100,469 downwards.
ATGCTACAGGCTAAAAACAATCCCCACAGCTAGGCTGGGAGGTGAAGTGGATTGTAGGCCCCTATGAAGACAATTGTACCAACAGTTACGGAACTACATGTACCACTAGTTAACATTATAATTATTATGTTGTAAGATGATATTTGCGGCTGAAAGGCTGGTCAACTTGAAATGTTGACCTTGTTCTCAGAAGGGCAATTAGCTACAGCCTGTAATTCCAACTGCAGCAATTGTAGTATGTACAGTTTATATATTTGATAACTTAAAGGCAGTACCTATTGTCGGCTATAACTACTGCCCCCCTCCCCCATCGAATTCAAGCTTTACAGTTAGTTACAGTAAAGTTACAGTCCTCCCACGCCTCTTGGAGCCTATGGTGCGCCCATCTCCGATTCGCAGTCCTTGGGCCACACAACTTTGTGCAAGTCTCTGCAGCGGGGACTAGTCCGCTGGTAGTGATGTTGTGCGTTTAACTTCCATACCCATTTGCTGAGTGCTAAGCTGAAAAAGCAGTATGTACGGCCGGTGATTGTACTCAACACCTACTGTGTGCAAGGTGAACACTCTACCATTAGGTCATCGCACCACTTTATACAGTAGTGGAGTATATATTCTACAGAAACTGGTGGGCAGCATACCCAATATGGGGGCAATATCATATCCAGCTGGCCAGAATCTACAGCCAGCCCCTGTAGAGATACTCTATAGAAAAGACAGTAACCATATTTGTAGGAGTAGATGTCATAGTAGAGATTGCGATTCAGGACAATCAGTGATTCTACTAACGACAGATTGTAACCGAGATCTGTACTAGGACAATCGGCAATTAAATCTGCCCTAGGACAAACTCTGATTCAAACTCATCGGAGTCTATCCCTCCTGTACATACCCCTTGAAGTTTGCACATGTTGTGATTGGGAATAGTACATTTTTGCAATGGGGTGATTTTGGAATAGTCTATATTTGTGTGGAGAATAGATTTGGTATATGACTAGTAAAATGTACTGAAAAGGTGAGACACTGAGTAACATCTTGAGACCTCAAAATTTGCTTTGTTTGATCACCTTCCAATTGATATCTTTCACCGATTATTAACCTTTTCATAACTTGATGAGAAATTTCTTTGTCAGTAAACATACATGGAATGTATCCGTTATGAAATATGAACTTATTCACCTAGAATAGTAATTGTGAATGTAGGTAGTGTGCTAAAACTGATTGAAATGTTGTGCAATGATTAATAATATTTTCCAAAGCATGATCTAATGGTTATCAGAATTTCTCCAAGTAGAATCACTGTTTGTTATCAGGACAGATTGTGATCGCTATCTTTACTGCCGGTAGTGTAATTGTAGGTTCTAGGACAGACTCCGATCGTAATCTGTCCTAGGACAGTCGCCAATTGTCCTGGATTGCAATCTCTACTGTGACATATAGCTAATATCAAGGTGTATATTTAACCTCCTTGCTAATATATATGGCCTCCTGATGGGCAAAGTTTAATTCTGGCATCTTTTTAAAGAAAATGTCACCCCCTCCAAGAACTTTCAATGGACAAACACTTCCCCACATGTATACATACACCCTGTGAATAGAGAACTATATACGCTGTAAAACTGAACTTTAAGAGCTGGTCTGGACCCATATTGGATACTTGTTTTGAAAGTAACAACATGCCCAACAGATGGTCAATTATTTGTTGATTTTGACAACCCTACCCATTTTGACTTTATAGTCTTTGATAATAGACATGCATATAGTGTGACATTTTATATAAAAATGTCCCAGAAGGTTGGGTACTTCTATCCCTTGGTTCTGACAATATAGCCAAAAATGCTACCAGTAGTCTTAAACTTTTAAAACATTTTAGTTTTTACATGTAGAATTTAAGGTCATGTGAATTTTATGTATATACAATAGATATTTGAGTCATGAGTGTGTATCTAACATGATTTTTCTATTAAATGGCTAGTAAACAGTTACTGTCAAGGACAGTTTTTTAGCTATTTGTTTGACTCTAGGTTCTAAAGACTGGCTGATGTATCCCAGGTAAGATTTGCATGGTTCTTAGATCTGGGGAATAGGTAAGGCAACTTCCAGCTTATATTGGTGTGGCTCTTGGGACTCAACAACACCTAACAGGTAATGTTGGTATGGCTCTAAGAGCATCGGTAATGTACTATACCGGTTTAGATATAGCACACCAGTTGTGTACATGGGTAAGCAGAGGCTTAATCTTAATTTTCTCTTACTACTGTACAGAAGATTATGTAATGCTGGTGTGCCTCCTACAGCATATAGGACACATGACCAGGAAATATACCATGCTACTGAGGCACTAGGTAAGGCTCCATGCAGCACTGGTAGAATATACTGATATGGAGACCATGTGAGGGCACAAGTAATGTTTGCATGGCTCTGGAGTCTGGAGACCAGGTACAAGTAATATTGCCTATTGAATATTCTGCAGGTACTACATCAAATACATATACTTTAGGTACTCTTCTTCCAAGAATGTATCTCCATGATATATTATGTTACATATACCACAATGCATTTGTCATTAAAGCTGCACCCATTTGCTATCTTGTTTCCATCGTCTTTTCTAATGTCTTGTGTGTGCATTGTGCATAGTTTTATATATCAACCATGTTACTGTGTACCCAACAAAGGTGTCATTGAGTCTGTCTAGACATGCCGGTCACAGAAATGTACATTTTAATGAAATAAACTCAAGGGGGGCCCCCTGAATGAAAAATCAGATTTTTGTGAATTTCGAAGACGTTAATGAATTTGCCCAACAAAGGTGTCATTGAGTCTGTCTAGACATGCCGGTCACAGAAATGTACATTTTAATGAAATAAACTCAAGGGGGGCCCCTTGAATGAAAAATCAGATTTTTGTGAATTTCGAAGACGTTAATGAATTTGCCCAACAAAGATGTCATTGAGTCTGTCCAGACATGCCGGTCACAGAAATGTACATTTTAATGAAATAAACTCAAGGGGGGCCCCTTGAATGAAAAATCAGATTTTTGTGAATTTCGAAGACGTTAACGAATTTGCCCAACAAAGGTGTCATTGAGTCTGTCCAGACATGCCGGTCACAGAAATGTACATTTTAATGAAATAAACTCTAGGGGGGCCCCCTGAATGAAAAATTAGATTTTTGTGAATTTCGAAGACGTTAACGAATTTGCCCAACAAAGATGTCATTGAGTCTGTCCAGACATGCCGGTCACAGAAATGTACATTTTAATGAAATAAACTCTAGGGGGGCCCCCTGAATGAAAAATTAGATTTTTGTGAATTTCGAAGACGTTAACGAATTTGCCCAACAAAGATGTCATTGAGTCTGTCCAGACATGCCGGTCACAGAAATGTACATTTTAATGAAATAAACTCTAGGGGGGCCCCCCTAAATGAAAAATTAGATTTTTGTGAATTTCGAAGACGTTAACGAATTTGCCCAACAAAGATGTCATTGAGTCTGTCCAGACATGCCGGTCACAGAAATGTACATTTTAATGAAATAAACTCTAGGGGGGCCCCCCTAAATGAAAAATCAGATTTTTGTGAATTTCGAAGATGTTAACGAATTTGCCCAACAAAGATGTCATTGAGTCTGTCCAGACATGCCGGTCACAGAAATGTACATTTTCATGAAATAAACTCTAGGGGGGCCCCCTGAATGAAAAATTAGATTTTTGTGAATTTCGAAGACGTTAACGAATTTGCCCAACAAAGGTGTCATTGAGTCCGTCCAGACATGCCGGTCACAGAAATGTACATTTTAATGAAATAAACTCTAGGGGGGCCCCCCTAAATGAAAAATTAGATTTTTGTGAATTTCGAAGACGTTAACGAATTTGCCCAACAAAGATGTCATTGAGTCTGTCCAGACATGCCGGTCACAGAAATGTACATTTTAATGAAATAAACTCTAGGGGGGCCCCCCTAAATGAAAAATCAGATTTTTGTGAATTTCGAAGACGTTAACGAATTTGCCCAACAAAGGTGTCATTGAGTCTGTCCAGACATGCCGGTCACAGAAATGTACATTTTAATGATATAAACATAAGGTAGGGGCCGCCCTGAACCAAAGAAGTAGATTTTGTTCAAGGCGAGATATGAAATCCTACAGGAGAAATGTGTTTTATTTGTTAGGCCACAGCAAGTAATTTTTATGGATGACATCAGCGCGCTCATTAATTTTCGCCTGATTTCGAAATAAAAAACAAGAAATTTCGTTGCCCTCCGACGGTGGTCAACATGCCAAAAATTGGCAAATATGTGGTAAACGTTGACAGTCTAAGGTGTTTCATTGCATATAAATACCCAGTGTAGTTCCTGCCCATGATGGTATGACAAGCTGTTTTCTGTGTTTGTTCTAGTTAATTGAGCTGTATACACATCTTCAAGAACAGTTAAATGTTGACAGTCTAAGGTGTTTCATTGCATATGAATACCCAGTGTAGTTCCTGCCCATGATGGTATAATAACAAGCTGTTTTCTGCATTTGTTCTAGCAAGGACATTATATAGATAATGGAGGGGGGGGTCTAGTTAATTGAGCTGTATACACAAGGTGTTTCATCGCATATAAATTCCCAGTGTAGTTGCTTCAGATGATGGTACAACAAGCTCTTTTCTGCATTTGTTGTAGTTAGTCTATTGAGATGTATACATATCTACAAGGACATGTTTACATTAAATCAAGGAGGTTTTATATTATATATGTAACCTCATTGGTTGAATACAGGAATAAAAGACCTGTTGGTGATGATATCATATTTCGTCGCCTCAATTCTTGTTTAACAAGACTTATGATCTCAAGATTTGAAAATATAGGAATCTTTTTTTTTTTGGCCCGCCTTGTTTTTTTTTCGCCCTATCTCATTAATTTTGGAGTTTGCGGAGGATGTCATCCATAAAATTTACTTGCTGTGGCCTTATTTCTGCTAGAAATGTTTGATTTATTATCGGAAATTTAACTGCTAGTAACTACATAACCAATTGCGTTCATCCGTTGGGAATCCATACAATGTCTAAGTAAGCTTTTATTAATACGTCATCCAAATTTCAAAGAAATCCGTTGTATTCTAAGTGAGATATGAAACCCAAATGTTCCAGTCTCGCGCAAAGCTAGGCCCCGTTCCACCTGCTATCTTCCGGGGGGACTTCTCTAGATTGATTTTTTACCGCAACTCACCGAAGTGCGTTTTCCTTTATAAAACAAGAAGGAAAGGATATTTTTCCATGAAACTTTGGCAAAAGTAAGTTGATATGCTTATCTATCTGTGCTGTCAGTAGTTTTGCTGTTCCGCTTTTCTGCTTGAAGATATAGGCCATTAATCTATCGTCATTTTGGGGCACGGTCAAAATTCCCAATCTAAAAAGTGCGGCATATTAGAAAAATGATGTAGCGTTAGGGATCTACATCGTGCAATAGACATATCATCAATATAACTCTGTCAAGGACATTTCAGTGGTATTAGCACTACCTTGCTGAGTGTTTGCACTCAATTTTTCAGGAGAAATGCGAAGTTTTATTTGGCACTAGTGACAGGAATATATGATCTATGGTCAAAATATCAACTGTTAATCACTCCATAACCAATTGTACTTATCGCTTTGGAATCCATACAATGCCTAAGTAAGCTTTCATGAATATGTCATCCAAATTTCAAAGAAATCCGTTGTATTCTAGGTGAGATTTGAAATTGAAGATTTTCCGGTCTCGAGCAAAGCGAGGCTGCGTTTCACCTGCCATCTTCCGGGGGGACTTTCTAGCTTGATTTCCTACCGCAACTAACGAAAGTGCGTTTTCCTTTATAAAACAAGAAGGAAATAATATTTTTCCATGAAACTTTCACAAAAGTAAGTTGATATGCTTATCTATCTGTGCTGTCAGTAAATTTGCTGTTCCGCTTTTCTGCTTGAAGATATTGGCCAAACAAAACGATTTATTTCATCCTAGCGACAAACGTTAGAACTGCAAAATGGACCCGACAGAAAGTGTTTTTGTCGTCTTCTGCCGAGTTAAAAACCTTTCATTCGTCAGATAACCTTCCAAAAAAAGTTTTAAAAATAGTAAAAAATGTCTATCGATATTTCATTCGTCCAATAGCCTTTACGTGCGTTTGATTGCATATATTTACAAACAACCTACGATTTATCTTTTCAGTCCAGAACTATAGATTTCAATGTACAGTACTTGTAGTGCATAGACATTATTTTCCATGGGAGTCTGCAAAACAACCTTTCATGTTGTATCACTTTCTGGACGCTTACATGAAATATGTTAAAGACTTTCATTAACGAAATATGATCTCAGTTACAAAATTAGCATGAGCATATAGAAATATGCCAGCCGAATTTGAAAGAAATCATTTTTGTTCTATAGGCGAGATAAAACAAGCAACGCTTTCAAGCCCTGTACAATGTCAGAAGATTAAAGGAGTCCTAAATTCCGGGGGGGGGGGGAGTTATTTACCAATAGATGATAGTTTTTCGAAGTAAAAAACGAATACTTATTACAATATATGATAAGTACCCACTAGTCCCGTGCGCATCAAAACGCATTCAGTATTTTACTAAATTCCCCACATGATCCTCTATTTTCTTTTCACTGGAAGTACAGGATGATTTGATTGTCACCTGCCAGGTAGCTCGTGCCACTTGACGTGCTTTTCAGCACCAAGGAGTCAGCTGTGATCTTCAGCCAGAGGCCCCTCAAACGTTTCGTCCCTCAAAGGAGGTTATATCCCCCACGTACCCTGGTACGCCCTCAGCCTCACTGCTGCTCCTTAAGCCTCTTCGTTGTTACACTTATGCTGTCTCCTTCTTCCCCCAGGCCTTTCCTCTCCTTCTGGTCCATAACCAGAAGCTATATTTTTCCACTTCCTCTGCCATTCTTTTTATGAACTTTCGTGATACAATGTACATTCATGGCGTGATAAAAGAATGTCAGGGGGGCTAAGAAAGGTCTTATATGTGCCTTTATATCTTATTAACAACTAGCCTTATGATTGTGCTAAGCCCCCCTTATTTATGCTAAAAATATTCACCATGAAGGAAGTGGGAATACGTATAGGGAATCCATGGGTAGGGTCTGAATTCTGTTCAAAGTCGGCTGATTATGTATTCATTGATACATAATCTAGTGGAAAATAACACTCCCTTCTAGAGTTTAGGACTCCTTTTAGTATGACTTATCCAAAAACATTACAACTTCAATAAATATATATATGCATATTGTGGCTTTGTTTTGAGTATTGTAGATAACTATAGATTACATGAAAAGATAAAAACATCTGAATCGTCTTTAAAATCCTGCTGGCTTTATTGACTTAAACTCCAGAAGCACATGTTATGTTCGAAGACCACAGTTTATTTTATGCTGACTTGACTGCAGTAGAATAAAGCAACAAAAAATGAATCCCATATCAACAACTTTTTACATAGAAAAGTGTTTGTGTTTGTACTTTTTATGTACATGTGCATAACAAGGGTAACTTAGACTCATGCATAACACTTTGTAACAAACTGATATGGAAAGATTAAGCAATCTAGATTATTAAGATCATATCAACATCTTGTTACCCTCAACATGTAATTGTTACAGTAAAAATAAATAAATATGAGTCGGTATTGCAAGGCAAGACTCACATTAGGTCTCAGCACATACATCTGACATTGGCGCAATGACCACATCAGTTTGAAGTGAATAGATCACAAAATGCACACAGCTTGAAATCAATTAATCAGGAACTGCTCAGATACCTATACATGTTCAACAGAGCATCTAAAACACACAATTTATCCTAACTCCCCTGCAGCTACCTTACATTCTGAAGCTGTTCAATGGAATATTTGACAGAATATAGAAAACAACAGAGAGCGTGGCTTCCTTGTTTAATCAGTTATGCCTGAGGTGCCACTGACATGCTTTTTCCTGGGTCACCCTCCGTGTATGGATTGACTTTGGAATATACCAATATGTGTTATGATAACAGTCAAACAAAGACTAAAGAGGAAAACAATTCAATGCAATTCAAATTGGTTATGTACTGTATTATTGCATATAGAAATACATGCATGGGCACAAACAACTGTCAAAGACGTGGACAATTACACTTACTGACAGCATATGTAGTCCTGGAATATGTATAAGTTACATATAAGAGACATGCAAAACGGGGGCATTTTCTACTACATTTTTAATCTAATGAGGTTTTTTGGATTGAGGTGTGATTTTAAAAGCATGTGGATCAGAGTCATTGCCATTGTAATAATTACATACATGTCTACAGTGCAATGGGAATTGAAATTGCAGGAAGGATTCATACATGTGTAAACTTTTACTAGCTGTTTGACAGACCCAATGCATTCTAAAAAAACTAGGACTTGGTTGGTGTTGATACATGACTCCTCCATGCAGATGCAGGTAATCCATTGTTGCACTGTCAGCTTCTCACTCACTGTCATCTCATGAGGACAGGGCATTGATGCTCTGTCTGGGTTGAATATTGTCAGCCCCTATAGAAACAACAAGAACAAAAAGGTGAAGGTTGGGTTAATAAAGACAATGCATTGTCTTTTTTCTAGTGCTTATAGTATGTACAAAAATACATAGGATAAGTGCAATGTATATAATGTCTCGTGACAACAATAGATACCTAATACACTACAGTGTAGTCTAAGCAGTCATAAGTTAAGTTTTTGACACATGTCCCTGGGACTCCTCACTTATCAGAAACTCTGATCTAAATATGTCAGCACACACACACACACACACACACACACACACACACACACACACACACACACACACACACATGTCCCTGGGACTCCTCACTCATCAGAAACTCTGATCTAAATATGTCAGCACTCACACACACACACACACACACACACACACACACACACACACACACACACACACACACACACACACACACACACACACACACACACACACACACATTCCTACAATTCTTACTACATTTGTATAAAAAGGGAATAACATTCTGTTAGAATTCTCATGTGATGATGAATACAGGAGAAGCTACTAGTATTCCATCTATACTGCCTTTGGCTATACAGGGCTTGAAACAGTGGGTGCATGTGCACCTTTGTGCACTCAAAATTGGAGCTATACACCTTATTTCTTACTGGTGCACCTACATGTAGGGTTTGTACTATAGTATATAGAATATTTTTTGAAATCTAAGTATCAGAAAAAGGAATACAACCATATACTTTATTTGATGAATTACTTGTTTGAAATTTTGAAGTCAGATATAGAACAACACTGATTTTGAGTTCTTAGAGCCCGAAGCAATTAACTTAATAATGTTTTGCTGACTTCAGGATGAAACGCAGTGCTGTGCTTTGTGGGTCACAAGGCCAATTGCATCATGGACTTACTACGTATACTGTGGGACTGGATCATGTTTAGGTTAAGTTTACAGCTTTCTTACAATATTTGCAGACTTTTAAAAGATACTATCACTATATCAGTATGTATGGATGTGAATTATTCATTAAATACCACTGGTCAAGCAGGCGACCTAATGAGATTAGACATAGGAGGAAGAATAATGTTTTTTCGTAGCAGGTTACAGTTCATATGATTATCCAATAATAAAGTGATGCGCTTTTTCTTATGCATCATAAGATCAATCAAGATTAGACTGTGAAAACATAAGCCCCTTGACTAAGTTCAACATGAAGGAGATCATACATGTGAAGGTAACCAATGTACATGTATACAGCACACCACATCCCCTTCTCGATAGTTCTTCTGCTTTCTTCAACAACAACAAAAATGTTTCTCATGTTGGTGGAAAATCCTGTCCAGTCCGGACAGAAAAAACTCTGTCCATTCTGAAGAGAGGGTCTGCATGGGGGAGGAGGTGTCCTGTCCTGCATAGAATCAGAGATACTGACTACGCCTAAAAATGAAAGTCTGTATCGACAATAGTCTACTATTTTTATTTCACTGTTAATCGTAGCCAGTCGGCTTTGCCATTAATTCTACATAGCCTGCTATTTGTTATCCTGAATTCTTCTTTCAGCATTACTGAGATTTTAATCGCAAGGCGTAGTCGAAAGACAACATTGCCCTATGAAAAGTTACAACAGGACATCTGGTTATCTTGGTTTCGACACAGTAAACATGCAAACTTTGGGTCTCAAAATGTAAGGAATTGCATTTGAGAGGGTTAGGATTTTATGAGGGTCTGCATGGGGGGGTCCTGGCAACGCTTAACGGTAAATTCAGGCCAGCCGATAACGCTTAACGGTAAATTCAGGCCGGCCGATAACGCTTAACGGTAAATTCAGCATTTTTAGAACATGAGATACCCCTAAAGACGACGTTTTTTTGCCACTTGTCGTCCTGATCTTGTGGCAAGAGACCTATTACGCTATGCCATTCTCGCACGCCTGCTCCGAACCCTTTACTGATTCGGCGGCGACAGGAAATTTCGTATTGGTGGGACGAAATGTTAATGATCACGATGACGAGCGCCGAAGGCGCGCCGAAAATTTTGAAATCTTGACCCTCTGAAACGCTATTTCCTGCATTCTGAGGGGGGATTTTGCAGAAGAGTAAGCTAAGATTTATGACATCTCTATTTGAAAAAAAAAAATACAGAAGAGTTTCAGCTTGATTTTTGAGGGGCGTCACGCCCTCCAGTCCTCGCCGGAGCTGCGACATGCTCCCGGGGAAAATTCTTGACACCCTGAAACGCTATTTCTTGCATTTAGATGGGCAAATATTACTGGTAATGTAAGTTAAGATATCTCTGTTTGTGAAAAAATACAGACGAGTTTCAGCTTGCAAATTGAGTTTTGGGGGTCGAAGCCCTCCGGACAATATTTTTCGACGGAGGCCCGGCATGCAGACGGAGAAAATTTTAAAATCTTGAACCGCGAAACGCTTAATTTCCTGAATTTTAAGAAAACTTTGCTGGTAGAGTAAAAAATAGAAGTGTTTCAGGCACCCTACCGACATATTTTCGCCGGAGCCGTGTGCTCCTGGAGAAAATTTTGAAATCTTGACCCACTGAAATGCTTTCTTCTGCATAACGAGGAATTACTCAATAACACTTAACGTTGAATTCAGGATGACAAATAACACTTAACGAAGAATTAAAACGGCCAGTAACGCTTCACGATTAATATTCCGATAACGCTTAACGGTAAATTCAGGGCGGCCGGTAACGATTAACGGTGAATTAAAATTGCTCGTAACGCTTCACGAAAAAGGGCATGCAGACCCTCTTTTATAGGAGAGCATGCCAGACCCCCCTACATTGGTTGGCTGGAATGTCATGAATGCTTCGTATGCACCCCACCTCATGTCGATACGACATGTATTAAGGGTTAAGATTTGAGAGGGTTAAGATTTTCTGGGAGAGTATGCCCTCAGACCCCCCTACAAAATGGTTGCACCCTTGGGCCATTCATGATGCTGCGCTGCCAGTTCTATAGGAATGTGAACCACTGTTAAGCGTTGTCGATCCTCTTGAATTAAACTAAACCTGCTGAATTTAGCTTTAAGTGTTGCCAGGAACCCCCATGCAGATCCTCTTTTCAGCCTGGACATTTTTTTCTGCTGTCCGGACTGGAAAGGTTTTTCTGCCAACACAGTTTTTCTCATCGGCCAATGCAGATCGTTGTGGTACCTACATGTACCTCAGGCAATAATAACTGGTTTACTTCTCACCACTAGGAGGTGGTCTTGTTAATGTGAATGCATTTAAGTTTGCATGGTTCTGATTTTGTGCTAAGGGGAAAATAGAGTGTTTGCGGTGGTTTTAAGTTTGCAGCAGTGCTATACTGTAGTCACATACCTGATGATACCGCCACAGGAGGGGTGGATATAGGTTCGGCTTAATAAGGTCCGAGTCCAAGTTTAGGTCCAGGGACCTGAACCTGGACCTGATCCTGTCCAGTTGATGTTTTGTTTTATTAGACCAATATCAAGCATAGAGAATTAATACTGACAAGCAAAACTATAAAAGTTTCTTGGTGAGAAGACTTTCAAGATAAACCAACGTGTTTGATATTTGAATGTTGCACTTATTTTAAATGCCTGTTTTTGTCAGAGGGTAGACTCAAAACACTTTTCATCAAATAAAATAGAAAAATATATTTGTACTGTATTCATTTTTTTTTGGACTCAGGTTTTTGGCTCTCAGGTTTTTGGACTCGGTTTTTGGATGTTATATAGGCCTGAATCAGGTCCAGCAAACCGGTATCCACCCCTACGCCACAGTATTAGACAAAAATGTTTGCGGTGAAACGGTTGCCGTGAACACCATGAACATAAAAGCACCGCGAACATTTCAAAATTTACAGTATTACTGACACAAACTAGTAGCATGTAAGTACGTGGACTGTAGTGAGATATAGTTTGGAGAGGTCAAGTGGGCTGTTTGCAGAAGTGTTTTAAAGATAGGGCACAATGTACAACACCACTCAACAGAGAGGCTAGCTATAGGGGCATGGTCAGGAATGCTTGCCTTGGCCTAGCCATGGCCATATGAGACTATGAGTCTGTTGCTGTAGGGTATTGAACTGTTTGTCGTGAAATAAGCATGATCCAGGAAGTTCCCACAACTTGCAAGGGGATGGATGAAAATGATTTTGCCCCAAGTTTGTTTTTACTTGTGTACTGCTATGAAAGCCAAATGGAATGAAATTCGGTGAGGAAGAGCTAGTTGCTGTAAGGAGAGATAGGAGGAGCTTTTTCCAGAATAGACACTTCTTGCATGGAGGTGGTTACAATATCATTATTAATCATTTTGAGGGCAGTTTTGCCCGAAATGATGCTTTTTGCAATTGTCTTCCGTGACATCCTATGTAAGCCAAGTAAATTTGGTGAGGACTCAGGTGTAAGGTCTTTGCACCAGATATTAAAGGTGCAAATGATCATGGAGTAGTCCACTTCTTAAATGGAGGTGATTTTTTGTATTTTTGGTGCCTGTAATACCCAGGTACCCTGCTAGGAAAGCTAAATGGCTTGAAATTTGCACTGGGAATAACTTACTAGTAATAAGGAAAGCATTAGTGGACAGTTCACTTTTCGCTAGGGGGTGGTTGAGAATGATTTTAAGTTTGCGATAAAGAGGTAACCGCAAAAACCTAGGTCACTGGCAACGTTGGTTTTGACTGTTTGATACAAATGTCATATGATTTCCAGTGTGGCTATGAGAGATCAGACCATGGACTTGATGACAATACATGTACTAGTACTAGTAGTGGCTGAATCTTGTACCCTCTACCAGGCTCCGCGACAAGGCTGGGAAAATAGTAGAAATCGGCAAATAGAGTGAATAGTGTTCCAAGGGAGTTAGCTACTGAGAGAGGGTCCATGAGCTTCACTGTATAGCGGAGTACCACTGGCATACTTTCACTCTATTTGCCGATTTCTACTATTTTCCCAGCGATCTCGCGGAGCCTGGTAGAGGCTATGAATCTTGTAAAACACATCCAAGGCTGCCCTAAAAATGTCACCAATTCATTCAAAAGTTATGGACCTCTTCTTGCGACCAATGTGAACATGGTCGGGCTTAAACAGGTGTGTCGTACGACAGGTTTCTATGACCTATCATCTGAAAATGACTTCTTGCATTTGAGGGACGAAATTCAACAGGCTTTACGGTAATTTGAAATTGAATGCCTTTCGATTCCCAAACATGAAACAAAATCTCTGGTGGGAACACAGGTGTCAGCGATGTTCTTGTAATCTTTTAGTTTATTTATAATTTGCTTATAGCTTTCCCCTTAATGTGAATGACATACTATATAGGGAAAATTGAGTGTTTGCAGTTGTAACAATAGCGCTACAGTCATACTAGTAAGTCGGCAAAAAGTTTTGCGGTGGTTTTAAGTTCGCGCTGAAAGTTCACTGCAAAAACCATGAACATCAAACCACCGCGAACATTTCTGCATTGACGGTATTTTGACCAACTTACTAACAGTATCTCATTCTCGTACTAGCACATGTATCTCCCAGTCCCAGGTACTATGTGGTAAGTTTGGAGATTCATACTGTCCTGTCCTGTCTTCACCTTTGACATTGCGCATGTGTAGTCGCAACCGTGAATGGGCTTATTGACACATTTTTCCTCTAGGAAATTCCATTACAGGCCAAGCCCCTATGCATACCCCTGGGGGCCCAGAAAGGGTAACATACTAAGCCTGGTAGGGTAGCCTGGCCAGCCTTTTCCGCGAACCCTGGATACTGTGTCGACTCGACTAGTCTTCTGTGTCTGTTAGTGTTACTTTACGTACTCCAGTTAGAATATTACAAACCGACCTTTTGTGTTTTTGATACATGTATGATCTGGATGAACGTGGCCAAATTATGAATGAGGCCAGTAACAACAGCAGTGGGCTAAAAAGAACCATACTATTTTTACTCGCGGTGATGTGTGCACCCCCCTCCCCCTTTAACACGCGCCGGGCATAGCTCGAGCTAGTTGCAAATTAACGAGGATCTGTGCCTATTCAATATAAAAATGATCGGTATAAATGAACCAAAGTTGCTCACCTCACCATGGAACAGGCAGTGTTTTGCTGCTGGACGACCTACGGCGATCGATCCGGACGGTCGGCGGGCCTGAAAACACAATATCCCGGCCACTTCCCGGTAGCCTCCCGGCCACCGTTCTGTACCCTCGTGAGGTCACGTTCCCAAATATCGCGAGGCTTCTCCTACAGTCCACTATCTATGGCCTCGGTGACCCATCTCTCCCGGCCTGTCCTTACCGTTAACGCTGTATCTCAAGAGCCAGGAGACGTCTCCTGGTCCACTTATAACTGGCTAACGGTGGTCACCGTTAACCACTTACAACTGTAAACGGTACTTGTAACGGGTGGTATCACAGCGTCCGTCCTCTGATGATGGTACCGTCATGTACTACATGCATGTATGTAATATATGTATTACAGCGTCCGTCCTCTGATGCTGGTACCGTCATGTACTACATGCATGTATGTAATGTATGTATTACAGCGTCCGTCCTCTGATGATGGTACCGTCATGTACTACATGCATGTATGTAATATATGTATTACAGCGTCCGTCCTCTGATGCTGGTACCGTCATGTACTACATGCATGTATGTAATGTATGTATTACAGCGTCCGTCCTCTGATGATGGTACCGTCATGTACTACATGCATGTATGTAATATATGTATTACAGCGTCCGTCCTCTGATGATGGTACCGTCATGTAGTTTGATAGATGGTAGGATGAGACACTTCTACATGCATGTATGTGATATATGTAACACTATTATATGCATGTATGTAATAAATGTATCACAGCGTCCGTCCTCTGATGCTGGTACCGTAATGTAGTGTGATAGATGGTACGATGTGAATACACTATGACATGCATGCATGCACTGCGAAACTGTGATATTTTTTAATGATATGAAATAAACCAATCATCGATATCGTTTGTTCATTGAAATGTTTCTATTGAGAGACTACTCAATCTGTCAGCCCGCAGAGACCCGGAAGCATGGTTCTCCCACTGTTCTATTTATGTATTTATGTTTTGTATGTTTTTGTACGCCTTTAAAGCTGCATGTATACACATAGTGAGCAAAATAAAGACTGAGAAAAACTAGCTGAAATGATTTTGTGAGGCGTCTAAATTTTCTGACAAGCGAACTTGAGGGTGAGTTTCAAAACGTCCTCTCGCGGAGCCACGTAGGCGCTGAATGCGTTTGGGGAGGTGCATGTAATGGACAGGTCGCATAATGAAGACATACTTCGCAGATATGTGGTGGTATGGAATGTATGTGTATGATACATTGTATATGTATTCGTATTTCTATTCTTACATGTATGGCTATGCTATATACATTCCGAATATCATATGATATGAGTTAAATCTACGTTTTTGACATACCATAGAATATTTTTATATCAATAACGTGTACATAATTATCATACTTAACATAGCGACCAGGTCACTATGGAGAAGGAGGGGGTCCCTTGTCACGTCTATATACTACACTGTACTTATATCATACAGCCGCATGAGGGCGCTACTGTGGCCTGGGCTTGTCTCACAGCCCGTGAAAGAGAACATATTTCATGCGCAAAGCACGCTGGGAGAGTCCTGGGGACGAGAGGGTGGAACTCGCCACCGAGACTGAAACTGTTCGGAAATAACCAAAGTCAATGACATCTATTCTTTTTACAAAGATTTTAAGTCCCTTTTTTCCGATTGTGTTGAAAAGGACAAAAAACTACTTTTTGACATCATAGTCATAACGTGCATTTTACAGCTTGTTTCATAGCACGTGACAGGTTTTTCTCTGTGGGGCGGATTCTTAGCTCTTCTATCCGTCTCTCTGGGCTATCTACTCTCAAGTCCGACTTTCCTCACTTTTATCCAGAAGCCTGTCTAACTCGTGCACTATACATGCAGAACAAGAATACGTGTCTGGCGTTTTATCCTACTCAGGGTTTTAGCTGGCCATGGTTTCGCGATTTTCGTAAAATCGTACGCCCGTATTTCCGCAGTTACCCAGACAGTGCATTATGGGAAATGTGAAAACGACGAATGACGGTTTGCTACGAGTGCCCTGTGTAAGTTCGATTTCAGCAAATGAAATCATTCCAATATAGATGGCAAGACATACATCGAGTTACTTTCTCTACATGATCACGGAAAACCCAGGGATATTTTCTGATTTCAAGCAGTTATGCTGTCAATCACTCTTCAGAAAACTCAAATGAAACGCTTTCCCTAGGCCCAGATGTACCTGAACAACAGAAACGCCCCCTTCCGGACGTACCGGAACGACAACTGGGACAGACTCGCTCTGCCGTGAAAGACAGACATGACACATGACGTCACGGTCTCCAGGGAAACCATATTTATGGCACTCCGAACCGGAGTTTATGTATTTTGCCGCTGACTGATGGGCAATTTCTCAGCCTCCCCGCCGCTCGTGCGCGCCGTCCTCCCCGTGTGTTACGGAGTGATTGATGTTTCCGCGCGACATATTCATCACGACGCGCGGCAAACGCAATAATCTCCGCCCGGACGGTGCGTATGCTCGGGAAGAAAGTTAATTTGAAGTTAAGATGCAAGAACCCGCCGTGAAGGACGCGGAATGTCAGACCGGGAGACGGCGGTAAATTGTGCTGAAATGCGCGCGTTTTTCCGGGCTGATGGAACAATGTCACGCAGCGGTCGGAACTAATTTGCTGTGGCCCGAGGCCCCGAAGACAGCCGCGAGTGCTTTTTCCTGCGGGAGCGCTTCTGAATTTCGCTACCGGGCTGTTAACAGGTTGCGCTCCGGCCCAGCTCTATCTGCGTCCCGCGGACTTCGCGCGCTCCGCCCGGCGTCTGCGAACCAAACAGACTCGTGCCGCTGCCCGCAGGAGCACACAAACCGCGGGAAACAGACTCGTGCCGCTGCCCGCAGGAGCACACAAACCGCGGGAAACAGACTCGTGCCGCTGCCCGCAGGAGCACACAAACCGCGGGAAACAGACTCGTGCCGCTGCCCGCAGGAGCACACAAACCGCGGGAAACAGACTCGTGCCGCTGCCCGCAGGAGCACACAAACCGCGGGAAACAGACTCGTGCCGCTGCCCGCAGGAGCACACAAACCGCGGGAAACAGACTCGTGCCGCTGCCCGCAGGAGCACACAAACCGCGGGAAACAGACTCGTGCCGCTGCCCGCAGGAGCACACAAACCGCGGGAAACAGACTCGTGCCGCTGCCCGCAGGAGCACACAAACCGCGGGAAACAGACTCGTGCCGCTGCCCGCAGAAGCACAGAGGTGAAGATGGCGACCCGGGGAGCGCTGGAGCTGCGCTGGGTCCTGGTCTTGCTCTGCCGGATCGCTCCCTTAGGTCAGTCACTCTATTGCTACTTCTTCGCGTAACTATTCTACATTGTTGCATGAAGGTTTTATTCAAGAACTAAACTGATTGCTCACACTTAAGCAGCGCCGATAGAATGTCCAATACCGTGCGCCAGAACGTCCATGCATGTATGCGTTCGCCCTACAAACAGCCTATATGCGAGCGTCATTTGCATTCAAGAAAGCATCGCACCAACAGGGTGTTTGGTCATCAGTGAACTTCAGAACTTAGTGATCAGAAAGAAAGAAAAAAAGAACAAGGTGTAACGATTATTTGTGTTAGTCAGTGTTGCCGGTTTTACTGAGAATAGCGGGTGAAGGTCCGGCCTGTTCTCCGGTAGGCGCCAACAGATTCCCGGTAATGCAGGGGCTGCGAGGCTTCGAGCCTGGGAAAGGGGTACTGTTTAGGGAAGGACATTGTGTCCTTGGTTTAGGGAAATTCGGTTGTGGTAACATGAGGAGAATCTTCAAATGTGAACGCGAAGCGAACAATTTTCCTAATATGCATGGCGATCTGGAATTCGTGATGACTCCGAAAACCTGCCGAATTCCGCCGAGACCATGCGGAGCCGAAGTGACGTCACGGCCAAAGTCAGCCTGATCACAAACCGCTGATGAAAACTGCCGGTGGATTATTCCTGATTAACCAATCAAACGGGGTTTCAGGTGGATTTCTTTTCTTTCTCGTCCCTGCTCAAACTAGTAACGTCGGGTTTGTGTTGGAGAAATAGTTGCAAATGAAAACCAGTAACCGGCTAGATGTTTGGGTTACCCAGTAACAATAAGGGTCCCAGTTCACTAACCTACATCAGCAGAACGTTTTCTCTCGCCGCAGGTCTATAGTAGACGTAAATATGTCCAAAGATTATCGGTCTCAGATCAAGGAAGATCTATTGGTCAGATGTGATCATGCCTAGCGCCTAGTAAGCGAAGCTTGCCCGGTCCTGACTCACTCCTGAGGCAGGGAAGGCTGTAATTAATTGCTGGCGTGCTCAGCGGACGTCCACGGCACTTGAGTAAGATCGATCACTCCACTGCTCATCTACATCTATTCTGCACTGGACAAAACCATTTGCTACAGAGTATTGGGCATCACGTCCAGCAGAGCTGAGTACTGTATGTGAGTATGTTTGAGCGCATGCATGGGAAGAGTAGTATGTTTGAGCGTATGGGAAGAGTCCTGTATGTTTGAGCGCATGCATAAATTAAGCCCTTCTACATCAGCCATGATTGCGCCGGGATTGCCGCTAGGACTGCCGGTACTTCACAAGCTGGTGACACTCCAGCATCTCCAGTCGCAGCTGCCGCGTCCTTCAGGAGGCGCCGAACAAAGATATTATCGCTGAGGACACTAAAAGTGCATCTGGTGTTACACGTCACCTTCAGTCATTGGACACACCTGTTGGAAACCAGATGCAGCTCGTTGTCCAATGACTATCTGGCCCACAGAACGTTGCCGGCATGTTTAATGGGGAAGGCGCATGAATATGCAAATTGCTCTTCAGTTACATTTTGGTGGCCATGTTGGCAATTGTAAAGTAAGGCATGAACCAGTCAACTGGCAGAAGAAACAACATCATCAAACATCGTGACAAACATTACGGCTGGGGCATGTGCTTATTGCACAGTAAATGTCTGTATACCACGGATGAAGGAATACAGAATACATACTACTCACCTACTACTACACTACCTATACAATCCTTCATTGAAACAATCATTTGAATATTGAACAGACACCCACCGCAGAGATTGGCGAAAATGCGCTTCCTCAGCGCTGTCAGTGCCTGCAGACGGTGAGGCCATGGAGGCTTGCAGTTCTAAGCTAACAACTGTTGTTTCTCTGTCCTCCAAAGAGGCCCTCCATAAATTCCTGTTGCTATTTGACAGTTTTGTCCCCCAGTAGTGGTAATTTGCGCAGGAGACCATTAAACAGTGTCGGTGGTGAAGAACGCTGTACTTAAGGGTTTATGAAATCCTCGATGGACGTCTAATCCTGCCTTTGTCTTAGCCTCTCGGGTAACCGCCATAGAAACTTTGGCAGCCGTGAGAGTAATGCCACCAGGTAACCGCCATAGAGATCCTCGCAGTTGTGAGAGTTAGGCCGGCAGGTAACCGCCATAGAGACCCTCGCAGCTGTGAGAGTTAGGCCGGCAGGTAACCGCCTTAGAGACCCTCGCAGCTGTGAGTCGTGATACTTCATTAGAACTCCCCAGGGACCGTAAAATCTTGTCATTGCTACGGATGCCGTTCTTACGGGATTTATACAGCCTTAATGGACACATAGGTATCTGTCCTGTAGTCCCAGGGTGGCGTCATCAAAGATCTGATGTTGGTGTCATGCCGCCTAGTCATATTAAATCAGGCAGATAATGTGCTTACGTGAAGGACAAGTTTGATGCTGCCCTTGACGGAAATGAGGACTAATGGTATGCTTGGTGAATATTGGCCGCGTAACGGCGTAACTGAGAGCGGAAATGAGAACGGTCTTCAGCAGGGCCATCAGATAAGCACTGGAGCTCCTGACACTGACTGAGAAGAACGTGCACACGGGGAGATTCTATATAACACTTGTCTGACTGAGAAGAACGTGCACACGAGGAGATTCTATATAACACTTGTCTGACTGAGAAGAACGTGCACACGAGGAGATTCTATATAACACTTGTCTGACTGAGAAGAACGTGCACATGGGGAGATTCTATATAACACTTGTCTGATTCGAGGAAGAGGAAAAAAGAGAAAACTCATGACAGTAATATTTAGAAAGGCCCTCTCCTCCCTGTCCGCCTCCGCTATCCGGGAGCGAATCTGTCGCGGCGCGGAGAAGATACAGCAAAGCCCGGCGGGACCTTCCATCCGCAGACGCACTCTGAATACCATCCTTATCTGCCAGTGTGAAAGCAGAGAGAATTCCCTGACAACAGCCCCTCCCCGGCTGTGTCCTTCCTGTCACTACAATCTCCCGCGGATCTACTTGATGATGCAGACTTCAATACCGCTGAACGTGCGCAGCGACCCGTGCGGAACTCGGAGCATCACCTGTACGTCACCTGTACGTCACCGGGGGCCTGTTCCACCGCTCTATCAAAATCACATCAGCGCCGCTGTCAGATCTAAGGTCGCGGCACCAGCGGGAGCGCCGCGGAGTTTATTGATGCTGGTGCGCCGGAATCGGCTTATTTAATGAAGTTTGCAGCCCAGATGGGATTCCTATTGACGGGAGCTGAGAGGGAACGGCAGAACAAAGCAGTGCGTGGAGTGGCGCTCTGGAGCAAATCTAATTGTCGGAATGTGATTCTCGTTAACGAGTGTTAAGTACCAGTCATTGCAAGGTGCAACAGGCATTGGCACCTCAGTATCTGCAGCGGGGACAGAACGCTGTTCCTACCATTCACGGTCCGGTGCATTACTGTTGGCTATACATTGCGCTGTACGCCATTGAAGCGGTGTGTAAACAATGCTACAGGACAGAAGCGAAACCCCGAAATCAGCCAAGTCGAGATGCTATCACGAAACACTTCGGAAGATCACTGGCATCGTACAAAGAAGTGCGCAGCTACTGAACGACATGAAGTCAAGCCCTACGAAATCCTTCAGATTCACGCATCACCTACAGGTCTTAAGTCGTGCATTCATCTGTATTAAAGCGTGGTTCGTCGTCGATGGATGTTAGACATCCAGGTAATAAGATACGCCAAAAATAGCTATTTATGCAACTGGAAAGAATTTTGAAACAGACGTTTCAGACAGAAATTGCTGTATTTCGTCAGTGACTAAAGGAAAGAACTGGGAGAAAGAGGTTTTATACTAAAACTCTAAATACATATGTTAATGAATGAAGACCTTTATTGCACACTTTATTGTTAATGAAGTGAAGCCAATTGAGGGTGGTTCAACAGAAGACTGAGCCAAGACAAGGTCGCATGCTAATTGCTAATTGCTAATTAGCTCCTGTTGTTTTCGCGAATGTTGTTCGTCGGGGTGGAAAGGGGAGGCATGAACCCAAGTGCCTGGAAGTTCGACGCGTTGACCTTCTTACCTGATGAGGGTGGGATTGTACATTCTCTCTTATGCTGCTTCTCAAACTCCCCGTTTAAACCAAAGGGTATCGTTCTTATCTAGACACGGGATTACAGACGGGACATTAATGTGTCACTCCGTTTGCAACCCGGGATTACAGACGGGACATTAATGTCTGCGTGTCACTCCGTTTGCAACCCGGGATTACAGACGGGACATTAATGCCTGCGTGTCACTCCGTTTGCAACCCGGGATTACAGACGGGACATTAATGTCTGCGTGTCACTCCGTTTGCAACCCGGGATTACAGACGGGACATTAATGTCTGCGTGTCACTCCGTTTGCAACCCGGGATTACAGACGGGACATTAATGCCTGCGTGTCACTCCGTTTGCAGCCCGGGATTGCAGACGGGACATTAATGCCTGCGTGTCACTCCGTTTGCAACCCGGGATTGCAGACGGGACATTAATGCCTGCGTGTCACTCCGTTTGCAACCCGGGATTACAGACGGGACATTAATGCCTGCGTGTCACTCCGTTTGCAACACGGGATTACAGACGGGACATTAATGTCTGCGTGTCACTCCGTTTGCAACCCGGGATTACAGACGGGACATTAATGTCTGCGTGTCACTCCGTTTGCAACCCGGGATTACAGACGGGACATTAATGTCTGCGTGTCACTCCGTTTGCAACCCGGGATTGCAGACGGGGCATTAATGCCTGCGTGTCACTCCGTTTGCAACACGGGATTACAGACGGGACATTAATGTCTGCGTGTCACTCCGTTTGCAACCCGGGATTACAGACGGGACATTAATGCCTGCGTGTCACTCCGTTTGCAACACGGGATTACAGACGGGACATTAATGTCTGCGTGTCACTCCGTTTGCAACCCGGGGTTACAGACGGGACATTAATGTCTGCGTGTCACTCCGTTTTCGACCCGGGATTACAGACGGGACATTAATGTCTGCGTGTCACTCCGTTTGCAACCCGGGATTGCAGACGGGGCATTAATGCCTGCGTGTCACTCCGTTTGCAACACGGGATTACAGACGGGACATTAATGTCTGCGTGTCACTCCGTTTGCAACCCGGGATTACAGACGGGACATTAATGTCTGCGTGTCACTCCGTTTGCAACCCGGGATTGCAGACGGGACATTAATGCCTGCGTGTCACTCCGTTTGCAACACGGGACTACAGACGGGACATTAATGTCTGCGTGTCACTCCGTTTGCAACACGGGATTGCAGACGGGACATTAATGTCTGTGTGTCACTCCGTTTGCAACCTGGGATTGCAGACGGGACATTAATGTCTGCGTGTCACTCCGTTTGCAACACGGGACTACAGACGGGACATTAATGTCTGCGTGTCACTCCGTTTGCAACACGGGATTGCAGACGGGACATTAATGTATGCGTGTCACTCCGTTTGCAACACGGGACTACAGACGGGACATTAATGTCTGCGTGTCACTCCGTTTGCAACACGGGAGTGCAGACGGGACATTAATGACTGCGTGTCACTCCGTTCGCAACCCGGGATTACAGACGGGACATTAATGCCTGCGTGTCACTCCGTTTGCAACCCGGGATTACAGACGGGACATTAATGTCTGCGTGTCACTCCGTTTGCAACACGGGACTACAGACGGGACATTAATGTCTGCGTGTCACTCCGTTTGCAACCCGGGATTACAGACGGGACATTAATGTCTGCGTGTCACTCCGTTTGCAACCCGCGATTACAGACGGGACATTAATGTCTGTGTGTCACTCCGTTTGAAACCCGGGATTGCAGACGGGACATTAATGCCTGCGTGTCACTCCGTTTGCAACCCGGGATTGCAGACGGGACATTAATGTGTCACTCCGTTTGCAACCCGGGATTACAGACGGGACATTGATGCCTGCGTGTCACTCCGTTTGCAACCCGGGATTACAGACGGGACATTAATGTCTGCGTGTCACTCCGTTTGCAACCCGGGATTACAGACGGGACATTAATGTCTGCGTGTCACTCCGTTTGCAACCCGCGATTACAGACGGGACATTAATGTCTGTGTGTCACTCCGTTTGCAACCCGGGATTGCAGACGGGACATTAATGCCTGCGTGTCACTCCGTTTGCAACCCGGGATTGCAGACGGGACATTAATGTGTCACTCCGTTTGCAACCCGGGAGTACAGACGGGACATTGATGCCTGCGTGTCACTCCGTTTGCAACCCGGGATTACAGACGGGACATTAATGTCTGCGTGTCACTCCGTTTGCAACCCGGGATTGCAGACGGGACATTAATGTGTCACTCCGTTTGCAACCCGGGAGTACAGACGGGACATTGATGCCTGCGTGTCACTCCGTTTGCAACCCGGGATTACAGACGGGACATTAATGCCTGCGTGTCACTCCGTTTGCAACACGGGATTACAGACGGGACATTAATGTCTGCGTGTCACTCCGTTTGCAGCCCGGGATTACAGACGGGACATTAATGTGTCACTCCGTTTGCAAGCCGGGATTGCTTAGAACGTGAATGTCCCCGCGGGAATGACATGTGCATGCAGAGAGTCCCCGTAAGCCGCCAGAAGTCAGCCAGGTTAAGCCTCGGCGCGCGGCACGTGTGCGGCATGGCTGATACCGGAGTGAAGCAGCGTCACAGATAGTCCTGGCTTATCTAACCTGTTCTCCTTATTACCCCCCCCCCCCTCCCCCACAAGTAAATTGTGGATATTGTCATGCAAGTGAACATTTGACTTGTCACAGTCATAATAGCAGCCACCAATTGGCGTATTGTGATAGTGCAAAGAATCTGTCAAAAAAGATTATATACTAAATATCTATATACTAGCTTTTCAAATGGTTTGTTTAGCTGCAGGGAAGAGTAGCGCCTGGCACAGATTAACTAAAGATGTCCATCCCAACTTATTTACATCTTGATTTTCTTTATCCCATTAGATGGCAATGATGTCAGCCTAACTAGCTTTTGCAGCAAAGGCGTTTTTCAACAGGCTCGTTTATAACCCAGGTTCTAATTTGGCTTCAGTTTTCATCACATCACGGAACGCGTCTAACCAAAGACGCCTGCATGTCTGCAAATGTTGCAAATGTTTTGTCACATCAGGAATACTACACGTATACAGCTCCATTATCAAAGATGTAATCATGACATTTGAAAGTCACTCCAAAGGTTACCAACGCTGCCGTTATCTGAACGTAACAGCGGAACGCAGTGATATCACAGTTATTGTGGAGTATCTGATATCTGCAAACTTGATAGTCCGCTTTATTTTCTCTGAGCCTTCCCACGCAGAGTTACCAACCAGGACCTTCCTCCACCCGATATAAGCCCGATAGCTTCTACTGTAGGTCTCTTTTATTACCTAAAATCACCGGAATCTAAACTCCGTTCAGCACGATATTACATCCGGGTTCTGGTCGGTTGTCTTGGCAATCCACGGGCTCTCTACGTCATCAGTATAGATAGGTTTTCATCATTTCAGCAATAAAAGCATAACACACCCGATTGTGGCATGATAGCGTGCTACCGTAACACATTCAGGGAATGACATGCATCTGTTCCAGATAACGTTTTACTTTATAACACACACGTCCGCGCCATGATAGGTTAGAACGACATGATAACGCATTACTACATTACACACACATCGGCGCCATGATAGGTTAGTGCGACATGATAACGCATTACTACATTACACGCACATCGGTGCCATGATAGGTTAGTACGACATGATAACGCATTACTACATTACACGCACATCGGTGCCATGATAGGTTAGTACGACATGATAACGCATTACTACATTACACACACATCGGCGCCATGATAGGTTAGTGCGACATGATAACGCATTACTACATTACACGCACATCGGTGCCATGATAGGTTAGTACGACATGATAACGCATTACTACATTACACGCACATCGGTGCCATGATAGGTTAGTACGACATGATAACGCATTACTACATTACACACACATCGGCGCCATGATAGGTTAGTACGACATGATAACGCATTACTACATTACACACACATCGGCGCCATGATAGGTTAGTGCGACATGATAACGCATTACTACATTACACGCACATCGGTGCCATGATAGGTTAGTACGACATGATAACGCATTACTACATTACACGCACATCGGTGCCATGATAGGTTAGTACGACATGATAACGCATTACTACATTACACACACATCGGCGCCATGATAGGTTAGTACGACATGATAACGCATTACTACATTACACGCACATCGGTGCCATGATAGGTTAGTACGACATGATAACGCATTACTACATTACACGCACATCGGTGCCATGATAGGTTAGTACGACATGATAACGCATTACTACATTACACACACATCGGCGCCATGATAGGCTAGAACGACATGATAACGCATTACTACATTACACGCACATCGGTGCCATGATAGGTTAGTACGACATGATAACGCATTACTACATTACACACACATCCACGCCATGATAGGCTAGAACGACATGATAACGCATTACTACATTACACGCACATCGGTGCCATGATAGGTTAGTACGACATGATAACGCATTACTACATTACACACACATCCACGCCATGATAGGTTAGTACGACATGATAACGCATTACTACATTACACGCACATCGGTGCCATGATAGGTTAGTACGACATGATAACGCATTACTACATTACACGCACATCGGTGCCATGATAGGTTAGTACGACATGATAACGCATTACTACATTACACGCACATCGGTGCCATGATAGGTTAGTACGACATGATAACGCATTACTACATTACACACACATCGGCGCCATGATAGGCTAGAACGACATGATAACGCATTACTACATTACACGCACATCGGTGCCATGATAGGTTAGTACGACATGATAACGCATTACTACATTACACACACATCCACGCCATGATAGGCTAGAACGACATGATAACGCATTACTACATTACACGCACATCGGTGCCATGATAGGTTAGTACGACATGATAACGCATTACTACATTACACACACATCCACGCCATGATAGGTTAGTATTACATGATCAGTGAAGGCAGATGTAATGATACCGTTACACCACTGACGCACTTCACTGCCTATCAGGCATTAATTTTGACATCAAATCTAAATTGCAACTATTCAAAGTTGTTCATGTGTGGAATTTGTGTGAAATCTTACGTCGTGATCATGGCAAAGAATCATCTACGAGACAAGCCATTAAAAATCACCATATCAAATCAGGTTCAAATTAGATATATGATATGATACATCTTAGAGGTAACGTCAGCCACATATCTAGCCTGGGTGCCATCGGGTGGTAACAATGTGTAACCCAGGCTACCACGTGATCGGGCGGTAACAATGTAGGATGGCACCCAGGCTACCACATATCAGAGTGAATCAGGAGAATCACACATTACCGGTTCAGCGCCCCAGGCTACCACGTGCACATAAATATCAGAGCGAACAGCACATTTCCGGCTCAGAGATCCCGGTAATTATAATGTTCTGTCCTCAAGCTCTGATATAGGCCGTGACTTGCCCGTCCCCATTACATTGCAAGTTATTCCGAAGCTAATCTTTTGGAAGAAACGAAAAATGGGGGTCCCGTGTTCGAGGAGGTGCCTCGAGCTCGTTACAACAGCCTCATTACTCACATGGGTACCTACTGGCTGAGATAATACAACCTGGGGAATAATTCTCCTGCCGGCTGATGGCCCGACAGTTTTGCCGGGAGGATCGCGGCCTTGCGGGGCCGGGATGTAATCTTACTGTTGATAAAGGTCCGGTAAAGTCGCGGGGTTTGGATGCGGTCTTACTGTTGATAAAGGTCCGGTAAAGTCGCGGGGTTTGGATGCGGTCTTACTGCAAATTATCCGGCCTCTTTTAAATGTTGTATTCTGAATGAAGAAAGTCCAAAAATACCTACAAAGAAGATTTTTGAATGAGATTGAATGTTTAGCTACATCTTTTTTCTCTTATTTCTTCAGCAAGCGGAGCTTCATACCGCGTACGACCAGAGTCAACGGCTGTCCTGCATGGGCAAACTGCGGTTCTTAGGTGTGCTTTTGATCAAATTAGTAACAAAGAAGCTGTTGTATGGGAAGGACCGTTGGCAACTTTATCATATGGTAGTAATGTGTTGCACGTCTACGACCGTCATCGGATTGTGGGTGACACGGCGCGGGGAGAATACAACCTGGAAATCCGGGGGACGAAAATGGCGGACGGTGGGAAATACAAGTGCTACACTGACCCGATGGCTGCTGCAGACGCCACATTGACAGTTGTAGGTAAGTAAAATTAAAGTTTTCTGAAAGTTCATGTATGAAACAAATACAACCTCTGCTTAAACTGCGGACCGGCTGCTCTCTACATGCCTACATTTTTTCTATTTTCCCTTCAGTTTCGATGCCGAACCCGCCGTCGATATCAGGCGGAGAGCTGACCTTGACGGCAGGTGATCAGCTGTCCCTCACCTGCCGAGCGTCAGGTGGACATCCCGCAGCTCGGCTCACCTGGCTGAACGGGACGGACCCTTTCCAGTAAGTTGGCAAAATGCAGGTTCCCATTTCCTTATAGCATCAATACTACTGCTACCACTACTGGGGAAGATAACACTTGCTATGTTTGATCTGATTACAGGTCTTCTGGTGTTTCAAGTGACGGGGACAAAACCCTGGAGCTGTTCGTCCCGCGTTTGACGAAATGGGACAACGGCGCCAACTTCACCTGCCTGGCTGACCAGGGCTTCCCACAACTCGCCAGAACAAAGGCCTCGTCCAGGATCCTGAGAGTCAAGTGTGAGTCTGATGTTCCGTACACGATCCTGAGAGTCAAGTGTGAGGATATTTAGTCGTTACATTGATGGTTAGGCAATGGAAAAGTTACTTTATACTGTATGTCATTTCATGCTGATGGCGCTGTATCTGCCCCCAGACCCGCCGGTGGTGCAGGTGCCGAGTCCGTCCGTGCACGTCAGGGAGGGCGAGCCGGCCAGTCTCAGCTGCATGGTGGACAGCAACCCCAAGGCGGACGTCACGTGGCGGAAAGTCGGAGAAGCTCTTCCATCGCTCAAGATTATCAGGTAAGACGAGTTCCCGTCCAGTCGTGACGTTTTGCAGAATAATGTTTATAACTTTCAAAAATCGTACAAGTCAGGGCTGCTTTTAAATTTTCGACTTTTTTTATTTGGAAAGACAATTCTCATTTTCATGGGTTCTGCGGTTTCCTACTCAGAAGGCATGTTGTCATTTCTGTAAATTTGTCACGTGACAGGGACCACTTGTTGCAGCTCCCCAAAGTGTCCAGGACGGACGGCGGACTGTACCAATGCGAGGCCAACAACGGGGTCCCGCCTGTGGGACTGGGCTCCGTTACCCTACAGGTCTACTGTGAGTGACGAAAGTAGCTCAACACCTTTCAGGCAACTGTAATATCTAACCGGTAGCAAGGATACTGCTTTAAGAGTACACGTCAACATCACTGGTCGCCTTTTAGTCGATGTGCCAAGCTGATTGCTAGGTTAGTTTGAGATTCTTAACAGCATGATACTAATGCATAATGTATTATTTCTGCCCTAGACCCGCCTGTGATAGAAGCCACCATGGAAGACAAAGTTACGATGTTGTACGACCAAGACGACCCGTCCGTCCAGTGCCTGGCTGCCGGGAACCCCAAACCTCACGTCCGCTGGCGGCGGAAGGATACAAGTCTGTACTGGGACAACCCGCTCCGCTTCCACCGGGTGCGGTACGACGTGCAGGGCACGTATCAATGCGTGGCTGCCAGCGACGGCTTCCGGGAAGTCACCAAGGACGTGTTCATCGACGTCGTAGGTCCGTGAAATGTCGTCCTGAATTAACCTTTTGCCTTCCAGGTTATCTGTCTAAGTCAAGTGGCTTTTACCTTAATTGTGCTCCCCTTTTTAATCATCTCAAAAATTAGTGACAGTAACCTTGGACGCAGAGAGAGACCAGGGTACATTTGTTATTATAAAACACCATCTGGGCCGCAGGACGTTATGGGCCCGGGAAAGGCTTGTCGCAATTAGGACAGCAGAGTTATGAAACAATCTCCCATTTGTCTCATCAGGGAAGCCGTCCATACAGAGCGACGCGTCAGCGGTCTCTGCGGCGGAGGGAAGTACCGCGAGACTTCGCTGCGAGATTCTCGGTGACCCGTTACCTGGCAGGGTCAGCTGGTCGTGGCGCAACAAGCGAGGCGGGGAGACCGTTCTCATGGCAACCGACGTGGGCCTGTCGATCATCGAGAAACCGGTACGTTTGTCATTCCATATTTGGCAATCGCTACAGGGCAGTACAGGCGTTCATCAGCATTTATAGTACCGTCTTCATAGGTCTTCTTTCAGGGAAAGAGTCTATCTCACATTCCTTGTGAGAGAACTTATTTGACTGACAGGTGTCCATATACTCTAACTGACAAGATGGATGCTCATTTGTTACTGAGCCTCAGTTTGGAGCATCGATAACCGGGGTTTGCTTGACGTTATCAATAACCGGGTTTGCTTGACATCATCAATAACCGGGTTTGTTTGACGTCATCAATAACCGGGTTTGTTTGACGTCACGGACAGGTGGATGACGGGACATCCAGCACCCTCCTCCTGAAGGATGTCGGGATAGCTCAGGAAGGGACGTACGTCTGTCAGGCGTCCAACATGTTCGGGGAGGCGCGGAGGGAAATCCGGCTGGAGGTGTCAGGTACTATTCTACTCTTTGCCTACTGAAGATTGACATACAAAATAAACTATAGTACATGTATACTCAAACTCGGAGAATTTGACTCACCGGGATTTTCAGCACTGGGTCAAAGTTCGTCGGAAGTCTGTAACGCCCCCGCCCTGGTTGAGAAGGGCGATGATGATGATGATAAGCTTACGACAGAAACCTCACTTCGCTTCAACAGGCTTTGTCTTACGAGTTCCAACAAACTATTTAGGCACGTAGGCCATACGTACTTTTGTCTCCAAATGTAGCAGAATCTCGTCTATACATTATGACTAAAGTACTTTATATATAGAGCCCTCTATGCATCTCTTTGTTCCCCCCAGGATCCGGCCGGCCCGTGGTGGCGCTGTCCGTGTGCGCCGTGGCGGCCGTGCTGTTGCTCCTGTACGGTACTGGCATACCTTATATATAGACTTTGTTCCCCCCAGGCTCCGGCCGGCCCGTGGTGGCGCTGTCCGTGTGCGCCGTGGCGGCCGTGCTGTTGCTCCTGGCCGCGCTCTGCGGCTGCTGGGCTGTCCGGACCCGCCGGAGCCGCAGGGACAAGAGGAAAGGTGAGAGATCAGCGGAGGTCTCGTGGAAATATATCTAGGCCACAACAGCAACATATAGAACAAAATCTCAGATCAATCGGGTTTCAGCAAATTCATTCTCGAACGGTCCCAAACTCAGCTAGACAACGGCAAAACTTCGCTGCTTATCATGGGTATTTAAGAGGAATACTTCTCCCAAAAATATCTGTAATATTGTGCAAGTGAGATTCTTTCTTCTGATTTCAGAAACACCGACACTGTCCTCCGCCCGCTCGATGCCTCCCGTCCCGAAGTCCGTGAAGAGGCTGGGGCATGGTACGAACGACTCCGGTGTGGAGGACCTGGAACTGCAGGAGTGGGACGGGACCCTGAAGCCGCGCCCGCCGCCTCGGGGGGACAAACAGTGGGCGTCAGTGGGCCTGTCCTACACGGGTATAATCGGACTGCTTTTCACCTACTGTACCGAAACAATTGCCGTTTATCTATCAACTTTCTAAGGCCATGTTAAGAACGGCAGGAACAGCAACACAGAGGTGACACAGAGAAAGTAATCTAAGAGACATTAACTTTCAAGTATTCAAGTAGCATTTGTTTGTTCCAACGTTTTTTTTTTCAAACTCCACGTCAATTTTGGATCGATCTCCAGAAGATGCGTTTTGCTAGACGTATATAAGAGTTTACAAGAATGTATCCTAGATCTTACTGCTAATTGAAGTGAAGAGTGTTGCTTTTCCGCAGGACTAGCGCACGCCACCACCTTACCGCCATAATACCATTCCCTCAGGTCTGGCGCATGCGCACGCCACCACCTTACCGCCCTACACAACCGTGGAGCGTCATCGGCCGGACGGCGAGGACATCCGGGCACGTGGGGGCATCCCGGAAGAATCCGTCTTGACAAGTGACGAGTACATATCGGTGAGATTTTCTTTGCAAGCTCGAACGCTACCACGGGCATCCACGCATTCATTCACTTGGGTACACAAATGCGGGCATTGCCTCGCACGCAGGCGTACGCACACGTACACACAAACACACACGCATGCATACGCTCACGCACACACAGACACGCACACAGGTACGCAAAATACCCAACACTCCTTTCGCCGTTTCAGGTCGAGGCTCCCCCACCTCCTCCCAAGATCCAGAGGGGCCGATGGAAGAGAGCGACCCCTGGCGGCGCGTCCGTGCGCAGCAGTCTACACGAGGCAGAAAACGCGCTGAATGAAATCCAGCAGGCTGACAGCATCTGAGGAGTTCGGCTACCAAAATTGGACCTCACCAAAGCTTCAACACCTCCTGTCCGGTCTAAGCAAGGACATTATATATAATGTCCTTGGTCTAAGGAAACACTAACGTGCAAGCCATTAACCGCAGACACAAGGTCAACATTACCAGTCCGTACGTCGGAGGGCGATCGGGTAAACCCATCTTCCAAAACTGCAACATCGCCACTAACTTCAAACCTCACGCAGCCCTCAGGCAAAAACCGGTCCCTCCAAAAGACTAACCTCACAAATCCAGTGTCATTTACAGACTGAAATGTGAGGAAACCAATTGCAACAACACGTGTATATTGGAGAGACCAGTGAGTAACTAAAAAATGTGCAAACAAAATTGCAGACCTGGGATTGGAAGCTATTCTTCGCCCTTTTTCCACACCACCAGTAATTCAATTTGAAATCCACGGATATCCTAGACCGTGGACCCCGCTGTTTTGAACGTGAGAGGCAACATATGAATGTTCAATTCTTCCCCCAACTGGAAAGGAGACCTTCGTTTAACTTCCCAGCACCTGAGCCTTGCCCTCCTATCCAAGGAGACCACATTTCGCCCCTGTACTCAGACAGCAGGAGCGTATTGACTCTTCAGCATCAAACCTGTTTTAACTGTGTCTCTTTCATTGCAACTATCTCGCCTTTGTTTTCACTTCTGTTGCATACCGATTCTACCTTATAAACACATGTTGGACTACAGATCTTCGTCAGTCACTGACAAAAGGTGGCAGGGTGGATGCTACATCAAACCTTATTTGCTTTTCTTAAACCTGCCCTACACAAAGCCTGTAAAGGTCAGGCTCTTAAGCTAAGTTCCACAAAGTATTTTTACTTTGACGTTTTCACGACCTATATGATGTTACTAAGTCCGTGTAATCGAAGCTGCCCACGGATTTGTGTTGTCATTTCGATCTAAAATACCGACATGATATGTGAGATGTATGTAAGCTATTATGGATGTCACAAGAACGTTTGTAAATATAGACGTATGTAAAATTTCCTCGTAACAGCAAAAATTGATATTGGTAATACTATGTGAATCGAAAATGACAACCAGGATAAACAAGATGGACTATAATGTTTCAATGTTGAGCAATGATTGATCAAGTGATTATCACCAATGTTACTATTACATATGTAATTAGCAACACTTGCTGAGCTAAAAGCTGATATACTGTCACTACGTTATTGCAAATTGGTCATATTACTGATCTGTGCAACAGCAAAAGTCCCCATGAAAAATTCTCTTTTCAATACTTGACGTGAGCTCTATATTAAGGTACAAATACATGTTTGTATGCAGTGCAGTCTGTTTCTGTGTTCACTGCTTTGACTTTAGCCAGTGCTCCGTTATGAGATCAACAAGAACAGTGCGTTTAACGTTTGTAATAAGCTGCTTGTTTAAACACCGTTGTCTGCATACAGCATCATACTCGTATTTTCAACTGAGTAAGGCAAGAAAGAAAGTTGATTTGAATAGACATGCTGGCACAAGACCCAAATGTTCATAATATAATCATTCAAGAGCCATACGAAAACCAGGCAAAACCAGGCAGAGGTCGGAAGATGAGTGTCGGTCAAATCGGCTCATACTTAATGTGCGATAGGCATGCGGAACTTTCAACAGCCATATGATCAAAACACTCCAGGTAATTTCCATTATAGAGTTCTGGGACCCCCCTCGGAGACCCTCATATGTTGAATAACTTATGGTTAAAAATGATCGAAATTGCGATGGCTACCCTGATAATTCTAATAGAGATATATACATACATTATGTATTTCAACATAGTGTGGATTCTAGAGATCCACAGACAAAATGATCAAGATCAAGCATTGACATTAAAATGGTGTAATAGGTGATGACTCTCGCTAAAGTGACATCATCGCTAAAGTGACATCATCCCAGGACTGGGCTGGCTGAATCTTAGCTGGGATGTTAGTAAAACGCCGCCATTGATCGTCAGGTATCTTGATGTCAGCACTGCACTGTATCTGCCATTGCTGCTATACCGTAATAGCATACCTGATGTAGGTGTCATTTATGTTATATCCTGTACTTCCTGATATGATGTCGTAGGTCTGACTTTACCGTACTAGAGATGGTAGACAATGAATGTGTGGGTTACCGCGGTGCTAAATCTCCGTTAGTTTGAACAGATGTCATGAAGGTGACATCTTCTTCTCATAACAGCTGCCATAAGTGGCTATGTGGACTTTGGGGAGCGTTTTATTGTCATATTTGTCAGAGTGACTTTGCATCGCTGTACCAGCCTCACTCTGAGTACAGCTTCCTTCCATTCCAATATGATTTTGACTTTCTAATGTTATCAACAACAACAAAATTACTGAAATTACCAGAGGTAGGGATAAAAGTTGGATCGGGTGTAACTGTTTGATTTCGTAAACTGAAGTCTGGTATTACTGCGTATCAGCTGATATCCAAGAACAGTTTCTGATATCTGTCTAATGGCTAAAACTGCTCTAATACCTGTTTATGTTCTAATGGCTAAAACTGCTCTATCTAATACCTGTTTATGTTCTAATGGCTAAAACTGCTCTTTCTTTTCTCCTCTTCTTCCTCTTTCGTTCCTGAAATCTTTCCGTGGCGTCAGCAAAGAAGGTGACGTCATCACGGGCCTCCATCTCTCTCTGCAGAAACTGGAGACCGGCAAGGTTGAAGCCAACAACATCCTAAAAAAAAGATAAATCAAGAAACATTGGAGATTGGCCAAGTTAAACCTAACGACATCTTGGAGCAAGCAAACAAACAAACGAGCATTTGAGATCCTCCGGGTGAAACCCCACGGCGTCCATGAAATCAAACATGAATGGGAACCCACCAAAATCGAACCCAAAAGCGTCCTTAAACAAAAAAGGCAAACATTGGAGACCAGTAACACAAGGAAATCAAAGTATTAACCAGTTTTACTCCATTATATTGAACAGTCATGTAAAAACACTTTAATTCCAAACACAATAGATATTTAACACTTTTGAAAGGTTACAGCCTTACTAATCATAACATTAGTCCCAGTAAGATTTGTGATTTACTTACTTAAAATCCCAGTAAAAGAGTAATTTTGTACAAACCCTGATCTGCTGGACCCTGTCCTGGGTGTTCTTCCTCAGGTTGTCCATGACAGGCAGCAGGACCTGGTTAGACGTGAGCGCCCCCTGGTGGATCCTGGGGGAACAACAAACATAGTTACACGTGACGCCCCCTGGTGGATCCTACAGGTAAAACAGGCATGGTTAGATGTGATGCCCCCTGGTGGATTCTACAGGTACAACAGGCATGGTTAGACATGATGCCCCCTGGTGGATCCTGGGGGAACAACAAACATAGTTACACGTGACGCCCCCTGGTGGATCCTACAGGTAAAACAGGCATGGTTAGATGTGACGCCCCCTGGTGGATCCTACAGGTACAACAGGCATGGTTAAATGTGATGCCTTGGTGGATCCTGGGGGACCAAAAGGCATGGTTAGACGTGAGCGCCCCTTGGTGGATCCTGGGGGAACAACAAACATAGTTACACGTGACGCCCCCTGGTGGATCCTACAGGTAAAACAGGCATGGTTAGATGTGACGCCCCCTGGTGGATTCTACAGGTACAACAGGCATGGTTAGATGTGGTGCCCCCCGGTGGATTCTACAGGTACAACAGGCATGGTTACATGTGACGCCCCCTGGTGGATCCTGGGGGAACAACAGTTTCTCACCAATAGCTTAACTATAAAATCCTTAATCTCACAAACATACTGCCGAATGTAATGTGTAAAACATGGAAATGTGAACTGCAGGCATGACACTACAAGTGACTACTGCCCGACTGGTGCACTACTATAGTATGGTGTCCTCTAAAAACTGCATTAAAGTCTAACAAACCTCACCTGAGTAAAAATATTCTTACAAATCTCACCTGAGTTACAAAATCTCACCTGAGTAAGAAAAACTCACCTGTCGTAAGAACTATTCTTATAAATCTCACCTGAGTTAAAAAATCTCACCTGAGTAAGAAGAAGAGGCATCTGCAGGTGAGCTCGACCTCCCAGCCTTCAGTCAGGAAGTCGTTCAGCAGTTTGAGAAGGTCGATGACACACGAGAAGGGCAGGACAAGCAGGGCCTCCTCTAGCTCACTGTGTGGCAAAGGCCAAAGGTGAACCATCAAAGTATAAGGGCAAAGGTCAGAGGTTAACAATCAGAGCAAGGCCTCATCCAGCTCACTGTGGGGCAAAGGCCAGAGGTAAACAATCAAAGTTGTAAGGGCAAAGGTCAGAGGTAACCAGTCAGAGCAGGGCCTCCTCCAGCTCACAGTGGGGCAAAGGTTAGAGGTAAACAATAAGATTGTAAGGGCAAAGGTCAGAGGTAACCAGTCAGAGCAGGGCCTCCTCCAGCTCACTGTGGGGCAAAGGTCAGAGGAGAACTAATCAGCCTTGGGACAACACTGGCTTATTTACCCAAGTGAAAGCAGAGTGTTGGCAACGATTCAACTCTAGAAATAAGACTTGAATCTTCCATTCCTTCCAATATAAATAGTCATGCAGTAAGGGAACAACGTGCTTACCTTGATCGAACTTTCTTGATAACTTCCAACACAAACCTCAAAGGCTGAAAAGAGGCAACCAAAATGTAACTGTGTCTGTTATTCATACTGTACTAACACTTAACTGCTTCATCAACACTATTCATACCAACAAACAATAAAACAGTATTATACTTAGTCTAACTATTTGTGCTGTACTTACACTACAAAACAGTTATCAATCTTTACCAAATGCAGCATTGTGCAGAGAAAGCTACAGCAATAAACACACAATGTCATACAGAAAAAATATAGTGCAGGAAATATTGCAGTAATAGTTAAACGTCCACAGAAAACAGACACATGTCACCACTTACTGTTGCGTTCCCGTGGGCCAGCAGCATGGGGTGGGGAGGGGGGCCTGGGACCTGCAGGAAAAACCACAAAACCGTTCAGGGACTTTCTCATTTCAAAGTCCGTACAATTTTCAGCTTCAGTAAATCTTTAACTGAATATATGCATACATATAACAGGAAAATAGAATTCCACTCACATACTAAATCATTAACATCAATGTACGATATGATATTATGGTCTAGTCATAGTTGCTGAAACACAAATGCGATTCTATGCAGATCCCCGGGACATCAGCCTGTGAAATGACACCAGCTCCCCTGACGGCTCCTGACCTGTTTATGCAGAGCCTCACACTCCCGTCGGTGCTCCTCTAGTCTCGCCGTCTCCTCCTTGTAAATCTCCACGGCTTCCATAACTCTCTCCGCCTGGAAACAACAAACATCCAAATAGTCAAACTTCTTACTTCAAGTGACATTTAAATAATAACAAAAATGACAGGAACATTCGCCACAAGGGAAACTAAATCAGGGAAGAGTGTTTTGCTCACAGCCTTGACTGTTTCCACGCTTTTCTTGCCGGCCATCCCTGCTTCTCCGGACGTCTCACCAGGAACCTGGGAAAAACACACGTTTAACAAGTCTTTAATTGCCAAAAAAATGAATACTAATATGTAACACTCCCACTGTATTATATGTAAAATACAAGACTAGACATGTGATAAACCGGAATCAGTACATACAAAGTAATGCCAGTGTGACAAGAGGGGGAAGGGGGGGGGGGGGCTTCTATCAAAGTTCACTGTCATTTCTGTAATGTTAACAGTCTATAGATAAGTGTTTGTTGTATAACAAAACAAAGGATTAGGGCTGATGTTCGCTTGCACAGCTGAACTGAACTGTGCTTCTGCATTACTACGACTCTCAGCTGAACTTAGCTGTGATTCTGCCGTTACTATGGTTACTACAACTCACAGCTGAACTTAGCTCTGTTTCTGCCGTTACTATGGTTACTACGACTCACAGCTGAACTTAGTTGTGATTCTGCCGTTACTATGGTTACTACGACTCACAGCTGAACTTAGCTGTGTTTCTGCCGTTACTATGGTTACTACGACTCACAGCTGAACTTAGTTGTGCTTCTGCCGTTACTATGGTTACTACGACTCACAGCTGAACTTAGCTGTGCTTCTGCCGTTACTCACAGCCGGCTGCTCCCCCTGTACCAGTATTTCTGCCGTTACTATGTGTGCGTGTGTGTGTACGTGTTTGTGTGCATGTGTGTGCATGCATGTGTGCGTGCGTGCACTTAACTCACAGCTTGCTGCTCCCCCTGGGCTAGGATGAGCTGGAAGTGTGTGTGCGTTTGTGTGTGCGTACGTGAGTTTGTGGGTGTGTGTGAGTTTGTGTGTGCGTACGTGAGTTCCTGCATGCGTGTGCATGTTACTCACAGCTTGCTGCTCCCCCCGGGCTAGGATGAGCTGGAAGTGTGTGTGCGTTTGTGTGTGCGTACGTGAGTTCGTGGGTGTGTGTGAGTTTGTGTGTGCGTACGTGAGTTCCTGCATGTGTGTGCATGTTACTCACAGCTTGCTGCTCCCCCCGGGCTAGGATGAGCTGGAAGTGTGTGTGCGTTTGTGTGTGCGTACGTGAGTTCGTGGGTGTGTGTGAGTTTGTGTGTGCGTACGTGAGTTCCTGCATGCGTGTGCATGTTACTCACAGCTTGCTGCTCCCCCCGGGCTAGGATGAGCTGGAAGTGTGTGTGCGTTTGTGTGTGCGTACGTGAGTTCGTGGGTGTGTGTGAGTTTGTGTGTGCGTACGTGAGTTCCTGCATGTGTGTGCATGTTACTCACAGCTTGCTGCTCCCCCCGGGCTAGGATGAGCTGGAAGTGTGTGTGCGTTTGTGTGTGCGTACGTGAGTTCGTGGGTGTGTGTGAGTTTGTGTGTGCGTACGTGAGTTCCTGCATGTGTGTGCATGTTACTCACAGCTTGCTGCTCCCCCCGGGCTAGGATGAGCTGGAAGTGTGTGTGCGTTTGTGTGTGCGTACGTGAGTTCGTGGGTGTGTGTGAGTTTGTGTGTGCGTACGTGAGTTCCTGCATGCGTGTGCATGTTACTCACAGCTTGCTGCTCCCCCCGGGCTAGGATGAGCTGGAAGTGTGTGTGCGTTTGTGTGTGCGTACGTGAGTTCGTGGGTGTGTGTGAGTTTGTGTGTGCGTACGTGAGTTCCTGCATGTGTGTGCATGTTACTCACAGCTTGCTGCTCCCCCCGGGCTAGGATGAGCTGGAAGTGTGTGTGCGTTTGTGTGTGCGTACGTGAGTTCGTGGGTGTGTGTGAGTTTGTGTGTGCGTACGTGAGTTCCTGCATGTGTGTGCATGTTACTCACAGCTTGCTGCTCCCCCCGGGCTAGGATGAGCTGGAAGTGTGTGTGCGTTTGTGTGTGCGTACGTGAGTTCGTGGGTGTGTGTGAGTTTGTGTGTGCGTACGTGAGTTCCTGCATGCGTGTGCATGTTACTCACAGCTTGCTGCTCCCCCCGGGCTAGGATGAGCTGGAAGTGTGTGTGCGTTTGTGTGTGCGTACGTGAGTTCGTGGGTGTGTGTGAGTTTGTGTGTGCGTACGTGAGTTCCTGCATGCGTGTGCGTTTGTGTGTGCAAACGTGAGTTCCTGCATGTGTGTGCGTTTGTTTGTGTGTTTGTTCCTGCATGCGTGCATGTTACTCACAGCTGGCTGCTCCCCCTTGGCCAGAGTCTGCTCGAACTCCTTCTCTCGCTCCGTTTCTCTCTCCTCCTCCAGGATCAGCGGCTCCTGAGTTCTCTGCCACAGCCGCAGGGACTTGTCATGGGAGCCTGTTACCTGGGTAACACAACCAAACAAACAACGTCAACAACACAGTCGCAGAGACTTGTCATGGGAGCCTGTTACCTGGGTAACACAAACAAACAAACAACGTCAACAACACAGTCGCAGGGATTTGTCATGGGAGCCTGTGACCTGGGTAACACAAACAAACAAACAACGTCAACAACACAGCCGCAGGGACTTGTCATGAGAGCCTGATACCTGGGTAAAACAAACAAACAAACAAACAAACAAACAACGTCAAGACTACAGCACTCCTCAACATCACAGCTGTAAAGACTTGTCATGCTTTGGAAACCTGTCAGCTGCCGTTACACACAAACAAACAGTCGATGAATAAGGCATTTAGAAAACCCCGTCCTTCCCTTTTGTAAATATCTGAACCAGACTTCAACCGGAGACCCCTCGGGTGTGAGGATGTGTGTGTGTCCAAACGTGTGACGGAGTTTATGCATATGTGGTATGTGTACATGGATTTGCACGTGTGTATGTGCCTGTGTCTGTGTTCACGTATGCGTGCATGTATGCGTGTGTATGTGTATGTGTGTTTGTGTGTGTGCATGTTTGTGTGTGCTCTTGTGCACTTGTACCTACCACATAGTCCCTGTTGGGGCTGACAGTCATGCACCAGACCTCGGCCTGATGCCCCTTCAGTGTGTGTGTGCTCGTGTGTGTGTGTCTGAGTGTATGTGTGTGTGTGTGTGTGTTTGTGCACGTGTGCATGAATGTATGCGTGCACGTGTGCTTGTACCTACCACATAGTCCCCGTTAGGGCTGACAGCCATGCACCAGACCTCGGCCTGATGCCCCTCTAGCGTCAGGATGTGCTGGAAGTTGTCGGCGTCCCACTGTTTAACTTGCCCATCCTTCCCGGCACTGAAGAACATGTGGGTCCTGGGCAGGAACTGCACGCACATGATGCTGGGGGGGGGGGGGGGGGGGGGGAAGGGGGAGGATAGAGTTATATATATCATATATCACGCACATGATGCTGGGGGGGGGGGGGGATATAGTAACATATATCACACACTGAAGAACATGTGGGTCCTGGGCAGGAACTGCACGCACATGATGCTGGGGGGGGGGGGGGTGATAGAGTAACATATATCACACACTGAAGAACATGTGGGTCCTGGGCAGGAACTGCACGCACATGATGCTGGGGGGATAGAGTTATATATATCATATATCACGCACATGATGCTGGGGGGGGATAGAGTTATATATATCACGCACATGATGCTGGGGGGATAGAGTAACATATAACATATATCACGCACATGATGCTGGGGGGATAGAGTTATATATATCATATATCACACACATGATGCTGGGGGGATAGAGTTATATATATCATATATCACGCACATGATGCTGGGGGGATAGTGTAACATATAAAATATATCACGCACATGATGCTGGGGGGGGGGGATAGAGTAACATATATCACACACTGAAGAACATGTGGGTCCTGGGCAGGAACTGCACGCACATGATGCTGGGGGGATAGAGTTATATATATCATACACATGATGCTGGGGGAATAGAGTAACATATGACATATATCACGCACATGATGCTGGGGGGATAGAGTTATATATATCATATATCACACACATGATGCTGGGGGGATAGAGTTATATATATCACGCACATGATGCTGGGGGGATAGAGTTATATATATCATATATCACGCACATGATGCTGGGGAGGGGGGGGATAGAGTAACATATATCACACACATGATGCTGGGGGGATAGAGTAACATATAACATATATCACGCACATGATGCTGGGGGGGGATAGAGTTATATATATCATATATCACGCACATGATGCTGGGGGGGGATAGAGTTATATATATCATATATCACGCACATGATGCTGGGGGGGGATAGAGTTATATATATCATATATCACACACATGATGCTGGGGGGATAGAGTAACATATAACATATATCACGCACATGATGCTGGGGGGATAGAGTTATATATATCATATATCACGCACATGATGCTGGGGGGTGGATAGAGTTATATATATCACGCACATGATGCTGGGGGGATAGAGTTATATATATAACACTGTTCAGTTCACATCCGGAAGTCCAGTTTCCAGATTTGAAGGCGTCCATCTTGGAAATCCAATTTTCCAACTTTTTTTCTACTGAACATACAAATTAGTTTTACATGTCATTTGAAAGAGCATGATTTCCCTTGCGTTATGGTACCTCTAATTTGGTCATAAGATGTAAAGCTATGAAGATATTCCTTTTTAAAGTTGCCCAACCCATACCTACATTGATTAGGCCTGGCGACTGTACTTTTGCCCAGACTTTGCTAAACTGGGGCCACAGGGGGCTAAGAGTGGGCTATCCCAATGAAAATGGGTGATAATTAGTTCTTCCACACTGTTGAAAACACTCGCATAATGAGTTATCACACCTAGCTAGTCAGTGTAATTAGCACTTATTTGACAATTTTCTCCTGAGGTGAGCAATCTGATTTGAACAAGAAGCTCTATCAAACCTCCTTGATTTGATTTTGCCAGATCACAGTGCTACATTATTTCAAACTAATAAGCTATGTTGTCAATAAGTTTGACTACATAGGACATCTGGACATCTACAAAGAACAAAAAAAAAAAGTATAATGGGCCTTGGTTGTATTCATATAAGCTGTGATAAATGCAACCAAGATCTAACAGTGTAAAACGATTTTGACCTTTTTTAAAGAGTGGTGGAAGAAACCTTGAAGAAACAAATCAAATTCAACTGTAACAGTTCCAATTGTCTTCCCTTGGCCCTCGCCCAAAAAAAAAGAATGTTAAGAAATCATTGGGAATTTTCATAATTTGTATTTGGGAGATTAAAAAAGTCTCAATGCAAGGAGGTTACAGGCCTATATGTTAAACCTCCTTGCTCAATGTTTAAGATTTGCTTCGAGTCCTGAGTTGTGGATTTGTTTTTGTTAGCAAGGCCTTAGACCATGTATAACTTGATAGGTGTTTTAATTCTCTTATCGATCAAAAGCCTTCTAATTGCTTGCTTGGCCCATGAACATAACATCTTTATTTTACCAAAGATATATAAAACCTCCTTGGTTTTCCTTAATGGCAAAGATTTGTCCACTTATAAAAACATTTGTAACATTACGTAACAAAGCTTCAGCTTCAGGTAGACAATTTGCATAATACTTACTGATCACCCATACAAAAAGAGCGGATAATGATACCTACCAATTTACATGTTTAAGACAGAGCTTGAATGACAATGGTCCATTATTTACACAAGTTTGTTTTGTTGTTGTTGCTTGCTGGCAATATGACAAGCAGGCCATCTTTGCACAAAGATTAACAAAAACCTGAAGGACACTATGAAATGTCCTTGCAAAAACTTGGCCATGCAGCCTGATAGTTTAATATGTAGCAAAGACTTTTTGTTGCGGGACAAATTGAGCAGGCGAGATGAAAATTATACAATCAAAAAAGTTAACATGAAGAAAAGTTAACATGAAGAACACTTTCGAACCTCCTCCTGAGGTAAGTCTGCAACGGTTCAGAATAAAATGGTTTTGCAGAATTGTAATCATGAACCCAAAAGCGTTAAGGAACCGGTTCACATTGATGTTTTATGACATCGTACATCCGGGTACATGAGGTCAAGGACTGATGAGGCCATAGTTGTTGGCGTTACTTGGGCTTTAGCGCAGGAAAGAGTGAATTCAATGTTTGCTTTTTGCTAAGGTTCTAACAAATGGTCCAATGAGGACACGAGAGCCCTGATATCTATGTGGGGGAATCAGGATGTCCAGAAGAACCTTGATGGCATTCATCGGAACAAGGACATTATATAGAATTCTATGTGTCTTTGATTGGAACCAAGAGGTGTACTAAGAAATCGCCATGGGCCTGAAGGACAGCAGGTTACGACGGAAATACGCGAATTTGACATTTTTTCGTCCCCGAAGTTATCACAGAAAGTGTGGGAAATTCCCGAAACAAAGGACGTCATGTTTTGATCATGTGACTTGTAAAGAGCCCGGGAACGAGAGGAAGTCAGCGTTTTCTTGTCAAGTCTTGCAAGCCAGACCAGGAAGTCCATGCACGTTTTGCACGCGATCTCGGGACGCAGTTTTGAAGCTTTCAAAATCGAAATTAACTCAAATTCTAACACCAAAATCTTAGAAAAGTACTCCAACAAAGATTTTATCATTTTCTTACACTTAGATGTCAAGAATATGCTGTCTACTAGTGTGCAGTGAAACCTTTACACATTAAACCGTACAAA
Source organism: Branchiostoma lanceolatum (assembly GCF_035083965.1). NCBI lineage: Eukaryota > Metazoa > Chordata > Leptocardii > Amphioxiformes > Branchiostomatidae > Branchiostoma > Branchiostoma lanceolatum. The sequence goes on along the minus strand of NC_089722.1, from coordinate 55,881 downwards.
AATATTTGGCCAGTGCACCCACAGTAAAAAACGGAGGATTCTTCGTGCTCAGCATCTTTGACAAATACAGCTCCAAAATTGGGTGCACATGCACCCACTATTTCGAGCCCTGGCTGTGAACCAGATTTGTATTGTTCCAATGTAAATATGGAGGGGTGAATGTGTAAAACTTGCGTTTTCGTGACAAATGAGTAAAATGGGGTGAATTTAAGTAAACCAAATTGCACTTTACAAATACAAAGGCGGTTCCATCCTTGCAAGTACGTCATTATGTGCTTTGTTTCAAGGGCTGAACGAATGGATCGCCATTGACACTATCAAGAAGTCTATAGACAATATGTAGTAGATTTGTCGAGAGTGGTGGCTTCGATAGTCTTCTCAGTTTATCAATGAAGTTTATCATCTTTTAAACAAGCCGTTTATCGCCAGTGTCTGTAAATTTAAGTACAGTTTTTTTTTCAATCAACAGCGCACACCCTGTATATATTAACTACTCGTATTGTAGCCTAAGTTACTCCTAAACCTTTTAGCAAAGTTGTTTTATAAATTGTCAATACGCGTAGGTTGGGAATCCCCACCACAAATGTCCACTAATTTTGGGAAACCATAATGTATTCACATTGTTATGTAGGCCAAGACTTCCACCGCTATTGTTCCTGTATGCAAATGAAATTACTATCACAACATCATGAGTGGCTCAGTAACGCTCCATTCAAACAAGGACATTATATAATGTCCTTGATTCAAAGAACAAGGTACAAGAATTCGATTTTAAAAGATTCCAAAGTAGAGAGAAGCCAACACTGGAAGATTTACAAAGTTATGAAAATTTAAAAACCTCTGTAATTCACTAATTGAACGGGTATTTTCTTATTTTTCGATTTCAGAGTCTCCTGCTTTTGAAAATTCTTAGTTTTGCCAATATCACAATTACAATAAGGCACATCACTCTTGCTTGTGGAAAATATATCGGGTGTATGTCGTGCCAGAATGCATTTAAACTTATACAGTATCTATATTCAGTCACCTTTTATAGCCAATAGTTACGATCACAGTGATTTTGAGGGAGGTAAAAAAATGCTATGAACATGTCTCCAACCCAATCAGCTATGTCAACCATTTCAGAAGGATATTTTGGAAGTTGGGTTTTTCAAAAAATTATGCCACCCCACCTTATAAAAGTAGCATGAACTAATAAATGTTGGTGGGGGGGGGGGTGGTGTCAACCAGCAGAGCTGTTCCAAGAGTGGGCACGAAACAATTGGCCTCTACCAGATGAATAGATGATTGATTTGACAAAGGATTTTAACCTCCTTGATTTGACAGAAATTGTTTCACTATAATTCTTATTGTTCTCCAAGCAGAGATTTTGGTCAAGAGGGTTTTAGGAGCGCCGTTTCTCTGGAGGGAGATAAAGGGTTAAGAATTCACAGCCACATCTAAGCTCTCTCAACCAAAATCTCTGCTTGGAAGTTGGAGAATACTGTAAAGTTACTTTTAATGATGTGGTGTATGATTTCCTGATTGCCTTCCATATCTATCTATCGCTATATGTGATGAAATAAACTTGGTAAGTGAGAGGCAAACAATTAGCAGGACAATTGAAATACAGTACTGTTCTTTTCCTATCATACTTCATAGTGAATAAATCTATCCCATGTTACTATAATGTAGTAACATAAAACTACCTGCACCCTGCTAATTTTAACTGCACCATCTTATCATTTTCCCGTTCTGTTCATCAAATGTAATAATTTCAAAGTGATATAATTCAAACCTTTCTAAGGCAGTACAAAGTGAACATATTGTTTTATAAAGAAAATGGCCACTACCTGAATTGGATCACAGACCTACTTTGAATCATAGTCTTGCTTAATTAGACTGTATTTCACACCAACTGGCAAAGTGTGAGTTGAGTTCTGGAGAGTTAGTCATTGACTATGGAGAGCCAGGTATTGCCCACATGGCCATTGCACCTTGGTCGATTTACATTTTTCACACCTTTTCCACCAAATTACCAGTTCAGTGGGTAGGCCTGAGTTCAATGGTCTAGGTAATTAGAGGTGTCATAGCCCCCTGTGGGCGAAAGCAATTGCCACCCGATTACTGGTATTAACCCATATGGACATTATGATGCTGCATTGTGCTAAGATAGGACTACATCGTAAACGTGTATTTTCAACTGATCATATCTAAAGCGGTGAATATCACTGACTTATAATTTTTACATGATTATGTTCATGATGAAGAGAGCTTTCAGCTGATATCCAACTTGTAGGCAAAAATCAATCATTTCTGAAGATTCCTAATAGCTTCTGTTTTTCCACATGTGAACTGACTAGTGTTATATCATATATCACGCACATGATGCTGGGGGGTGGATAGAGCTATATATATCACGCACATGATGCTGGGGGATAGAGTTATATATATTATCATATATCACGCACATGATGCTGGGGGGGTAGAGTAACATATAACATATATCACGCACATGATGCTGGGGGGGGGGGGGATAGTGTAGAGAACAAATTCACATGAACCAGTGCAGCTATAAACTTGAACAGACACCGAGACAGCACAGGTTCATGTACATTCATGACCAGTTGCATAAATATACACACAGGTTGTCTTCTGCATCCTCTCGGTTGTCAGTCAGACTTATGACTGTAGGTGTATTCAAGCCTCACCACCCCCATGTGTCCTTATCTTGGTAGCTCCCAAGAAGAAAGAAGCTCCCCTAATCCCTTGCGTCGGCACGATCCTCAGTCTAAATTTTTTAAGCTAGTGTACACACCTCCGTGTGTCCTTCTCCGTAAAAACGGCCAGGAACCAACTGTTAGTTGGTGTTCCTTCCCCTTAGTTTTTCTCCTCGCGCCATGGCTTCTTCAGGCGAGTTCTGCGGGCTTGCAGTGTGGTTCCAGCCACACACGAGACGTCTTGTCAGCGCCGGCGGCAGGGAGAAGATGGCGCCGGGACCGAAGACCCTTGCGATCCCACTGCGGATCGCTAGAGGGCGCGGCCGCAAGCACATGGGAGACCATGCTTTGCAGTGCGCCGCCATCTTGCTGTCTTCAGGAGAAGCAGCGCAAGAGAAGAAGAGTCGTCTCAGCGGGGTTCTACCGAGATGCCAGCGCCGCACCAACTTCTAGAGGCCAGTTGGCGGTCGGCTCGACTTTCCAGTCGCCGATTTCAGTGTTCCTGTGGCCTTGGAGCGGCTCGTCCGGGGAGACTTCAGCGGCGAGTGGGGGAGAGCAGCGTTCGTGACTTCTCCACACTGCAGTGTTCTGCATTTCTCCGACGGAGGCTTGCTTCCTTGCAGGAAGCATTTTCCCCCCTTTTTAGGGTTGGTGGCTTCTTACTGGACCTCGCTGCGCCCAGAGGCTTTGGTTGCCGTCCAGATGATCTCCGACTCCAGCAAGCTTCGAACTACGTTGACAGCTTCTTCACGAAGTGAGAGGGACGCAACGATTCGCCCTGCGTCCATGGGAGACTTCCGTCCTCCGTCACTTCGGCAGCTGGAGAAGAAGAAGATGTGGGCTCCACACAACCAGAAGGCTAGGGTAACCTTATCCTTAGAGCATCTTATTGCAATCAGCTAGGCTCACATTGTTAGCCTTGTTGTTGGTTTTCTTGTATCTTGTTTGTGTTCATGAGTTTTTGAGCATGTAGATGCCTCCAGTCAACGGCCAGAGTGGCGAAGTTCTGCAAACCAGCAGCCACTCGTGGTACCAAGGGCATTGTTGTCCGCGTACCTTCCTTAGGTTCGAGAGCGAGGGCAACTTCGTTCCAGTCAGGATATCCTCACAGACTTGTCAGTCCTGAACACGAGAGTAGCTTCAGCTCTTGCTTTGTGTCATTGAGACAAGTTCGGTACACAAACTATTAACAGTTTCTCTGTCAGCACACAGCTTCCATACCTACGACAATCAGCTCGTGTCAGAGGAGTGGCCAAGGGAGAACATCAGGCCAGCGACTTCTCGACCTCAACAGAGGATTCTGCACAACTGGGGTCTGGCCGACTTCTGAGCAGGGAGCTCTAAGAAGTTGCAGCAGACGTCTCTGGGTTGGTGATTGGTCAGCTGGACAACTTAGTCGCATCTGCAACCAACCCCTGCCACCTTACACAGAGTTGGCATCATCGCTTCATAGAAGTGAAGGGACTACAGAGATGGTCATCAAGCAGAATCCTGCAACTTCTGAGACTTGACTGCGGTCATCTCAGGACTGGTCCATCGCCAATGTACGACCTCATCGACTACCACACCCTAACTGCTTGCAGTTAGGCCCAGCAGGTGGCAGACAGTGCAGGGCTGGTGTTGGTTCCAGCTGAGAGCATCTCCTGCCATACAGATTACCATCTGTAGGGATTTCCCTTTCTCAGGGTTTTCCCAGAGGGTTACGCCAGCTACTACTTCAACCTGCCGAGATCTACAGCAGACGGAGCAGACTACTTCAGCAGACGCCCTACAACAGGTGGTACAGTCTGCTTCACCTGCATCAGCAGGTGTTCTACAAGTGGTGCAACCTCCATCAGCATGTGGCCTGCAGCAGTCGTTGCAGTCATCTTCTGCAGGTGCAGGGCATTAAGTGATGCAGTCTTCAGCAGCAGGTACTCTGCTGCAGGTGGTGCACCCTATATCGGCATGCTCTGTGGCCCAGCGACCAGGTGGGCAGTCTACAGCAGCAGGTATCCTGCAGCAGGTGGTGCACCCTACGTCAGCATGCGCTGTGACCCAGCAACCAGGTGGGCAGTCGTCAGCAGCAGGTGCCCTGCAACAACTGGTGCAGACTATGTCAGCAGATGCCCGACTGCAGGAGGTGCAGCAGACTACGTCAGCAGGTGCAGGGCTACAAGTGAGGCTGACTTCATCAGTCACTGCCTTACAGCAAGACGGGCAGACAATGGCAGCAGGTATGCGGTTATAGGTGATGCTGATTCAGCCACGGCCTTACAGCAGGTATGGTGGATTTGCCAACCTCTGCTGCAGAAGACGCCTGCCACTTTCCTTTGGGAAGATGGCAGGTAGAGGATGACGACTAGTCCTCCATTGGATCTGCAGGGGCAAGATGGACAGCGGAATACTGCAGATCAGGAGATTAGAGATCAAAACAGGGTTCTACATCGCTCTCACTGAGTCTCAGGGTGGAATTGGCAACGGCAGTCTCTTCGATGCAGTTACTGCTGGAGGAAGATGCCCAGGGTAGATGGTATACATCTACCATGGAAGATGCCCACGGTAGTCGGCATACGACTACCATGATGACGGGGCATATGCATCATTTTCACGACTCTTAAGAGGGTGATCATGCTTGCATCCTGATGGCAATCAAGACACAAGTGGCATGGGCAGCTTTTCACCACTCTTTGGAGGGTGACTATGCTTGCAGCCTTAGAGGCTACCGGTACTTCACAAGATGCATCTCTTCCGCCATGACATCAACTTTCAGAGGAAGTGCAGCTAGCAGATTCTCTGCAGCCCTCCAGTAGCCTGCTAAGAGGAGGACTTCCTCTGTCACAGGGACTAGTTATGTTCCTGTCTCCTTCACATCTCATCGGATAGGTTTGTCTCATCCTTGCAGACATTGAGAGCTATGACAGCTGCCTGTCAGTGGTAGTCACTCCTTCAGCATCCATAGGATAACCGCCGTCCTCCAGAATGGTCTCTAGCCAGCGGGTTGTTTTACGGCCTTCAAGTCCGACTTTGTAGTCCTGTCATGGTGCAACTTTGTCCTCACAGACCCAAGGTCTACAGCCTTGGGATCTACAACCCTTTGCACTTAGGTGGCATTAGGTCTCGCAGCAAAAGGGACAGGACTTCATCGGGATTGCAGCATTCAACTCTTGCCAAGACAAGCCAGAGCAATCCATGTCAGGTCATCAGTGTGCTGCTGTCAGCTGTAGAGGATTACACTTTTCGATCTTCTCGCATCAGAAGTTCTGAGAACGTGCTCTTCCCTGGTCAGCTAGCGGACTAGGGTTCCTTCCAGCTTAGTCACATAGTCATTATCTTCGTGAGCTACTAACGCCGAGAATGCGCCTTCCTACTACAGGACATCCGACTTAGTTTGAACATGGCTGCAGAATTCTTCACAGCTCTGGGCAACGGTCTTTCCCTTGGAATTCACCGGAGACAACAGAGTGAAGAGCAGGCTCTGCTTTTGTAGACTTCTTTGTCGTCTTCCATGTTGGATCACCTGGCCTCAGGCTGTTAAGTCACCTACAGTCATAAGTCTGACTGACAACCGAGAGTATGCAGAAGACAATTACAAATTGTACAAACCTGTGCAGGACAGGTGTAGTTGTCTCTGCATCCCCTGTTGTCAGGCAGACTGCCCACCCTGAGGGAGATGGAACTTAGTTGTTCCTGTGAGTCCCTCCCGAGTGTACTTCGGCCAGGGGTAGCTATAAACAGTTAGACTGAGGATCGTGCCGACGCAAGGGATTAGGGGAGCTTCTTTCTTCTTGGGAGCTACCAAGATAAGGACACATGGGGGTGGTCAGGCTTGAATACACCTACAGTCATAAGTCTGCCTGACAACGAGGGATGCAGAGACAACTACACCTGTCCTGCACAGGTTTGTACAATTTGTAATTTCTAACCAAAGTCATGTCATTCAATCCTCACCTGTCATCATGAGCGAAGATCGACTTGTGGCAGTCCCCAAAATCCAGCCCCCAGAGTTTGACGTTCCTGTCGGCAGAGCCAGTCGCCAGCAGGCTCCCATCCTAAAAGCACAGGTCATGAGGTGTATGCAGATGTACATTCTATCTCAGGGTCCCATCCTACAAGTACAGGTCATGAGGTGTATGCAGAATGATGTACATTCTATCTCAGGCTCCCATCCTAAAAGCACAGGTCATGAGGTGTATGCAGCTGCACATTCTATCTCAGGACATTGTATCTAAGCTGCTAAAACAAGTGTATGTCTGAAAAGTTTTCTGGTCCATAATGAATTAGTAGAGGACCCAACTGAAAAGCAAAAATGTGTGACCAAAATCTGTACCGAATTCAATAGAGCTGCTTGCAGAAATATGATAGGAAAATTGTTCTTGTCTTCTTTACATCATTCTAAATAAGGCAGTAAACGGTAAGACCTCTAGAACGAGCCTGCCAGAACTGAACTCACCGTGGAAATGTCCATTGCTAAGACTGGGAGCTTGTGACCATAGAGTGACAAGAAAAACTGCAGAGAGAAGAGAAAAATACTGTGTTTAGGCAACAATGGGAATGTCTTTAGTTTCCATGTTTGGATTGGCAAATTGACAAGGTTCCCTTTGGAAAAAAGTATCAACATCACTTAATATGACAGACTAGGACACCATTTCACACCGGGTAGCTGATGTCTAAAGTGTTCAAAAGGAGGAAAAACAATAATCTAAATAACAGGGATATTTTCTCTTCCGGACCTTCAGGGAATCTGCATAGAAGACTTTGACTGTGTTGTCCAGGCGCCTGAGATCTAGGCTATATTTACCTTCAGTGTGTCTGTGTAGAAGACTTTGACTGTGTTGTCCAGGCGCCTGAGATCTAGGCTATACTAACCTTCAGTGTGTCTGTGTAGAAGACTTTGACTGTGTTGTCCAGGCGCCTGAGATCTAGGCTATACTAACCTTCAGTGTGTCTGCGTAGAAGACTTTGACTGTGTTGTCCAGGCGCCTGAGATCTAGGCTATACTAACCTTCAGTGTGTCTGCATAGAAGACTTTGACTGTGTTGTCCAGGCGCCTGAGATCTAGGCTAAACTAACCTTCAGTGTGTCTGCGTAGAAGACTTTGACTGTGTTGTCCAGGCGCCTGAGATCTAGGCTAAACTAACCTTCAGTGTGTCTGCGTAGAAGACTTTGACTGTGTTGTCCAGGCGCCTGAGATCTAGGCTATACTAACCTTCAGTGTGTCTGCGTAGAAGACTTTGACTGTGTTGTCCAGGCGCCTGAGATCCAGGCTATATTTACCTTCAGTGTGTCTGCGCAGAAGACTTTGACTGTGTTGTCCAGGCGCCTGAGATCTAGGCTATACTAACCTTCAGTGTGTCTGCATAGAAGACTTTGACTGTGTTGTCCAGGCGCCTGAGATCTAGGCTATACTAACCTTCAGTGTGTCTGCGTAGAAGACTTTGACTGTGTTGTCCAGGCGCCTGAGATCCAGGCTATATTTACCTTCAGTGTGTCTGCGCAGAAGACTTTGACTGGGTTGTCCAGGCGCCTGAGATCCAGGCTATATTTACCTTCAGTGTGTCTGCATAGAAGACTTTGACTGTGTTGTCCAGGCGCCTGAGATCCAGGCTATGCTTACCTTCAGTGTGTCTGCATAGAAGACTTTGACTGTGTTGTCCAGGCGCCTGAGATCCAGGCTATATTTACCTTCAGTGTGTCTGCATAGAAGACTTTGACTGGGTTGTCCAGGCGCCTGAGATCTAGGCTATACTAACCTTCAGTGTGTCTGCATAGAAGACTTTGACTGTGTTGTCCAGGCGCCTGAGATCCAGGCTATATTTACCTTCAGTGTGTCTGCGTAGAAGACTTTGACTGTGTTGTCCAGGCGCCTGAGATCTAGGCTATACTAACCTTCAGTGTGTCTGCATAGAAGACTTTGACTGTGTTGTCCAGGCGCCTGAGATCTAGGCTATACTAACCTTCAGTGTATCTGCGTAGAAGACTTTGACAGTGTTGTTCAGGTGCCTGAGATCTAGGCTATACTAACCTTCAGTGTATCTGTGTAGAAGACTTTGACTGTGTTGTCCAGGCGCCTGAGATCTAGGCTATACTAACCTTCAGTGTATCTGTGTAGAAGACTTTGACTGTGTTGTCCAGGCGCCTGAGATCTAGGCTATACTAACCTTCAGTGTATCTGTGTAGAAGACTTTGACTGTGTTGTCCAGGCGCCTGAGATCTAGGCTATACTAACCTTCAGTGTATCTGCGTAGAAGACTTTGACTGTGTTGTCCAGGTGCCTGAGATCTAGGCTATGCTAACCTTCAGTGTATCTGCGTAGAAGACTTTGACTGTGTTGTCCAGGCGCCTGAGATCTAGGCTATTCTTACCTTCAGTGTGTCTGCATAGAAGACTTTGACTGTGTTGTCCAGGCGCCTGAGATCTAGGCTATACTAACCTTCAGTGTGTCTGCGTAGAAGACTTTGACTGTGTTGTCCAGGAGGGCCACAGCGAGGAGCCTGTGATCCGGGCTATACTTGACTCCGAGGACATCCTCATCACACTGCAGGGAGCGGGCATGGCTGACGCTCAGCCGCTTACTGGGAGGGAAACATGTACGGTGGCCCGTAAGGACAAATAAGTCAGCCGCTTACTGGGAGGGAAACATGTACGGTGGCCCGTAAGGACAAATAAGTCAGCCGCTTACTGGGAGGGAAACATGTACGGTGGCCCGTAAGGACAAATAAGTCAGCCGCTTACTGGGAGGGAAACATGTACGGTGGCCCGTAAGGACAAATAAGTCAGCCGCTTACTGGGAGGGAAACATGTACGGTGGCCCGTAAGGACAAATAAGTCAGCCGCTTACTGGGAGGGAAACATGTATGGTGGCCCGTAAGGACAAATAAGTCAGCCGCTTACTTGGAAAGAAACATGTACGGTGGCCCATAAGGACAAATACATCAGTCGCTTACTGGGGGGGGGGGGGACATGTATGGTGGCCCATAAGGACAAATATGTCAGACGCTTACTGGGGGGGGGGGGGACATGTATGGTGGCCCATAAGGACAAATATGTCAGACGCTTACTGGGAGGGATACATGTAAGGTGGCCTGTAAGGACAAAAATACATCAGCCGCTAACTGGGAGCGATACTTGTACGGTGGTCCATAGAGACAAACTTGTGAGCCTCTTACTGGAAGGGAGATATGTATCATTGACCATCAGGACAAATATTTGCGCCTCTTTCTCAGGAGAAATGTAAGGTGGCCCTTACACACAACTATGTCAGCCCTTTACTGGGAGGAAGAAGACCTCTGCCAGCGAATGAAAAATATCCTGGGAGTTGAATAACCCACCTTGTGGAGGAAAACTTCTCATCGTTGATCAGCTCGAAGTCCCAAAACTTCACCAGCTTGTCTGCACCCCCGGACACAAGACTTCTCTGGAGTAAACAACAACAATTCAACCACCTGCACCCCTCGGCACTAGACTTCTCTGGAGGGTACGATTACAATGGCAACTTGAGAGTAAGTACTTGTCTGGTTAACATGGAAATGATTTGCATTAGAGTTCCCTACTTTATTTAGCATGCGAAATACAATGTATATGGTCTCTGGGTATGTGCTGCACCTGTACAACATTGATACAAAACGTAAGCATGCAAATTCCAGACAGATCAATCTGTAGGTATAAGGCCTCTCTGGCCTGAGTCTGGGGTCTTGAAAACCATGTTCCCTTTTTTCCAGGGATCTCCCAGCCAGACTTTTTCTCACCTTGTCCGGAGAAACTGCAATGGACCACAGCGCCCCCTGGTGGGCATCCACAGATTGCAGCAGACTGCCAGAACCAATGTCAAATATCTGCAGCTTCCCTGCCTGGAGAAATAAAATCATGTTTCGTTAGCAACAAATGCAGAACAACCGTGTGTTGTTCAGGCATGTCAGTGTAAGCTTATACGTCTTAAGGCTTACAATTAATAAAATATCTTTAAGATTTTTAAAAACCTGAAGTATATCTGAATTCAAGCTGACCAATTGTTCAAGGACATGTCATAGTGTTTGATAAGGACTGATTTGACCTCTGACTGACCTTTGTCCCGACGATGACCTGTTGGTCTCCGGGGGCGAAGGTCGAGCACAGGACGTAGCCTGATGGCATGGTTCTGATGCACTGCTGGGTGGACCTGTGGGGAATAGGGTAAGGGTTAGAGTGCAAAGGTCGAGTGGGTAGCCTGATGCCATGGTTCTGATGCACTGCTGGGTGGACCTGTGGGGAATGGGGTAAGGGTTAGAGTGCAAAGGTCGAGTGGGTAGCCTGATGCCATGGTTCTGATGCACTGCTGGGTGGACCTGTGGGGAATGGGGTAAGGGCTAGAGTGCAAAGGTCGAGTAGGTAGCCTGACGGCATGGTTCTGATACCCTGCTGGGTGGACTTGTGGGGGATGGAGTAAGGGTTAGAGAGCAAAGGTCGAGTGGGTAGCCTGATGCCATGGTTCTGATGCACTGCTGGCCGTGGACTTGTGGGGGATGGAGTAAGGGCTAGAGTGCAAAGTTCGACTGGGTAGCCTGACGGCATGGTTCTGATACCCTGCTGGGTGGACCTGTGGGGGATGGAGTAAGGGTTATATTGCAAAGGTCGAGTGGGTAGCCTGACGGCATGGTTCTGATGCACTGCTGGGTGGACCTGTGGGGAATGGGGTAAGGGCTAGAGTGCAAAGGTCGAGTGGGTAGCCTGACGGCATGGTTCTGATGCCCTGCTGGGTGGACCTGTGGGGAATGGGGTAAGGGTTAGAGTGCAAAGGTCGAGTGGGTAGCCTGATGCCATGGTTCTGATGCACTGCTGGCCGTGGACCTGTGGGGAATGGGGTAAGGGTTAGAGTGCAAAGGTCGAGTGGGTAGCCTGACGGCATGGTTCTGATGCCCTGCTGGGTGGACCTGTGGGGAATGGGGTAAGGGTTAGAGTGCAAAGGTCGACTGGGTAGCCTGACGGCATGGTTCTGATGCCCTGCTGGGTGGACCTGTGGGGGATGGAAACGTACTTGTGAGTCCTGATGAGGATTCTACACCATCTGATGTTCCCAAACAATTCTAAACAAGACGAAATAGCAACGTTACAGCAAACTTGTTATTTCTGAAACATCACTTAAAATGATGGAAAAATATGGCTACTTGACCTGTTCCAGAGTTTGACTGTCTCCGCGGAGCCCGTAACCATGGCGATGTTGTCGCTGCTGAAGGCCACGGTCCGCACATCGCTCCGGTGTCCCGGCAACAGCAGACGCGACTTCCCGCTCGCCTCAGGCTTCTTCTCATTGGTCAGAACTGTGATGGTCTCCATGGAGTTGTCATGGAGAAGTAGGAATGCCTGGGTGCAAAACTTTTTAGTCAATGACTGAAATAATAATTGTGCAAATAAAATCACAACATCTGAATAGCAGTTCAATTATTCAGAAGGACTAAATACTAGCCAGTGCATGTGTGTAAATACAAATGGTAGCAAGAACAATGAGGAATTATGATATCTGGTCTTGCTTTTCCCTTATATGGCTGTTGGCTCTGACCTTCAGCTGTCCATTGCTGTCCAGTTGCAGGTCACATGACTTGACCTTGCTAGCGGCTGAAACGTTACAGAGCCGCTGAATCTCGTCGTCCAGTGTCCGGAACACCTCCGGTACCTCCTGGTCCCCCCCCTGGTCCCCCGCCTGCTGGTCTCTGGGGGAGACATGTACAGGTTATCATTCGTCTGGCATGGAACACCTGTCATCTTAAGGTAATCATTTGTCTGGAATGGAACACCTGTCACATTAAGGTTATCATTCTCTTGGCATGAAAAAACCTGTCACATTAAGATAATCATTGGTCTGTAACACTTCCGTTACCTGTAACACTTCCGTTACCTGTAACACTTCAATCTGTAACACATGTCATACTAAGAATTATTGATTGAGTCATGATCTTTTTTAAAAATTGGGTTCTCCGGACTTACTCAAGCTTCTAGCAGCCCTTCCAATGGTCAGGCCACTATAGGAGCTTGATGCCTCAAAGCTGGCAGCATGTTAGCATGTTAGTAACATGGGCCAATTATTGCCAGACTGAGAAGTGAGAACTTTTTGTTACCATGGTGTTGAAGGTGTGATGACTGGTTTCAATGGTAATAGAGGCTAGGAGGCTGAACTTTCCTGTATGGCCAAACTATTACAGTCATGCAATATATTATTTATAGGAAGAGGCTGAAATGTTGTTCTCCATATCCCTTACAATCAACTCTCCCAAAGTTAAATTATTAGTTCAAAACTTACTTGAGCTTTTTTCTGAGCTTCTTTTGTTTCTTTTTGAGTTTTGTCTGTATTTCCTCCTCTGTGCTGATCCTGAAGAGCTCCAACAGGGAATCTGGGCCCTGTAAATAAAAATGTCCATTACATCTTAACATAGAATCTGGGCCCTGTAAATAAAAACGTCCATTACATCTTAACATAGAATCTGGGCCCTGTAAATAAAAACGTCCATTACATCTTAACATAGAATCTGGGCCCTGTAAATAAAAACGTCCATTACATCTTAACATAGAATCTGGGCCCTGTAAATAAAAACGTCCATTACATCTTAACATAGAATCTGGGCCCTGTAAATAAAAACGTCCATTACACCTTAACATAGAATCTGGGCCCTGAAAATAAAACAACTTATTGGCAATTTCTAATCAGCAAAATGCAAGGACTTGTTCCATTACAGGCATAAAAAGGTCTGAGTTACTTCAATAGAAGACAACACGATTATCAATATCAATATTAACATACAATAATATTGTAGAACATTGGAGCTGAACCATTGTACCAGTCATGAGAAAAGGGTGAAATAAAAGTTATGTCAAGACTTCCAAATAAGGAGACTTACGTGGCATGAGAGGATGGAGCCGGTTGGGTCGAGGGTCATGGACACGACCCTGCCCCTCCCCTTCCTGAGGAGTGAGCCGACCTGGGAGGTGCTCACTAGTCTCTGGGGGGGGGAACACATCGTAAACAGGTCATTTGGAAATATGTCGATCCCTGAAAATAACTTCAACATCTACAACTCAAAAGTTGGAAGGGATGTGTTACTAGATTGTGTTACTAAGGAAATTTATTAAAAATATAGGGCTTTCAAGTTTTCTAAAACTTAAATTGTCCTTACCCGTTACTTATAAGGAACTTACTTAGATTTAGTCTTAGAAATGGTAGCGAATAGTGAAGTTTGTTTGGGTACAGGTGCAGGACACTCTACATTCAGGTCCGATCTGTGCCTACTTGGAGGGAATTTTACACACCGGTGCAACTCCAAAATCCTTCCAGTTGCTTGACTAGCTGTTGCCTTGCAGATGCTATTACCTCCATGTCTAACCTTCATCAACCGACCTCTAGCATCATATTTTGCTGGTATATCTTACGTCTTCCTGTGGTTCCTCCTCCTCCTCCTCCCCCTCCTCCTCTTCCATCTCCTGACGAGCTTTCTTAGCAGCAGGCTCCTCTTCTTCCTGCCTCTACAGGAAGGTTTAAAACAAACGACTTTCTGTCAGAATTACCTGTAAGGTTTCTTTGAATCTTAAATTGTAACTATAGGAAGGCGACATTTGTCTAGCAAATACATGTTTACCTTCATATTGTCTAGCGAATAGCAAAAAAACTACTGCTCGATTCAGTTTTGAATATATCCCACACCCTATATGTACCTGTTCCCTGTACTAGATGTCCCAGACCCTATATGTACCTGTTCTCTGTACTGGATGTCCCACACCCTACATGTACCTGTTCCCTGTACTGGATGTCCCTACCAGTACCTGTTCCCTGTACTGGATGTCCCTACATGTACCTGTTCCTTGTACTGGATGTCCCACACCCTACATGTACCTGTTCCTTGTACTGGATGTCCCTACATGTACCTGTTCCTTGTACTGGATGTCCCACACCCTACATGTACCTGTTCCCTGTACTGGATGTCCCTACATGTACCTGTTCCTTGTACTGGATGTCCCACACCCTACATGTACCTGTTCCTTGTACTGGATGTCCCACACCCTACATGTACCTGTTCCCTGTACTGGATATCCCTACATGTACCTGTTCCCTGTACTGGATGTCCCTACATGTACCTGTTCCGTGTACTGGATGTCCCACACCCTACATGTACCTGTTCCCTGTACTGGATATCCCTACATGTACCTGTTCCCTGTACTGGATGTCCCTACATGTACCTGTTCCCTGTACTGGATATCCCTACATGTACCTGTTCCCTGTACTGGATGTCCCTACATGTACCTGTTCCCTGTACTGGATGTCCCACACCCTACATGTACCTGTTCCCTGTACTGGATGTCCCTACATGTACCTGTTCCCTGTACTGGATGTCCCTACATGTACCTGTTCTCTGTACTAGATGTCCCTACATGTACCTGTTCCCTGTACTGGATGTCCCTACATGTACCTGTTCCTTGTACTGGATGTCCCACATCCTACATGTACCTGTTCCCTGTACTGGATGTCCCTACATGTACCTGTTCCCTGTACTGGATGTCCCTACATGTACCTGTTCCCTGTACTGGATGTCCCACACCCTATATGTACCTGTTCCCTGTACTGGATGTCCCTACATGTACCTGTTCCCTGTACTGGATGTCCCACACCCTATATGTACCTGTTCCCTGTACTGGATGTCCCTACATGTACCTGTTCCCTGTACTGGATGTCCCTACATGTACCTGTTCCCTGTACTGGATGTCCCTACATGTACCTGTTCCCTGTACTGGATGTCCCACACCCTACATGTACCTGTTCCTTGTACTGGATGTCCCTACATGTACCTGTTCCCTGTACTGGATGTCCCTACATGTACCTGTTCTCTGTACTGGATGTCCCACACCCTACATGTACCTGTTCCCTGTACTGGATGTCCCACACCCTACATGTACCTGTTCCTTGTACTGGATGTCCCTACATGCACCTGTTCCCTGTACTGGATGTCCCTACATGTACCTGTTCCCTGTACTGGATGTCCCTACATGTACCTGTTCCCTGTACTGGATGTCCCACACCCTACATGTACCTGTTCCCTGTACTGGATGTCCCTACATGTACCTGTTCCTTGTACTGGATGTCCCACACCCTGAGCTCACTATCGCCGCTCCCTGTAATCAGTCTCTTTTCGTCGGCAGTCACAGCGAAGCTCCAAACCTCCGTGCGATGTCCGACCATTGTCCTGAAGCAGTGCTGAGTGTCCAGGTCCCACCACTTCACAAACGTGTCCTTAGAGCTGCCAACAGGTAAACAACAACAACAACAACAACATCAGTCCTGAAGCAGTGCTGGGTGTCCAGGTCCCACCACTTCACAAACGTGTCCTTAGAGCTACCGACAGGTAAACAACAACAACAACAACAACATCAGTCCTGAAGCAGTGCTGGGTGTCCAGGTTCCACCACTTCACAAACGTGTCCTTAGAGCTGCCAATAGGTAAACAACAACAACAACAACAACATCAGTCCTGAAGCAGTGCTGGGTGTCCAGGTCCCACCACTTTACAAACGTGTCCTTAGAGCTGCCAACAGGTAAACAACAACAACAACAACATCAGTCCTGAAGCAGTGCTGGGTGTCCAGGTCCCACGACTTCACAAACGTGTCCTTAGAGCTGCTGGCAGTAGAATAACAATAACAACATTTGCTGTTTGTGGACATGTATATTGTCATTGTAAATGTCTTAAGAATCTATCATTTTCTTCCTTCAGGGACAGTCTGTGATACTTTGGAGTGCTGCGGGTATTTGGAACTGCTGGTTTTGGTTTGAGGGACAGTCTGTGATACTATGGAGTGCTGCGGGTATTTGGAACTGCTGGTTTTGGTTTGAGGGACAGTCTGTGATACTTTGGAGTGCTGCAGGTATTTGGAACTGCTGGTTTTGGTTTCAGGTACAGCCTATGATACTATGGAGTGCTGCAGGTATTTGGAACTGCTGGTTTTAGTTTGAGGTACAGCCTATGATACTATGGAGTGCTGCGGGTATTTGGAACTGCTGGTTTTGGTTTCAGGTACAGCCTATGATACTATGGAGTGCTGCGGGTATTTGGAACTGCTGGTTTTGGTTTCAGGTACAGCCTATGATACTATGGAGTGCTGCGGGTATTTGGAACTGCTGGTTTTGGTTTCAGGTACAGCCTATGGAGTGCTGCAGGTATTTGGAACTGCTGGTTTTGGTTTGAGGTACAGTCTGTGATACTATGGAGTGCTGCGGGTATTTGGAACTGCTGGTTTTGGTTTCAGGTACAGCCTATGATACTATGGAGTGCTGCGGGTATTTGGAACTGCTGGTTTTGGTTTGAGGGACAGTCTGTGATACTTTGGAGTGCTGCGGGTATTTGGAACTGCTGGTTTTGGTTTCAGGTACAGCCTATGATACTATGGAGTGCTGCGGGTATTTGGAACTGCTGGTTTTGGTTTGAGGTACAGCCTATGGAGTGCTGCAGGTATTTGGAACTGCTGGTTTTGGTTTGAGGTACAGTCTGTGATACTATGGAGTGCTGGGGGTATTTGGAACTGCTGGTTTTGGTTTGAGGTACAGCCTATGGAGTGCTGCAGGTATTTGGAACTGCTGGTTTTGGTTTGAGGTACAGTCTGTGATACTATGGAGTGCTGCGGGTATTTGGAACTGCTGGTTTTGGTTTGAGGGACAGTCTGTGATACTATGGAGTGCTGCGGGTATTTGGAACTGTTAGTTTTGGTGACCTGAAAGGAAGATGGGAACAAGTTGCCCCTGGAAATCTTTATTCCTCATGGTTGTTGAATGGGGAAGTTTTCAGTAGGAAATAAAGTTTTTCAGCCATCAGCCGTTCCTTACAACTTTCTTCAGACACTGGCAGTTCTTCACTACAGTAACTGTAAATGGTTTTTATTTCGCGCTAAAGGGAAAATTGAGTGTTCGCGGTGGTTTAAGTTTGCAGCAGTGCTATAGTCACATACTGCCACGAAAACTGTGAACATAAAACCACCGCGAACATTTCTGCATTTCCAGTATATTCTTGACAAGTTGGCAGTTCCTTACCTTGTGATGAGAAAGTTTCTGCCTTTAAGAAAGTGGCAGTGGGTGATCACACCTTTGTGCCCCTTCAGTCTGTAGAGACCCGACTCGTTAACAATGTCCCACACGATCACATCTGTGTCCTGCCGTGGGGAAAATACAGGCTTATAGTTACTCAAATTACAGGCCTTTACAGGGTTATACAGGCTTAACAGGCTTACACAGGCTTACAGAACTGCACAGACTTATACAGGCTTACAGAACTGTACTTACACAGGCCTACATGGCAGTATTGTACAGGGTTATATAGGCTTACAGAACTGCACAGGGTTATACACGCTTACAGAACTGTACTTACACAGGCCTACATGGCAGTACTGTACAGGGTTATATAGGCTTACAGAACTGTACTTACACAGGCCTACATGGCAGTACTGTACAGGGTTATATAGGCTTACAGAACTGCACAGGGTTATAAAGGCTTACAGTACTGTTGTACAGGGTTATACAGGCTTACTGTACTGTACAGGCTGGATTCGTTAACAATGTCCCACACGATCACATCTGTGTCCAGTGGGCAAAATTAAGATGTTTTCAAGGCAATATCATGCGGATGAAAAAAGGCTTATTTCAAGGCAAAAAAAGACAATAGTGAACAAAACAAGAACAATATGTTCATGAGAGGGTTAACCCTGCTGACCTTTGACCCTGAGGCCAGTCTCATGCCACTGGTGTCGTAACTAAGCGTGGTGACGGCCGCTTTGTGTCCGCTGAACACGACTACAACTTCCCCCGTCACGAGGCTGAACACCTGCACCGAGCCGTCATGGTACCTGTCAATCAACATCAGGACACCTGTCAATCAACATCAGGACACCTGTCAATCAACACACTGGTCAATCAACATCAACCTGTCGATCAACATGAATGACTGAGTAACCTGCTATTCTAAAGTTAGTAAACTTGTTGTAACCTAGCTAGCCTAGTTTACAGTGTGTTGTTGAACTTGAAGAGAAGAAGAAAATTTGCCTACCCGACCGCGATGTGCAGGTTATCTGGACTAGCAGCCAGACCTGTGACCTCAAACTTCCCGCCTTTCAGCACAATCAGCTGTGGACATGGGAGAACAACACACAGGTCAGTACTAGCACAATCAGCTGTGGACATGGGAGAACAACACACAGTTCAGTACTAGTACTGCCTCCCTTTGCTGTACCTAAAACAGTCCTGAACAACACACAGGTCAGTACTGGGTCGGATCCAACTTACAGGTGGGCTGGGACCGAGGGTGATGCGAAATACGCCGTGTTGTATTTTATTTACGTCATAGACTCTTCATAGACTCTTCATAGACTCTTACCCACCTGAGAAATGCGCCAGAGCGGAAGTTAAGAAATTTGGTGTACTCAAACAAAATATTGTAACAGCCACAATTACAACTTTCCTATCCTGTATTCAAATTTTCGACAGCGGTGCACTCTGCACACTTGAATTAAGTAGAAATGCATTCGCAATATTCTATATGGAAGCACATGTGATAAAAGTAGGGCCTGCGTGATAACCCAAGTTATCACTTGGTACGGAACACCCATGGCCCAGGTAAGACAAAAAAACAAGACATCTCACCTTCTCTCCCATCCGTAGGTCCCAGATGAAGACATGCTCGACGGCAGCCACTGCTACGTATCGTCCCTTCACACCGCGCAGACAGAGCTGAACCACGGGGGCCTTGGGGCTGGCGACCACACCCCACATGGAGGCCGGAACATAGCGGAGGTACTGTTTAGTCACCGGCATCGTGGAACTGTACATGTGTGGGACACAAAACACTCAAACTGGGAACATAGCGGGGTACTGTTTAGTCACCGGCATGGTGGAACTGTACATGTGTGGGACACAAAAACACTCAAACTGGGAACATAGCGGGGTACTGTTTAGTCACCGGCATGGTGGAACTGTACATGTGTGGGACACAAAACACTCAAACTGGGAACATAGCGGGGTACTGTTTAGTCACCGGCATCGTGGAACTGTGTGGGACACAAAAACACTCAAACTGGGAACATAGCGGGGTACTGTTTAGTCACCGGCATCGTGGAACTGTGTGGGACACAAAAACACTCAAACTGGGAACATAGCGGGGTACTGTTTAGTCACCGGCATCGTGGAACTGTACATGTGTGGGACACAAAAACACTCAAACTGGGAACATAGCGGGGGACTGTTTAGTCACCGGCATCGTGGAACTGTACATGTGTGGGACACAAAAACACTCAAACTGGGAACATAGCGGGGGACTGTTTAGTCACCGGCATCGTGGAACTGTACATGTGTGGGACACAAAAACACTCAAACTGGGAACAAAGCGGGGTACTGTTTAGTCACCGGCATCGTGGAACTGTACATGTGTGGGACACAAAAACACTCAAACTGGGAACATAGCGGGGTACTGTTTAGTCACCGGCATCGTGGAACTGTACATGTGCGGGGCACAAAAACACTCAAACTGGGAACATAGCGGGGTACTGTTTAGTCACCGGCATCGTGGAACTGTACATGTGTGGGACACAAAAACACTCAAACTGGGAACAAAGCGGGGTACTGTTTAGTCACCGGCATCGTGGAACTGTACATGTGTGGGACACAAAAACACTCAAACTGGGAACATAGCGGGGTACTGTTTAGTCACCGGCATGGTGGAACTGTACATGTGTGGGACACAAAAACACTCAAACTGGGAACAAAGCGGGGTACTGTTTAGTCACCGGCATCGTGGAACTGTACATGTGTGGGACACAAAAACACTCAAACTGGGAACATAGCGGGGTACTGTTTAGTCACCGGCATCGTGGAACTGTGCGGGACACAAAAACACTCAAACTGGGAACATAGCGGGGTACTGTTTAGTCACCGGCATTGTGGAGCTGTACATGTGTGGGACACAAAAACACTCAAACTGGGAGCATAGCGGGGGACTGTTTAGTCACCGGCATCGTGGAACTGTGTGGGACACAAAAGCACTCAAACTGGGAACATAGCGGGGGACTGTTTAGTCACCGGCATGGTGGAAGTGTACATGTGTGGGACACAAAAACACTCAAACTGGGAACATAGCGGGGTACTGTTTAGTCACCGGCATGGTGGAACTGTACATGTGTGGGACACAAAACACTCAAACTGGGAACATAGCGGGGTACTGTTTAGTCACCGGCATCGTGGAACTGTGTGGGACACAAAAGCACTCAAACTGGGAACATAGCGGGGTACTGTTTAGTCACCGGCATGGTGGGACTGTACATGTGTGGGACACAAAAACACTCAAACTGGGAACATAGCGGGGTACTGTTTAGTCACCGGCATGGTGGAACTGTACATGTGTGGGACACAAAAACACTCAAACTGGGAACATAGCGGGGGACTGTTTAGTCACCGGCATGGTGGAACTGTACATGTGTGGGACACAAAAACACTCAAACTGGGAACATAGCGGGGTACTGTTTAGTCACCGGCATGGTGGAACTGTACATGTGTGGGACACAAAACACTCAAACTGGGAACATAGCGGGGTACTGTTTAGTCACCGGCATCGTGGAACTGTACATGTGTGGGACACAAAAACACTCAAACTGGGAACATAGCGGGGGACTGTTTAGTCACCGGCATGGTGGAACTGTACATGTGTGGGACACAAAAACACTCAAACTGGGAACATAGCGGGGGACTGTTTAGTCACCGGCATGGTGGAACTGTACATGTGTGGGACACAAAAACACTCAAACTGGGAACATAGCGGGGTACTGTTTAGTCACCGGCATGGTGGAACTGTACATGTGTGGGACACAAAACACTCAAACTGGGAACATAGCGGGGTACTGTTTAGTCACCGGCATCGTGGAACTGTACATGTGTGGGACACAAAAACACTCAAACTGGGAACATAGCGGGGGACTGTTTAGTCACCGGCATGGCGGAACTGTACATGTGTGGGACACAAAAACACTCAAACTGGGAACATAGCGGGGGACTGTTTAGTCACCGGCATGGTGGAACTGTACATGTGTGGGACACAAAAACACTCAAACTGGGAACATAGCGGGGGACTGTTTAGTCACCGGCATGGTGGAACTGTACATGTGTGGGACACAAAAACACTCAAACTGGGAACATAGCGGGGGACTGTTTAGTCACCGGCATGGTGGAACTGTACATGTGTGGGACACAAAAACACTCAAACTGGGAACATAGCGGGGGACTGTTTAGTCACCGGCATGGTGGAACTGTACATGTGTGGGACACAAAAACACTCAAACTGGGAACATAGCGGGGGACTGTTTAGTCACCGGCATCGTGGAACTGTACATGTGTGGGACACAAAAACACTCAAACTGGGAACATAGCGGGGTACTGTTTAGTCACTGGCATCGTGGAACTGTACATGTGTGGGACACAAAAACACTCAAACTGGGAACATAGCGGGGGACTGTTTAGTCACCGGCATCGTGGAACTGTACATGTGTGGGACACAAAAACACTCAAACTGGGAACATAGCGGGGGACTGTTTAGTCACCGGCATGGTGGAACTGTACATGTGCGGGACACAAAAACACTCAAACTGGGAACATAGCGGGGGACTGTTTAGTCACCGGCATCGTGGAACTGTGTGGGACACAAAAGCACTCAAACTGGGAACATAGCGGGGTACTGTTTAGTCACCGGCATCGTGGAACTGTGTGGGACACAAAAACACTCAAACTGGGAACATAGCGGGGTACTGTTTAGTCACCGGCATGGTGGAACTGTACATGTGTGGGACACAAAAACACTCAAACTGGGAACATAGCGGGGGACTGTTTAGTCACCGGCATCGTGGAACTGTGTGGGAAAATATCGCTATTTTACATGCACTGGCTTACTAGTATGCAGTGACACAAAGACTAACCAAAGGGACACGAATGTACAGGCTGAGAACGTAGAACACAGTGAACATCACAACTTATACACGTAACAAACATCTATGTTTCATTAAAGGAACATACAAATGTAAGAAGAGTAATAATGGTGGGCCTTGCCCCCCTCCCCACCCCACCGTCCTTTTAGACAGCACATCGAGAAGATCTAGGATGCTTCGTGATTAGGGAAGCGCTAAACTGAAAGACGTACGTTTTTCGGTACCTACCAATGAGCAGGCGCTGAATCAGTCTCCCTCAAAGCTCAAATCCGAGACGAAAGTTGAACCGATGAGCGAAACAGCGACGTGCGCGCACATGTGTACAGTGACCTCTGACCTCGAAACTAATTATAGGGACATCTAGCGATGGCTGTGCAAACTGCAGTACAACGTCCAATGTGGAATAATGTTGCAATATCTTGTTAACGGGCCATCTCAAGAGCAACTTTTTCAGTCACTGAACATCTGTTGGTCCTAAGCGTGCGTTTACACTGTAGAACAATGTAACACACTTGTAAAGATTAAGAGAGTCCCAAAACTAAAGACTGCGCAATGTTCCCGCCACTGCAAACACTAGTGCAAACACTGCTGTTTGCAGGTCCCTCACGGCCTTCGGACTTCGGCATCCGACGGAGGGCGAACAGCTGAGAGCGGCACGGATGCCATGGGCGGGTTTGAGATCTAACATTTCACCACTACCCGGACCGAACCATGGATGGATCTGCCGGCAGACGCATCCGGCTGGGCCCGCGGGAGGTGGCCCTGGGCTCGGCGGACCTGCAGCGCCTCCAGCCCGCCAACCACCTGCTGGGGGACGCGGCGGCACTCAGGCGGGAAATGGCGGACAAGGGGTGAGAAACAAAACTCCTGCATGTCCCGCTGACTAACACCGCGCTAAGTGGCCTCAGATCCTGACATATCCAAACACCGGACACCGTGGGACCGGATCCGTCAGATCATGCCGACAGAGTCGGGACGGATACGGCAAAAGGGCGTTATCCCAGCACAACGCCTGACGAATTTATTTCGGGTGGATCGGAATGTGCGTTGTTAAAGGTCAAGGTTCAATTTCAGTAGTCTAAAATACAGAAGGCTGTAGTGCAGGTGTCTTCAATACAGAACAGCGATAAAGGTTCAATATCAATAGCCTGAAATGCAAAACTTTTTTTCCCAAGTTATCTCTTCATCCGGGGCCTTCATGACCGGCAGGAAGTGCTGGACGCGCGTCTCGAGGTCATTAAGTACGTCAAGGTGAGTTTGTAGGTCATCACGTACGTCAAGGTAAGTTTGTAGGTCATCACGTACGTCAAGGTAAGTTTGTAGGTCATCACGTACGTCAACAGGGGTGCCAAAGAATACATACGAATTTTACGGAATACATACGAATTTTACGGAATACATACGATCCATTACTAGAAACATACGATTCGTACGGAATACATACGATCCATTACGCAGAAACATACGATCCGTACGGAATACATACGATCCATTACGCGGAATACATACGGTCCTTACTAATTTGGAGAAATGTGCCTGGATCACGTGACACCGGCGGCAAATTCAAGATGGCTTCCTCGTAACCAGTTCTTCGTACGACATCTTCTGATAATGGCGTATCCCACACGGCTAATCCCATACGGCTAAACTCTATCCCATACGGCTAAACTCTATCCCATACGGCTAAACTCTATCCCATACGGCTAAACTCTATCCCATACGGCTAAACTCTATCCCATACGGCTAAACTCTATCCCATACGGCTAAACTCTATCCCATACGGCTAAACTCTCAAATCTCAAGCTGCACTAAATTAAGACTGATGCAGGCTTAGACCAACTAGGGGACCAGACATAACTAGATTCGGTGTTAGCGCGATGGCCAGCAAATTAGTAAGGATCGTATGTATTCCGCGTAATGGATCGTATGTATTCCGTACGGATCGTATGTTTCTGCGTAATGGATCGTATGTATTCCGTACGGAACGTATGTTTCTAGTAATGGATCGTATGTATTCCGTCAAATTCGTATGTATTCCGTCAAATTCGATCGTATGTATTCCGTACGGATCGTATGTTTCTAGTAATGGATCGTATGTACTCCGTACGGATCGTATGTTTCTAGTAATGGATCGTATGTATTCCGTAAAATTCGTATGTATTCCGTAAAATTCGTATGTATTCTTTGGCACCCCTGGTCAAGGTGAGTTTGGAGGTCATCAAGTACGTCAAGGTGAGTTTGGAGGTTTTTAAATACGCTATATATCTATCAATATATCAATATATCTATATATCTATATATCTATATATCTATTTACCTCTCACTCTTTCTTTATATGTATATATATATATATATATATATGAATATATATATTTAGAGAGAGAGAGAGAGAGCGAGAGACACAGAGAGAGAGAGAGAGAGAGAGAGAGAGAGAGAGAGAGAGAGAGAGAGAGAGAGAGAGAGAGAGAGAGAGAGAGAGAGAGAGAGAGGTAAATGAATAGATAGATATATGGCCAACTTGATATTTCATATTTGAAGAAAACGTTCCGCTTTGTGCAATGATGAAGAAACGCCTGGTTTCCTTTTGTGTAGGAATCAGGAGAAGGGAAATTGGATACCTCGTTTCCATGGCAACAAGGAGTTCTGGATTCAAGATGCGGCCGGGGATGTGTTCCATTTATGGAGGTCAGTACGGTCGTGAAGGTGACGTCAGAACAAAGGGACATGTCTACTTAAATGCTTTGTATGGCAAAAATGCTTATCAAGTTAAAGCTATCCAACTGGTACAGTGTACGCAGGCGCAAGCTCATGACGACTAGGACCTCGCCAGCTATAGCTAGACATGTTAACTGCGCGTCTTGACGATACATCCACAGAACAAGTTGGAGGGAACTGCTTTGTTCACACTATCATTTGTCAACACTAATAATTTGTCCACATGCTACTTTAGATATAATGGCATGCAGCAGTTTCTAAATGCTCTCCTGATCGTTTGTCCGCAGGGTAAGAACTCCATCACGCATTCTGGCGCCGTTCTGAAGGTCATCGAGGGACCAAGACGTGAGTAACTTACTACTGCTCTCTGATAGCGATCGTATTGTTTTTTTCTTACTCTCACTTTCTCGGAATGTTTACTGTCTTGTTTGAAGACTTTCTCTAAAGCATTGCGTACATGTTGCTGTATAATACTCTAGTCTGATTTTTCTATGTTTAAAAATGTTATAAACCAGCATACATGGCGTCCGTTTCACAGCCCGTGCCTTCTTCCACTCCCTTCTGGGCGCTGAGCCTCAAACATTCGACTTCAAGTGGCTAAGGTAGGCTTAACAACCTGGGTACCATACCATAGCTAAGGTAGGCTTAATTACCCGGGTACCATCCCATGGCTAAAGTAGGTTTAATTACCCGGGTACCATACCAAGGCTAAGGTAGGCTTAACAACCTGGGTACCATACCATAGCTAAGGTAGGCTTAATTACCCGGGTACCATACCATGGCTAAAGTAGGTTTAATTACCCGGGTACCATACCATGGCTAAGGTAGGCTTAACAACCTGGGTACCATACCATAGCTAAGGTAGGCTTAACAACCTGGGTACCATACCATAGCTAAAGTAGGTTTAACTACCCGGGTACCATACCATGGCTAAGGTAGGCTTAACAACCTGGGTACCATACCATAGCTAAAGTAGGTTTAATTACCCGGGTACCATACCATGGCTAAGGTAGGCTTAACAACCTGGGTACCATACCATAGCTAAAGTAGGTTTAATTACCCGGGTACCATACCATGGCTAAGGTAGGCTTAACAACCTGGGTACCATACCATAGCTAAAGTAGGTTTAATTACCCGGGTACCATACCATGGCTAAGGTAGGCTTAACAACCTGGGTACCATACCATGGCTAAAGTAGGTTTAATTACCCGGGTACCATACCATGGCTAAGGTAGGCTTAACAACCTGGGTACCATACCATAGCTAAAGTAGGTTTAATTACCCGGGTACCATACCATGGCTAAGGTAGGCTTAATAACCTGGGTACCATACCAAGGCTAAAGTAGGTTTAATTACCCGGGTACCATACCATGGCTAAGGTAGGCTTAACAACCTGGGTACCATACCATAGCTAAGGTAGGCTTAATTACCCGGGTACCATCCCATGGCTAAAGTAGGTTTAATTACCCGGGTACCATACCATGGCTAAGGTAGGCTTAACAACCTGGGTACCATACCATAGCTAAAGTAGGTTTAATTACCCGGGTACCATACCATGGCTAAGGTAGGCTTAACAACCTGGGTACCATACCATAGCTAAGGTAGGCTTAATTACCCGGGTACCATCCCATGGCTAAAGTAGGTTTAATTACCCGGGTACCATACCAAGGCTAAGGTAGGCTTAACAACCTGGGTACCATATCATAGCTAAAGTAGGTTTAATTACCCGGGTACCATACCATGGCTAAGGTAGGCTTAACAACCTGGGTACCATACCATAGCTAAAGTAGGTTTAATTACCCGGGTACCATACCATGGCTAAGGTAGGCTTAACAACCTGGGTACCATACCATAGCTAAAGTAGGTTTAATTACCCGGGTACCATACCATGGCTAAGGTAGGCTTAATAACCTGGGTACCATACCATAGCTAAAGTAGGTTTAATTACCCGGGTACCATACCATGGCTAAGGTAGGCTTAACAACCTGGGTACCATACCATGGCTAAGGTAGGCTTAACAACCTGGGTACCATACCATGGCTAAAGTAGGTTTAGTTACCCGAGTTCTACCATGGCTAAGGTAGGCTTAACAACCTGGGTACCATACCATAGCTAAAGTAGGTTTAATTACCTGGGTACCATACCATAGCTAAGGTTGCCTGCTGCTGTTCAACAGAGCCATGTGTTTGTCGCTGCTGTTCTTTCATTGAGCCATGTGTTTGTTGCTGTTGAGCCATGTGTTTTTATTGCTGTTGTTCAACAGAGCAATGTACAACGAAGGTTTTACCGGCGCTCACGTGGACTGGGTGTACATGTCACGTGGTACGGACCAGGTCTACACCATGTGGACACCGCTGGGAGACGTTACCATGGAGATGGGCACCCTGGCCGTCTGCGAGGGTTCCCATAAACTCCGCAGGTGTGTGTTTGACGGTATGCACACGTCAGTAGTTAATGTGCACACGTCTGTAGTTAATGTGCACACGTCTGTAGTTAATGTGTACACGTCTTTAGTTAATGTGTACACGTCTGTAGTTAATGTGTACACGTCTGCAGTTAATGTGTACACGTCTGTAGTTAATGTGCGCACGTTTGTAGTTAATGTGCACGCGTTTGTAGTTAATTTGCACACGTCTGTAGTTAATTTGCACACGTCAGTATTTACGTTGGTTTGGTCTGTACGCCTGTGTTTGAGTGTTCGTATGTGTGTGTTTGTGTGTGTGTGTTTGTGTGTGTGTGTGTTTGTTTGTTTGTTTGTTTGTTTGATTGTGTGCACATGGGGACGCTTGTGCGTGCGTTCCTGACAACATCAGTGTACATTAACAACACTACTCTCACCATAGGAACTCAACATATGAAGACTAATATTCGATATTTCACCCTGACATCACTTAAACTGCCAAATCAGAATTGCACGGAGTCGGGTTAAGATTCTTGTTTGCTCTCCAGTTTCCAGCACTTCCAGGATACTTACGGGAGTCTGGACATTGAAGAAGCAAAGCTTAAAGGTCAGACAAGCTCTTTATGTTTATAGTGAATAGTTTTATCGTAGTAGTTTACTGAAGAAAGATAAAAAAAGAAACGAATTATACAGAAATAATTTCACGTACGCGTATTGAAATATAGGGCGGACTAATCATTAAGCTAACTGACATCACGGCTTTGAAGCGTTGTCAGCACGGATGGTCTGCGTTATCCAGGAAATGGACTATAGGGGTAACTTTCTTTATTTGTGATGAATTTTTACTTTTTTTCTCCTTTTATACAACTCTGATCTTTTAACAGACTAACACATGCTCTCCATGTTGAGTTCCTCAGTGATAGTTAGCTAAACGTTTAATCGATTCATTAGTACATTTCTTGAGAACTCTTTATTCCATACCAGCAGGCAGCCAAACCAATGAATGAAATGCGAACTTTGTTGCTATAGAAACTAATTGGATTAGGCCTTTTATTTGGAATCCTTGTGTTGCCATAGGAACCGTCTCGTTTGTGCCAGGTGCAGTTATGATAAACATTGTGTTGCCATAGGAACTGGCTCGTTTGTGCGTGGTACAGTTATAATAAACCTTGTTTTGCCATAGGAACCGGCTCGTTTGTGCCTGGTACATTGATGACAAACCCTGTGTTGCCATAGGAACCGGCTCGAATGTGCCTGGTACAGTTATGGTAAACCTTGCGTTGCCTTAGGAACCGTCTCGTTTGTGCCTGGTACATTGATAACAAACCCTGTGTTTCCATAGGAACCGGCTCGAATGTGCCTGGTACATTGATAACAAACCCTGTGTTGCCATAGGAACGGGGTGGTTCACGGAGGACCCGCTGGAGATCACGAGGCGGTTCGGGGGTCAGTGGAAGTCCGCAGATTTCCGAGCCGGCGACGCTCTCATCTTCACCATGCGGTAAAACGTCACACCAGTAGAGATACTGTTTGGCTGTTCCTTTCGGGCTTTATGTCTTCTGAAAGCGGTCTCTGATTTGCATGTTTACAACTTGCCTATATTCTCCCTCAGAACCGTGCACATGTCGACTGTGAACTGCACACAGTTTGCCCGGGTCAGCTGCGATACAAGGTGAGCGAAATCAAAGGTTTATAAACCATTTAGGTCTCTTTATTTCTACATAGTACGAAGTTTAAAGGAGCATTTCACTCCCAGGGTACATGGATTAAGGAAATGATTATTGTTGAAAAGAGGGCTGAGGTTATTTATGTCTTTATTGCTATAGGTGGCAGCCGGCCGGGGTGCCCTCGGACCCTCGGTTCTCGGGAGACTTGCGTCCGGAAGGCCCGAGGTTCGGCGTGTTTGGCAAAGACGGGGACGTAAAAAACGTCGAAGTGACCATGGAGGAGCTAAAGGAGAAGTGGGGGTTCGGCCAACTGTCGGACTAAAGGAGAAGTGGGGGTTAGGCCAACTGTCGGACTAAAGGAGAAGTGGGGGTTAGGCCAACTGTCGAGCTAAAGGAGAAGTGGGGGTTAGGCCAACTGTCGAGCTAAAGGAGAAGTGGGGGTTCGGCCAACTGTCGGACTAAAGGAGAAGTGGGGGTTAGGCCAACTGTCGGACTAAAGGAGAAGTGGGGGTTAGGCCAACTGTCGAGCTAAAGGAGAAGTGGGGGTTAGGCCAACTGTCGAGCTAAAGGAGAAGTGGGGGTTAGGCCAACTGTCGAGCTAAAGGAGAAGTGGGGGTTAGGCCAACTGTATTATAAAAGTAGAGGCAAGAAATATCCAACAAATGACGTGTGGCAAGAGCAGATTAGATCATTTGGGGTAGAATTATTTGGAAAAAAAAATTAGAAAAAAAACGTTATAAAACTAGTTGTACTAACATCCTATAAAATTGGGCCAGGGTGGATTGAGTAAGGAAAACGCTGACATCGTTTCCCTTGTCAGATGGTTTAGTTTTGCCTACGTGAAACTAGCCCGAGTGTCATATTTGTCAGATGATTCGGTTTTGCCTACGTGAAACTAGCCTGAGTGTCATATTTGTCAGATGATTCGGTTTTGCCTACGTGAAACTAGCCTGAGTGCCATATTTGTCAGATGATTCGGTTTTGCCTACGTGAAACTAGCCTGAGTGCCATATTTGTCAGATGATTCGGTTTTGCCTACGTGAGACTAGCCTGAGTGTAATATTTGTCAGATGATTCGGTTTTGCCTACGTGAAACTAGCCTGAGTGCCATATTTGTCAGATGATTCGGTTTTGCCTACGTGAGACTAGCCTGAGTGCCATATTTGTCAGATGATTCGGTTTTGCCTACGTGAGACTAGCCTGAGTGTAATATTTGTCAGATGATTCGGTTTTGCCTACGTGAAACTAGCCTGAGTGCCATATTTGTCAGATGATTCGGTTTTGCCTACGTGAGACTAGCCTGAGTGTAATATTTGTCAGATGATTCGGTTTTGCCTACGTGAAACTAGCCTGAGTGCCATATTTGTCAGATGATTCGGTTTTGCCTACGTGAAACTAGCCTGAGTGCCATATTTGTCAGATGATTCGGTTTTGCCTACGTGAGACTAGCCTGAGTGTAATATTTGTCAGATGATTCGGTTTTGCCTACGTGAAACTAGCCTGAGTGCCATATTTGTCAGATGATTCGGTTTTGCCTACGTGAGACTAGCCTGAGTGCCATATTTGTCAGATGATTCGGTTTTGCCTACGTGAGACTAGCCTGAGTGTAATATTTGTCAGATGATTCGGTTTTGCCTACGTGAAACTAGCCTGAGTGCCATATTTGTCAGATGATTCGGTTTTGCCTACGTGAGACTAGCCTGAGTGTAATATTTGTCAGATGATGCGGTTTTTACCTACGTGAAACTAGCCTGAGTGTCAAATTTGTCAGATGATTCGGTTTTGCCTACGTGAAACTAGCCTGAGTGCCATATTTGTCAGATGATTCGGTTTTGCCTACGTGAAACTAGCCTGAGTGCCATATTTGTCAGATGATGCGGTTTTACCTACGTGAAACTAGCCTGAGAGTCATATTTCTCAGATGATTCGGTTTTGCCTACGTGAAACGCATCGGTTTGAAGTATTTGTACCACCGCTTCCCTGCAACTGAAGGTTAAACACCACCGCACCAGCCAAGAATTTCTATCCGTTATGAGCGACTAGGGATCTATGAACATTGTACAATCTTGCGCTACTTTAAAATCCGCGCTGGCATTCCGATATACAGAAAGGCTGTGATGGATATACTTGGATATATTTCGTTCCAGTCGAGCGTGTCGTGTTGGCAAGGCCGCTACAAAGTGTTGGGCTTGTACTGGGCTAGTATGTAAGAAAGAGAATCTAGATAGGATGCTGTGGTATGTGGGACAAATACTGCTTAGAGCTTTGCAGCATAGACGTATGCCATATGTCAGCAAAGTAGAGTCGGAGCCCTGATCATATAACATTCTGCAACAATTATACATGTATACCTCCTAGGTATGCAGTTCTAGCATTTATCATATATGTGCCAAAATGTAGAGCCATATTCAACACAACCATGTTTACCTCGGTATATGACAACATATAGTCCATATCAGACGCACCGAGGAGCAAGGCGTTCTGCAGAGGTAAGAGAGGTTGACAGGCTCACTGGTGGAATAAATTTCAGCATAAGCCTCGGATACCACAAATCTTGCGCGGCCTGATCCTGTTTATCCCGTAGAGCCTGATTTATCATGCCTAAAGCGCGCCAGCAAACAGTCGATCACAAATCAAGAAGTTGGAGTAAGCTGATAGATTGACTTATATATAGACGAGATGTATATATATATATATATATATATATATATATATATATATATATATATACATCTCGTCTCGTCCTATAGCAACAGTTTCTTTCCAAAAAATTCCAACATATGGAACTCTCACGATGACAGCTTTCCCCCTCCCATGTGCAACCTGCAAGCCTTCAAACCAATGTTCACCGCTAACTCCTAGCATAATCGTCTCCATCTCCCAGCGAGGTAGTTCAATGCCTATGAGTGGACAACTATAACCATACCTTAAAGAAGCCCCCGCACTGACGTAAAGAGTGGGGGAAATACCCCATTTTCTTCTGACAGAGAACACATGGGTGGCGTTTTTGCCTCTCTTGATGAGGAGGTTCTTCTACTGCAACAAGTGGGCGGAAAGCTTAGCATTATCATCAGCGTATCAAATGTACTAAGGAATGTACAGGGCCGTGTGCACGGTGTCTGCTCGCTTACAGGAGTCAGCAGGCAGGAGACGTTAGTACTGCTGTATACGCGACTGTGCGGGGGGCAACAGTGAACAGTGCTGCTCCGCACAGGGCCGTGTGCACGGTGTCCGCTCGCTTACAGGAGTCAGCAGGCAGGAAGCCTCCACACAGGGCCGTGTGCACGGTGTCCGCTCGCTTACAGGAGTCAGCAGGCAGGAGGCGTTCACACAGGGCCGTGTGCACGGTGTCCGCTCGCTTACAGGAGTCAGCAGGCAGGAAGCCTCCACACAGGGCCGTGTGCACGGTGTCCGCTCGCTTACAGGAGTCAGCAGGCAGGAGGCCTCCACACAGGGCCGTGTGCACGGTGTCCGCTCGCTTACAGGAGTCAGCAGGCAGGAGGCGTTAGTACTGCTGTATACGCGACTGTGCGGGGGGCAACAGTGAACAGTGCTGCTCCGCACAGGGCCGTGTGCACGGTGTCCGCTCGCTTACAGGAGTCAGCAGGCAGGAAGCCTCCACACAGGGCCGTGTGCACGGTGTCCGCTCGCTTACAGGAGTCAGCAGGCAGGAGGCGTTCACACAGGGCCGTGTGCACGGTGTCCGCTCGCTTACAGGAGTCAGCAGGCAGGAAGCCTCCACACAGGGCCGTGTGCACGGTGTCCGCTCGCTTACAGGAGTCAGCAGGCAGGAGGCCTTCACACAGGGCCGTGTGCACGGTGTCCGCTCGCTTACAGGAGTCAGCAGGCAGGAGGCGTTAGTACTGCTTTATACGCGACTGTGCGGGAGGCAACAGTGAACAGTGCTTACAGGAGTCAGCAGGCAGGAGGCGAGCCGTGTGCAGTGACGAACATGGCGTCTGGACTCGTCTCCAGGTACGGCGTAGTCCTGGTCCTGACGGCGTGGCTTCAGACAGGTGAGTTTGCGTCAAGCTTTGTCTCAGTCAGGTACGTGAGTCTATTCCTCTGTTACATTTCCTGGTGGCGACTTGGGACATCCATGTGGGACTTGAAGTGGGTCAATGATGGATGCGGCTTCTTACTAATAGGCAGACTGTATACATGATACATTCGGATAGGAGGATGCCATCAGTGTTTCTTGGAAGATAAACACAAATCTGTCAAATCTGTCAAATATGTGAGAGTAGGAGATAAAACATGAATCTGAAATGGAGAAATACTGCGTTCTAGTCTGGCTGCCTGGGATGAGGAAAGGTACAATTGCTCAGTAGCGTATGTTTCTCCAATCCCGATCCGCACGGCTTAGCTAACGTGCTCCAGCCCCGGGCCACCTGGCTCAGCTAACGTGCTCCAGCCCCGGTCCACCTGGCTCAGCTAACGTGTTCCAGCCCCGGGCCACCTGGCTCAGCTAACGTGCTCCAGCCCCGGGCCACCTGGCTCAGCTAACGTGTTCCAGCCCCGGGCCACCTGGCTCAGCTAACGTGTTCCAGCCCCGGTCCACCTGGCTCAGCTAACGTGTTCCAGCCCCGGGCCACCTGGCTCAGCTAACGTGCTCCAGCCCCGGGCCACCTGGCTCAGCTAACGTGTTCCAGCCCCGGGCCACCTGGCTCAGCTAACGTGTTCCAGCCCCGGTCCACCTGGCTCAGCTAACGTGTTCCAGCCCCGGGCCACCTGGCTCAGCTAACGTGTTCCAGCCCCGGGCCACCTGGCTCAGCTAACGTGCTGCAGCCCCGGTCCACCTGGCTCAGCTAACGTGTTCGGTCCTGATGAACCGTCTCATTAGGACCTTGCCAGTTGCCACGCACGCGGAGGCAGCGGGGATCGAAAACCACGACTATAAAGGAGAAGCACGCGTTAACGAGAAATCGGTTTTCCTGCTGTCTTCGTTTTGCATGTAAATTAGTCGATACTGCATCTCACATGTCACAGGTATTATAGGACACATGTCACCCGGAACGTAGCTAAATCCTTCTCATGATAAACTAAGGAAAAGAAACCCTGGTACGTCTGACTGCAAGCAGTTAGGGCTGTTCCTTGTGTAGTCAGTGGAAATGGACGTTTCGCGATGTCCCATGCAACCCTAACTTACCCTACATTCAAACAACAGATGCCTCTTTGCGACGTATTTGGAATATTCAACTACTTTGAATTCTGAAAAGCAGGAGTAAAGAGTAAGCTAGACGAGTAATGGTAAGTCATTTGCATCGAATGTGACTTGCGAAAACCATTGGAACAATTATCCTTGTGGGCTTCATTGAAATGAACCCAATTAAATGTTCCTCGCCGCGCGTCTTGCATCTTCATTACCTGCTCCTGACAACCCCCGGGTGAGCGACGCGTGGCTGGACGCGATTGCTTTCATGCACAAACCCCGTGTGAAGGTCGCACGCCCACAGCCCAGACTGGCACATGACCCGGGCGGTGAAGCTGACAACCCGGAATGAAATTACAGGGACCTTCCAGCTGAGCTGAACGGGAAATTACAGGGACCTTTAACTAAGCTGAAAGGGAAAGTGCAAAAGGAAGATCAATATGCGACCTGCCGATCACATCTACTGCTTTTTCTGTCACGTTCCTATTTTGGCCTACTTGAAATGGAAACATGGAGTAGAAATAGAAAGAAAGGCACTTTTCAATCTTCAGGGGTTCTTAGTTTAATATGCCGGACATCCTTTTTGCACTAAGTTTTATTGAATCTGATTCTAATTGAATCGTGACATGTGATTACGACGTCATTAATTATTCAAATTTGTAATTGCTACTTCAAATCCGGTGACCTAAAATAGTAAATGATTAGGTTTTATCGCATAGATCAATACATAACGTTGGACACTGCTAGAAGAAATAGGGTTCGAGCATTCATGACTTGAAGTCGTCATTTGCATTAAGTGCTGGTGAAAATGTCCTCCTTAATTATAACGCCAGGATTAGCTGCTTAGAAAATGTGCCCAGCCATCATACGTAGTATACCTGGACACTTTGCAATTCACAAATTCAATACTCTGGCAGGCGTGCTAGAAGCCAGAGCAATGACTGCGCTGGAGGGATGCTTCAAAAGGCTTTCACTGAGAGACATACAGAGAATGGGGATCGTCTTAGGAGCGGTGAAGGCCAATCACTCATCAAGGCTGAAGACGCATGTTGATAGTAAAATTTTGCCTGTTGAAAAAAGATGCAAAGCGAATCTAATCGCAGATAAAAGGTTCCGATTGAAATCTGCTAGAAAAGAGTGTATTATTCTATCAACATATATGTAGGCATCTAGCTGACACTTATTCCTTGATGTGCATCTAAAGTGGATTTCCCGAATGGCGAACTGCCTTATCTCTCCCTGGGGCCGAAATGTGCACATCTGTTACATGCCAGCGTGGCTGGAGGATAGCGCACTTTTCTCAAGCAGCTCTTTTCGTTCAAGCACAGGGAGGTCCAGATGTTCCTTACATTTGAACCACAATGACATGTCAGCTGTTCTTAATCAACACCGAAGTTAGATAAGGATGGAGGGTCGGGCGGCTTAATGTAAGGCTTCGAACATTTTACAGCGGACAGATCTATCCAAGTCCACATGGGTGTATAACTGAGTTATATTAATGTGAGGCACTGGAGCCGTTCATAAACATTGAGAATAGCTTTATCTAAATTGGACATATGTAGTTATGTACTTCAGGATGGATGATTAACTGGGAGGCGAAACAAGGCGATGCATCGTATTCCGTCATAAATACCAGGTGCACTGCTACAGGTCATTACCGCACTGCTGCAAGCTATGGCATTATCGCACTGCTACAAGTCATTATCGTACTGCTGCAAGGCATTATCGCACTGCTGCAAGCTAAGTAATTATCGTACTGCTGTAGGTCATTATCGCACTGCTACAAGGCATTATCGCACTGCTGCAAGTCATTATCGCACTGCTGCAAGGCATTATCGCACTGCTGCAAGGCATTATCGCACTGCAGCAAGTCATCATCGCACTCCTGCGAGACCTTTTGATCATATGACACTGTTGTAAGTCATTTTCGCACTGCTGCAAGTCATTATCGCACTGATGATGATTATCCACTGTGTTCTGCAGCTCAGGTAGTTGTGGAAACAACCTCTGACTGCATTCTTCATTTCTTTCCACTGCGTCTTCTTTCCTGCAAGCTGCCGTAGCTCTCTGATTTTCTTTGCAGTTTTTTAATCGCACTGCTGCAATTCATTATCACTCTGCTGCAAGTCATTATCGCACTGCCACAAGATATTATCACACTGCTGCAAGTCATTATCGCACTGCTGTAAGTCATTATCGCACTGCTACAAGTCATTATCGCACTGCTACAAGGCATTATCGTACTGCTACTAGGCATTATCGCACTGCTGCAGGTCATTATTGCAATGTAACAAGTCATTATCGCACTGCTACAAGTCATTATCGCACTGCTACAAGTCATTATCGCACTGCTGCAAGTCATTATCGCACTGCTGCAAGTAATTGTCGCACTGCTCCAAGGCATTGCTGCCTTCTTCATCGATCTGATGAGTGATAACAGATTAAAATGTGTTAAACAGACGGAGTGGGTACATGTCACATGGCATAGTTGAGTTTGTTATTTTGTAAGATATCCAGACAAACTGCAACAAAACGCACCTGCTTATTAGACTGTAGATCTGAATGAACATAACGTGAATGTAAAACTTGGGTTTATGATTGTGAACCTGTCGACATTAATCTGCACTGCTTGTCCGTGAACCCTACAGTCTCTACAGTGTGTTTAATTCCGTTGTCATGTAAATGATTGATAATCAAATATCAAAGACTGGAGGTGCGTCGCACTACGTGATGTGAATGTACTGCCAGGTTTTAATACCCTGCACGGAATATTTCTCCTCGTGGGCATAGAAAGCACATAATCCAAACAGATCGAAACCCAGCTTCCAAATCCCAGCCTTAGAGGACCATTTGGTAATAACAAATCCTGAAAAGGGCTGCTATTCTGGATAACCACACACCGTAAAGCGCTACACGGTAATGGTACCGGCCTGTATTGTTCTGAGAAATAGAACAAGTAGATGGCATGGCGAAGAAAAGTAATATCGAGCTGACGTGCAGAGTTTCTCTGCTATTCCCCGCACGTCCCTCTGCCCGAAGCGGTCACCCCAACCTGGCCCTGGTTATTCTTCTCGTGGTCCCTTAACTGTCGTAATGTGCTTATTGGAATTACTTCGGCGTCTTAACAAAGTTATGGTAACGACCAGAGTGCCGATGAACTTGATTAGGAAATATTATACTTACAACGCAGCTTTCCAACTGAACTTGCATTGGTGGTGCTCGCCAAATGATATTTTTTTAAAGTACATTTTCAGATAATCAGGTATGAGGCAAATATTTATGGGTCGTCAGGCCGTGGCCATTTCTCATTGATATTCTCTTTGAACATCGAGTTGATCCCGCGGTTTTAAAGGCATCATGATAATTTGAAGTTTCGGCCACAAAATATTGAACATCGATACACGCGGCTTGACTGTCACTTTAACCTCCGGAAGATTGAAAGTGTTAATTCGATATGTACAAGGAAGGCCGCCCTGAACGGGTCGATGTTCCAAAGCTGAATACATGTTGGCCTTGTTTTACGAGCAGAGGCAGTGACCTCCCGCCTCCAAAATAATAGTTCATGATATTTGACGTTCTTCTTAATGGAAGACAGACAGCTACATCTATTTGCTTTGATCGTACAATAAGCGATGTTAGATTAGCTTGCCAAAGAATCAGACAGGGTCATTTTAACTAAACAAAACGTTATTTTACTTTAACAAAAACAAACAAAAAATGATAATCTGTCTTGGGAATGATTGATATAGCAGCAGCAGCAGAGAAGAACAGTACATAAAGAGAGTGCATTGAACCTACTGACACTTGATAACCGTGTATTCTGTTTCGAGTGAACGGGGCATCTTTCCGAGAGAGGCCGGAGCCGGTTGCAGTCCTCCGTGGCCAGACTTCGGTCATGAAGTGCGCATTCATCGGACTGGCTGATGACGACACAGTGATATGGGAAGGGGGACCGGACGAGAAGACAATATCTTACAATAGGAACGTCCTGAAGGCCTACAGACGCCATAAGATTGTCGGCGATAGTTCCAAGGGAGAATTCAACTTGGAAATCAGGGATTCTCTGTTGAAGGACGACGGGAAATACAGCTGCTACACTCACCCGGATGATGCCGCCGATGCCGCACTGACAGTGGTCGGTGAGTACCGCCAAAGTGATCCATACCCACCCTCCCGAGCAGGCCCGATATGCTCGGTACCCCCGCCCCCTCCCCCCCCCCCCCCCCCCCCACCCTACCGACCCTGCCATTATATCCACCGCACTGACAGTGGTCGGTGAGTACCGCCAAAGTAATCTATCCTGAAAAGAACGATTTGGTACAATGAAAGCTACACGATCTAGTCCAATCCACTTTGTTGTGTTCCAAAGTATGTTTGATGATATATGTATCAGGAAAGTATTACATGTTTTAGTTCCGATGCCGACTCCGCCGACCATATCAGGCGGAGAGCTGACCCTGACGGCAGGTCATCAGCTGTCCCTCACCTGCCGAGCGTCAGGTGGGCACCCCGCAGCTCGGCTCACCTGGCTGAACGGGACACAGCCGTTTAGGTAAGGCCATTTTATTTATGTACATTTTATATACTTATCTCATAGACATGTGACTAAATAAGTTAGAACCGGTAAATAGCATTATCTTAACCCTACACGATGCGACAGGTCGGCGACTATGTCAACCAATGAAGACCAAACCCTGGAGCTGTTCCTCCCGCGGCTGACCAAATGGGACAACGGCGCCAACTTCACCTGCCTAGCCGACCAGGGCTTCCCGCAACTCGCCAGGACAAAGGCCTCGTCTAGGATCCTGAGAGTCAAGTGTGAGTTTAATGTTTTATACAGGATCCTGAGAGTCAAGTGTGAGTCTGGTGTTTTATACAGGATCCTGACAGTTAAGGCTGAGTCTGGTGTTTTATACAGGATCCTGAGAGTCAAGTGTGAGTCTGATGTTTCACACAGGA
This sequence comes from Branchiostoma lanceolatum, assembly GCF_035083965.1. Lineage (NCBI taxonomy): Eukaryota > Metazoa > Chordata > Leptocardii > Amphioxiformes > Branchiostomatidae > Branchiostoma > Branchiostoma lanceolatum. The sequence goes on along the minus strand of NC_089722.1, from coordinate 16,344 downwards.
TCCTGAGAGTCAAGTGTGAGTCTGGTATTTATACAGGATCCTGAGAGTCAAGAGTGAGTCTTGTGTTTTATACAGGATCATGAGTGTCAAGTGTAGGTCTGATGTTTTATTCAGGATCCTGACAGTCAAGTGTGAGTCTCGTGTTTTATACAGGATCCTGAGAGTCAAGTGTGAGTCTGATATTTATACAGGATCCTGAGAGTCAAGAGTGAGTCTTGTGTTTTATACAGGATCATGAGTGTCAAGTGTAGGTCTGATGTTTTATTCAGGATCCTGACAGTCAAGTGTGAGTCTGATGTTTTATTCAGGATCCTGAGAGTCAAGAGTGAGTCTGGTATTTTATACAGAAACTTATAACTGAACGTATATATATAGATATATAATTTTTGCGTTTCGGTGCTTTCGCACCGAAACGCAATGTCCTGGCTTTTACCTTCAAGCATGCATGCTTGGTTCAACACTGTGTCGCACACAATAAGACCTTATATGGCAATACGTTCTCAAATCCTTGTATAGCCGTTGCCTTATATGGCAAGAGAGCAGGAAAAGGCACGCACGCCAGATTTGCATGTGACACAGGACGGCGACCGCATGTAAATGCTACAACTGTTCGGAAATATCATTGCATTGTGGTTTCGGACTTTGATATCCTGAAAAATGACCATATTACATCTATTCCACAAGATTGCAGAAGAAAAAAAATGATTTCGTCAAGAAAACGAGCAAAAATCGGCATAAATGATACCATATAGTGAGGTTATAGCATTACGTCCAGAGTAAATAGTTACGTACCGCAGCTTGGCCGATCTGGCAACGCCAAGCACTTCGGACCCAGAGGATCCGGGTTCGTCTCCGTGCATGGATTTTTTTTTTCTTTTTAGATATTGAATATCAAAAATATATATTGATATTATATTAATCTATCAATATCATATTTATGAATATCATTTTTTTCATTAATAAATAAAGAAATATTTTATATTTGTTATTTTTAAATATTCATTTAATATATACAAGGCCTTTGTCTTATGTATTTTGCGGCATAAATGCCGAGAGACGAACTTTTATTTTTATCTCAAAATGCGTTTTACACGTTTGTCTTTGACTAGCCCGGTAGAAATCAAGCGGATCGTCGTCTGGTCCTTCAATATCAAGGGAGTTTGTCAGATATCCTGGCGCGAGGTTCTCAGCAGCGTGACGTTTAAACTTCAAAACGTTTTACTCAAAATTTGAGCGGAGTAGAGGGTTAAGTGTTGACCCCAAATAATGGTAATGTTTTCCCGAAAATTCCTTGAAAATGGAACGATTAAGAAAGACACCAGGACTTCATAGCGTGCCGAATACCGGGGCGTGGTCACATCTTGGAGACGCGCCGAGCGACAGCGGCAGATGGGGGGTGCGCACTTTATTAAGGTTTTTCTGTGAAGTATCTCAGCTGGCGTGATTGGGGTTGCGGTGAAGCCCAAATCGGGGGTGCGCACTTTATTTGGGGTGCGTCCTTTATTAGAAGAAATACGGTAGCTGTTGATTTGTTTGACATTTGGTAGTCATTTTAGATAGAACCTTAGCTGTTATGAACTTCTATTTCACTTAATTACCATAGTGCTGATGATTCAATGGTGCTTTTTCAAATTTTATGTTTTATTGCGTGCCATGTACATAATTACATTGATAGCTTTTATAATGAGCCTATTATACATTTTACAAATAAGCACAAGTTGTAGGCCAAGACCAGCTTTTTCAAAAGCACTTAAGTTAAGTGACGTAACTTCAAAATTGCTTTCCCCAATCTGCCTTTCTCTATTAAAACAGTACTCATTTCCCAAAATGACAATTTTTCTTATAGACTGAACAGCCCTTGAGTGACTTCCTCTGGCAGATTTTACTTCAAGTAAAGGGAAAAGACAATTCACACTTATAAACGTAGCCGAAACGCCAGCTTTTTTTAAAAGCTCTTGTTTTTTTTAAATCAAACAAAATTATTGCGTGGCAAACGGCAATGAAAATGACGTAATGACAAAATATATACTTCATGAAATTAAAGGGAAGTTATACTTAACATCTGATCACCCCCCAGACCCGCCGGTGGTGCAGGTGCCGAGTCCGTCCGTGCACGTGAGGGAGGGCGAGCCGGCCAGTCTCAACTGCATGGTGGACAGCAACCCCAAATCCACTGTGACGTGGCGGAAACTGGGGGATAGTCTTCGGTCATTCAACATGCCTAGGTAAATAATCTGTCGGATATCTCACAAGGCATTATGGCATGAGACACAATGCTGACAGTTATTAGGCCTGTAGGTGATTATTTACCCCACCACCAGCTGCATTAAAAGCTTTGTTTCATGTTAACTTTAGTCGATACTTTATAGTGTATATCTTAGGACAAAAAGTATGTATAAGGCGATATACTTGAGTACATATATGTTGTAATACAATTATACAACAACAATCATGATGATAATGCTCTGCTTTGAAACCCCCACACCTCACAGGGAGCACGTGCTGCAGATTACCAAGGCGTACAGGAACGACGGCGGACTGTACCAATGTGAGGCCGACAATGGGGTCCCTCCAGGGGGGGTTGGGACTATCACTCTTCAAGTGTACTGTAAGTAGCAGATGATGGCATGCAACTGACTACAAAAATCAAAGTCTTCTTATTGTTATTGCCTTTGTCTTTGTCAGATTGTTACTTTTAGAGGTATTGTTTGATATAAGCTAGTGCATTAATTTTGTTTCCGGTATATTCTGATTAATATCAGAAAAAGTATTCTAATGTTGTTTGATTTTAGAAAATCTGATGCACATTTAATAAAAATGCAAACCCATTTAATCGACTTCAGTTTGCATTTCACGTTGGAATAGCTGCAAACACCCTGCGGCCTGTCGTACCGAGACACATTTTTATAACCTTGTACGCTATGCTGATGTAACAGCCGATGGCGATGTAACTGTGTAAGTTTAACAGCCGCTGTATCTTAATACGCTATGCTGATGTAACAGTCGCTTTAACTGTGTACGTTATGATGCTGTAACAGCCGCCGTATCTTTATACGCTATGCTGATGTAACAGTCGCTTTAACTGTGAACGTTATGATGCTGTAACAGTCGCTGTAACTGTATACGTTATGCTGATGTAGCTGCCGCTGCAACTGTTTAAGTTATGCTGATGTAATGGCCGCTGTAACTGTGTAAGTTAGGCTGATGTTACAGCTATAACTGTGTACTATATGCTTATGTGACAGCCGCTGCTTTCTTGGCCCGCAGATCCCCCTACTATAGCCGCCACCACGGAAGACAAAGTGACGATGCAGTTCGGGCAGGATGACCGGTACCTCCAGTGCCTGGCTGCCGGGAACCCCGAACCTCACGTCCGCTGGCGGCGGAAGGATACAAGTCTGTACTGGGACAACCCGCTCCGCTTCCACCGGGTGCGGTACGACGTGCAGGGCACGTATCAATGCGTGGCTGCCAGCGACGGCTTCCGGGAAGTCACCAAGGACGTGTACGTCGACGTCGTAGGTCTGTGAAATGTCGTACTCGGCCGCCTTTTGCTCGGTACCTACTCTGTCAGTGTCAAGGTTAGCTTTTATCCTGATTGTTTCTGGCACTTTAATCTAGCTTGGGATTTGGGACAAGATTGTTTAAGGCCCGAACTGTCCAAAGTGTCCAGAGCTAACAATTCTCAGAATAGGATTAAAGCAATTTGTCCACTGTTTTCGTTTTCAATTCAGGAAAGCCATCCATCCATAGTGGTCTCTCAGCACTTGTCGTCACCGCAGGAAGTAACGCGAGATTTCACTGCGAGATTCTCGGTGACCCCTTGCCCAGTCAGGTGACCTGGTTCTGGCGAAACAAGCAATCAGCTGAGATTGTTGTCATGGCGACAGATGGAAGCATGTCAATAGTCCAAAAGCCGGTACGGACTATCATTATTACTAACATGATGGGTAATCATGCGACATGCCATATTTAAGCTCTGTGGATGATTTTGAAAAAAAAGGGGGGAGACCCAGACACTCAGTGCAGAGGACTGGTTATGGAAAATCAAGGCAAACACAAGACTTCATCCGGCAGCTCCCTCTACAAAAGTTTTACACCATCAATGGTGTTCTAATTGTGCTTTTGGTCCTTTCAGTGTTTCCAAAATGTCAGCCATTTTATTGCTGATTATAGAAATGTATACAGCAAAGTAAAAACGATCCATCATGTGATGACTCCCATACAGACGGAGGAAGGTATGTCCAGCACGCTTCTCCTGAAGGATGTCGGGAAAGCTCAGGAAGGGACGTACATCTGCCAAGCCGCCAACATGTTCGGGGAGGCGCGGAGGGAGATTCATCTGGAGGTGACAGGTAAAAAAACACAAGTTATGCAGAAAGCCAGAGTTACACACTACCTTTCTTACAAACGTTTAACATTTTCCTCTTTCGTTCGCGTTCTTAGCTTGCGATATAAATATGCACGTGTTTTTAGCTTTTAACGCATATTCAGGTAAGCTAGTACCTAAGCCTTGAGCATCACTAGCATCACTATATAATTGTCCTGACGATGTACTGAGTATCACCCAACGTATAGAAGAATCCAGATGAATTAAAACAGCGTTGATCCATCCTTGTGTTGGTTTGTAAATTACTCTTTTCATTGTGTTAGACAGAAGAGGAATTAAAATGATTACCTTTAGAAATAATTCTCTGCCTTTGCTCTGTGTTTTTTGCCAGTGGATAAACGATTATCTAAAAGACAAACCTCAGTATCTGTGTTTTATCCGTACCGAATGTAAAACGACACATTTACTTGGTGATTTGACTGAAGGATTGAATATTAAAAAGAGCCGGTATGGTTGTTTTCGGTTCCATTGAATGTAGGCTCTTATGGATCTCTGGTCGCCATCTCCGTCTCCATGGCGACTGTTGTCCTGGGGATCGTGGCCGCGGTTATCGTTTGCGTGGCAGTCAAGAAGCGATGGGTCTGTTGGAACACCAAGCAAGGTACAGCCAACGGCGAAATTAGCTTGTACAGCCCTTAAACCTGTACAAAAAACGAACTTTTTCTCTTTTTTGTTCTTTATTGGTGAGATGTCCTTCGAAACATTAACCCCACCTAAACCGGAGGAGGGGGGGGGGGGGGGGGGGGGGGGTTGGCTAAAAGTGCCCTAGCCAAATTTGACATGGTGTAATTGCCTAACGACGTGTGCCAGGATTATCAGACGTGGTGATTTTTCCTAGAATTTAGAATTTCCTAGAATTTACAATTTTAGAATAATAGTATAAGTTTGGCATTTTTTGTGTTGTCACGGCAACGGGTTTCTGACAGGCATATTTTACGAAATTCACTAATATTAAGCTTAAACAATGAGGTTTCAAGGTTTTCTGCTTCAATCACACTTCTTTTTATACATTTTAACACCATATATGATTTAATGTTGCTTTCATGATTTAATATTGATAGATTATGCTAATTTGATGACGTCATCAGTCATATTCAAGATGGCGGCCAACATCATTAGTTTAGCTATATACAGGCTTTTCCGCTTCAAATTCGTCATTACGTGTTTTTTTAAAACAAAAACAAACATTCAAATTAACGTTTTAAGTCCATTTTCATTGTCATTTGGTGTTAAAAATTGTAAAAAATGTTACTTGTCAATAACTTTCGCTTAGAACAACATCAATGACGTCATAATCACGTCATACTACGTCATAACGATACAAAAATTTCAAGAGTGATTAATCTTTACATATACATCACCCCTGCAAATTTGGTGATGATACATTATATCGTGTGAAAGCTATGACGGGGGGGGGGGGGGGGGGGGCGAATGAGCCCAGCACCACCACCCCCCACCCCCCGTCCCAGGGATCCCCAAAAAAGCTCGGTATAGATAGGGTTAAGAACGATGAAGAACTAACTTGCTATATTACCTACCTCTTTATTAAGTAAAGGTAGTTTGTTACGCATTTTTTTTTCAACCTGATAACAATAACCTGTTTTACATAAATGATTCAGACACGTCCACGCTGTCCTCTACCCGCTCGATGCCTGCCGTCCCGAAGTCCGTGAAGAGGCTGGGGCATGGTACGAACGACTCCGGTGTGGAGGACCTGGAACTGCAGGAGTTGGACGGGACCCTGAAGCCGCGCCCGCCGCCTCGGGGGGACAAACAGTGGGCGTCCGTGGGACTGTCTTACACCCGTGAGTAAAACTTGGAAAATTCTAACGGAATGAGCTTTCTGAAGGAGTAGACGGCAAGAAACTAGACCAGCTCAGCGCCCTGCCTGCCTTTTAATGCAAACAACGTGTATCTTTCTGGTGGATGGGATTTCTGATTTACCAACTGCACGCAGCTCTACTTTAACGGGCCTCATAATATCCTTTCCTCAGGTCTGGCGCATGCGCACGCCACCACTTTACCGCCCTACACAACGGTGGAGCGGCATCGGCCGGACGGGGAGGACATCCGGTCACGTGGGGGCATACCGGAAGAGGCCATCATGTCAGACCCAGAGTACATTGCGGTGCGTATCGAGCCCAAAAGCGTCGTGTCAAATTTGCGGATTTCGAAACATTGTTTTTTACAGATGACTCCCCAGATCACTTGGGATGAATGTAGTACATTTCAGCATATGCCATTTAACTTTAATCAACCATTGGTTCCCAACCTCTTCAGGTTCCTGCCCCTACCCCACCGACTCGGGACAAGAGACGATGGAGCCGACAAGCGCCATCTAGCGGCTCACGCCTGTCCTGCAGTGTGCGTGAGGATGATGATGGCATGCAGGCCGACAGCATCTAATGTTCTTTAGAAACGTGTCTGGGATAAAGGCGTGTCTGCGATAAAAGCGTGTCTGTGATAATAGCGTGTCTGTAATAAAAGCGTGTCTGCGATAAAAGCGTGTCTGCGATAAAAGCGTGTCTGCGATAAAAGCGTGTCTGGGATAAAAGCGTGTCTCGGATAAAAGCGTGTCTGGAATAAAAGCGTGTCTGGGATGAACTGTAAATTACAACTCTGCTAAAAATTACCGTGAGGGTTCCGTAAGTCAAAATGTAAATAGAAATGGCTTTGACTGAAGAGCAGACTTTAAAGTAAACAGACAAAAGCTAACGCAGATGAATCAGCTACGATAAAGTAAACATTTGACCTGGTTCCAGACAGCATCTGCCGAAAGTCATTTTGCGGGTTTCTCAGCATAGGATCGAAATTTGCGTGGTTCGTAGAACAGTCAAACCTGGTCTCAGCAGCCATTGAAGTGGCTAAGGGGGGTTGGATGCTCCAGGCAAATGGGTTAGTTAGCCGGTGGATTTGTACATACATGCCTGATTATGCAAGGCGTATCCAAGCACGTGAAGTACCAAATTTCACAATAATATTGTACATCTAGGCATTCTAACTGTTGTTCAGTTGCATCCATCTTCAGCATAGTGAAGGTTATTGTTAAGGTTGAAGTGTGTATTAAAAGGGATAGGCGTCGCTTTTAGGGGCAGCCACGGTCTGTACCTCTGTCATTAAAACGTATGCCTTAAAGTGTTCAAACGACTTTTTAATGTGTTGCTGTCTACTACGTACATCTGAATCGTAACTGATCATACTGGGAACTCCTTTCAGTCCTTTGACTGACTTCGAGGGCGATTCACGTCTCCCTGTAGATTTTTGTATGCAAGCTGTGTTCCTGTCATGGCGGCGTTCTGCAGGTATTCCTCTGGATTCCTACAAACCTTGCGGACCGTAAGCCAACCTCTGCTGCCACAGGAGAAGTCAACACTCAAAGAAGCAGGTTTGCTAAAGATGCATTCCAGTCCAAGAGGCTGTAAAGGTGGGAAAATCCGTATATGTCCAATTTCAACCACTATCGAAAACAGGCCGGCGTCCCCGGCACAAACGGTTACATTGATATGTAAATCTGCCGGAGCTAAACAAAACAACGCGACCCTATAACCCTAACGCTAACCCTAACCCTATACCTGCATAGTTTGGAAAGGCCTCAAATTCTTCTACGTATTCAGTGAAGGCCCACTGCCCTTCCAAACAAGAATGCGATTCACGTCCCACAAATGTTCCTGTATAATCCGGTTACTTACGGTTCCTCGCCGTCTTCTTCACGCATAAATGTCCTGTCATTGTTTGCCTATCACACCGTGATACTTCCGCCAGATGAGTCACCTACCAGTACGTTTATACTTTCGTCACTTCATCCGTTATAGACTGATCAGTCGCGTAGTTATTTGTATTAACTTGTTCAAAATCTATTCTTCATACTGAAATTCCACGTCTTCTTTGCATCTATGAGTAGGTAACTGCTTTACCGTATGCCAGACATGCCTGCATTTACATATCAACGGTTTCTTCCCAACAAGAGAAGAAAGTTTAGGGATAAAGTGTTGACCGGCCTTTCCCCCCTCGCTCTACTTCGCTGTCTCGATACTCCAAGGTTCAGAAGGTGTTCCTTTCGTTCCAGGCCAGTCGGGTTAGTTGACCGTTTCAAGGTACACAGACAGTCCACGGAAAACTGGAACACAGCGCGCGACATTGAAACCATCTGAGATTCGTTTTGAGCTGTCGATCTCAGAAAACACCAAGTTTCGGGCGAAGTGAGTCCACAACGAGTCTACATAGTGTCAGAAGACGTTTATACATCGAAATAGTTCAATTCTGCAAATTCTAAAAACACATCTATCTAACACAGCGACAGTGACATGCGGCATGCCCCTAAAAGCGCCACCTATCAAGGACGTACCGAGGTTCGCCTTCATTATCTATAATTAAATTTTCATTTCTGAATGCGGATTGCATCGGTCCCCCGTGGTTCAAGTGCGGCACGATTACGCTATATGTTCGCGCTTTATACGCGGTGATACGCTTCTCTTGTGGCACGAGCTCTGAGTGGCGTACTTGTAGCGTGAGATGAGATCACTAGGATCAACTTGATTAGGCCCGCTGACAACGTAAGAGGACCAAAAAGATCTAGTTCGAGTCAGTCAAGAAGACACGAGAATGCTGGCAAGGCGTGAATCTGTTTACTGGGATGAAAGATGTGGAACTTACTGCTGAGTTCGCTGTATCATTGGCTGGCCATCCTGTGACTCGTGCTGCTGTAAGAAGCTGAATTTAACGCCGAAAGTATAAACTCACTGAAAGGTGACTCATCTGGCGGAAGGATCACGGTGTGATAGGCAAACAACGACTGGACAGTTATGCATCCGGGAGACTGCACGGAACCGTAAGTAACAGTAGCCATTGTGTACGACTTGTATCATAACAGTTATCACAAATTAAAGCTAAGAGAGTACAAGAAAAGCACAAACTGTTGTTATCTGTTGTGTTATGAAACAAGCTACATAGTATACATCTGGCTTCGATTATTGTTGCTTCTCTGGAGAGAAAACCAGACATTCCAAGGGCGGCAGAGGGCACAAGGGCGGTTTCAAATGAGGAAGCTGTGTCTTGTTCTGGTTTCGGAGTTCGTGTTAGTTATACAGGTTGCAAAAGTTTTGGCTATTCTTGAACTCTCTTAGAGTTTAGGGGTTAGGGTTTAGGGTTAGGGGTTAGGGTTTGGTGGTTAGGGGTGAGGGTCAGGGTCAGGGTTAGGGTCAGGGTCAGGGTTTAGGCTCAGGGTCAGGCTTCAGGCTCAGGGCCAGGTTTGGGGTTGGGGTTAGGGGTTTAGGGGTTGGGGTTGGGGTTAGAGAGTTAGGTAAAGGGGGTGAGGGTTAGGAGGTTCTGGGGTTCTTGGGTTAGGAGGTTCTGGGGTTCTGGGGTTAGGAGGTTCTGGGGTTCTGCGGTTATGAGGTTCTGGGGTTCGGGTCCGGGGTTCGGGTCCGGGGTTCGGGTCCGGGGTTCGGGGTTCGGGTCAGGGTTAGGGTTAGGGGTTAGGGTTAGGGTTAGGGTTAGGGTTAGGGGTTAGGGGTTAGGGGTTAGGGTTAGGGGTTAGGGTCAGGGTCAGGGTCAGGGTCAGGGTCAGGGTCAGGGTGTAGGGTCAGGGTGTAGGGTCAGGGTGTAGGGTCAGGGTGTAGGGTCAGGGTGTAGGGTCAGGGTCAGGGTTAGGGTCAGGGTTAGGGTCAGGGTTAGGGTTAGGGTTAGGGGGTTAGGGGGTTAGGGGGTTAGGGGGTTAGGGGGTTAGGGGGTTAGGGTTAGGGGGTTAGGGTTAGGGGGTTAGGGTTAGGGGGTTAGGGGGTTAGGGGGTTAGGGGGTTAGGGGGTTAGGGGGTTAGGGTCAGGGTCAGGGTCAGGGTCAGGGTCAGGGTCAGGGTCAGGGTCAGGGGGTTAGGGGGTTAGGGGGTTAGGGGGTTAGGGGGTTAGGGGGTTAGGGGGTTAGGGGGTTAGGGGGTTAGGGGGTTAGGGGGTTAGGGGGTTAGGGGGTTAGGGTCAGGGTCGGGGTCGGGGTCGGGGTCGGGGTCGGGGTCGGGGTCGGGGTCGGGGTCGGGGTCGGGGTCGGGGTCAGGGTCAGGGTCAGGGTCAGGGTTAGGGTTAGGGTTAGGGTTAGGGTTAGGGTTAGGGTTAGGGTTAGGGTTAGGGTTAGGGTTAGGGTTAGGGTTAGGGTTAGGGTTAGGGTTAGGGTTAGGGTTAGGGTTAGGGTTAGGGTTAGGGTTAGGGTTAGGGTTAGGGTTAGGGTTAGGGTTAGGGTTAGGGTTAGGGTTAGGGTTAGGGTTAGGGTTAGGGTTAGGGTTAGGGTTAGGGTTAGGGTTAGGGTTAGGGTTAGGGTTAGGGTTAGGGTTAGGGTTAGGGTTAGGGTTAGGGTTAGGGTTAGGGTTAGGGTTAGGGTTAGGGTTAGGGTTAGGGTTAGGGTTAGGGTTAGGGTTAGGGTTAGGGTTAGGGTTAGGGTTAGGGTTAGGGTTAGGGTTAGGGTTAGGGTTAGGGTTAGGGTTAGGGTTAGGGTTAGGGTTAGGGTTAGGGTTAGGGTTAGGGTTAGGGTTAGGGTTAGGGTTAGGGTTAGGGTTAGGGTTAGGGTTAGGGTTAGGGTTAGGGTTAGGGTTAGGGTTAGGGTTAGGGTTAGGGTTAGGGTTAGGGTTAGGGTTAGGGTTAGGGTTAGGGTTAGGGTTAGGGTTAGGGTTAGGGTTAGGGTTAGGGTTAGGGTTAGGGTTAGGGTTAGGGTTAGGGTTAGGGTTAGGGTTAGGGTTAGGGTTAGGGTTAGGGTTAGGGTTAGGGTTAGGGTTAGGGTTAGGGTTAGGGTTAGGGTTAGGGTTAGGGTTAGGGTTAGGGTTAGGGTTAGGGTTAGGGTTAGGGTTAGGGTTAGGGTTAGGGTTAGGGTTAGGGTTAGGGTTAGGGTTAGGGTTAGGGTTAGGGTTAGGGTTAGGGTTAGGGTTAGGGTTAGGGTTAGGGTTAGGGTTAGGGTTAGGGTTAGGGTTAGGGTTAGGGTTAGGGTTAGGGTTAGGGTTAGGGTTAGGGTTAGGGTTAGGGTTAGGGTTAGGGTTAGGGTTAGGGTTAGGGTTAGGGTTAGGGTTAGGGTTAGGGTTAGGGTTAGGGTTAGGGTTAGGGTTAGGGTTAGGGTTAGGGTTAGGGTTAGGGTTAGGGTTAGGGTTAGGGTTAGGGTTAGGGTTAGGGTTAGGGTTAGGGTTAGGGTTAGGGTTAGGGTTAGGGTTAGGGTTAGGGTTAGGGTTAGGGTTAGGGTTAGGGTTAGGGTTAGGGTTAGGGTTAGGGTTAGGGTTAGGGTTAGGGTTAGGGTTAGGGTTAGGGTTAGGGTTAGGGTTAGGGTTAGGGTTAGGGTTAGGGTTAGGGTTAGGGTTAGGGTTAGGGTTAGGGTTAGGGTTAGGGTTAGGGTTAGGGTTAGGGTTAGGGTTAGGGTTAGGGTTAGGGTTAGGGTTAGGGTTAGGGTTAGGGTTAGGGTTAGGGTTAGGGTTAGGGTTAGGGTTAGGGTTAGGGTTAGGGTTAGGGTTAGGGTTAGGGTTAGGGTTAGGGTTAGGGTTAGGGTTAGGGTTAGGGTTAGGGTTAGGGTTAGGGTTAGGGTTAGGGTTAGGGTTAGGGTTAGGGTTAGGGTTAGGGTTAGGGTTAGGGTTAGGGTTAGGGTTAGGGTTAGGGTTAGGGTTAGGGTTAGGGTTAGGGTTAGGGTTAGGGTTAGGGTTAGGGTTAGGGTTAGGGTTAGGGTTAGGGTTAGGGTTAGGGTTAGGGTTAGGGTTAGGGTTAGGGTTAGGGTTAGGGTTAGGGTTAGGGTTAGGGTTAGGGTTAGGGTTAGGGTTAGGGTTAGGGTTAGGGTTAGGGTTAGGGTTAGGGTTAGGGTTAGGGTTAGGGTTAGGGTTAGGGTTAGGGTTAGGGTTAGGGTTAGGGTTAGGGTTAGGGTTAGGGTTAGGGTTAGGGTTAGGGTTAGGGTTAGGGTTAGGGTTAGGGTTAGGGTTAGGGTTAGGGTTAGGGTTAGGGTTAGGGTTAGGGTTAGGGTTAGGGTTAGGGTTAGGGTTAGGGTTAGGGTTAGGGTTAGGGTTAGGGTTAGGGTTAGGGTTAGGGTTAGGGTTAGGGTTAGGGTTAGGGTTAGGGTTAGGGTTAGGGTTAGGGTTAGGGTTAGGGTTAGGGTTAGGGTTAGGGTTAGGGTTAGGGTTAGGGTTAGGGTTAGGGTTAGGGTTAGGGTTAGGGTTAGGGTTAGGGTTAGGGTTAGGGTTAGGGTTAGGGTTAGGGTTAGGGTTAGGGTTAGGGTTAGGGTTAGGGTTAGGGTTAGGGTTAGGGTTAGGGTTAGGGTTAGGGTTAGGGTTAGGGTTAGGGTTAGGGTTAGGGTTAGGGTTAGGGTTAGGGTTAGGGTTAGGGTTAGGGTTAGGGTTAGGGTTAGGGTTAGGGTTAGGGTTAGGGTTAGGGTTAGGGTTAGGGTTAGGGTTAGGGTTAGGGTTAGGGTTAGGGTTAGGGTTAGGGTTAGGGTTAGGGTTAGGGTTAGGGTTAGGGTTAGGGTTAGGGTTAGGGTTAGGGTTAGGGTTAGGGTTAGGGTTAGGGTTAGGGTTAGGGTTAGGGTTAGGGTTAGGGTTAGGGTTAGGGTTAGGGTTAGGGTTAGGGTTAGGGTTAGGGTTAGGGTTAGGGTTAGGGTTAGGGTTAGGGTTAGGGTTAGGGTTAGGGTTAGGGTTAGGGTTAGGGTTAGGGTTAGGGTTAGGGTTAGGGTTAGGGTTAGGGTTAGGGTTAGGGTTAGGGTTAGGGTTAGGGTTAGGGTTAGGGTTAGGGTTAGGGTTAGGGTTAGGGTTAGGGTTAGGGTTAGGGTTAGGGTTAGGGTTAGGGTTAGGGTTAGGGTTAGGGTTAGGGTTAGGGTTAGGGTTAGGGTTAGGGTTAGGGTTAGGGTTAGGGTTAGGGTTAGGGTTAGGGTTAGGGTTAGGGTTAGGGTTAGGGTTAGGGTTAGGGTTAGGGTTAGGGTTAGGGTTAGGGTTAGGGTTAGGGTTAGGGTTAGGGTTAGGGTTAGGGTTAGGGTTAGGGTTAGGGTTAGGGTTAGGGTTAGGGTTAGGGTTAGGGTTAGGGTTAGGGTTAGGGTTAGGGTTAGGGTTAGGGTTAGGGTTAGGGTTAGGGTTAGGGTTAGGGTTAGGGTTAGGGTTAGGGTTAGGGTTAGGGTTAGGGTTAGGGTTAGGGTTAGGGTTAGGGTTAGGGTTAGGGTTAGGGTTAGGGTTAGGGTTAGGGTTAGGGTTAGGGTTAGGGTTAGGGTTAGGGTTAGGGTTAGGGTTAGGGTTAGGGTTAGGGTTAGGGTTAGGGTTAGGGTTAGGGTTAGGGTTAGGGTTAGGGTTAGGGTTAGGGTTAGGGTTAGGGTTAGGGTTAGGGTTAGGGTTAGGGTTAGGGTTAGGGTTAGGGTTAGGGTTAGGGTTAGGGTTAGGGTTAGGGTTAGGGTTAGGGTTAGGGTTAGGGTTAGGGTTAGGGTTAGGGTTAGGGTTAGGGTTAGGGTTAGGGTTAGGGTTAGG